>NC_092875.1:45332099-45668963 GCF_028372415.1 Notamacropus eugenii
CATCAAAATCATACAAGAGTCCTCAAATACATCAGCTTGTTCATGATGACTCTTTGATTTTTAATATCAGGGAGAGATATCCTCACCAAAGACATTCATCACTGCCATGGAGGACAAAGTCAAGGTGAAGAAGGATTCCCAATATATTGGTGAAGTCCTCTAGATTCCTCTGTTTACAGAGGATGTAGTGCTGATTACATTAAGCAATGCCTTCTAAGCAAAATTCAGAATCACTCTGAAGATTTTGGTTTATCTACACAGGAAAAACGAGGTGGATGAAGAATGCTTGTTGTCTAGTCTATTTCCAAACAAGCCTTAACTTTCTTAACATTAACATCTGGAAAGATAATAGCATTTATGGAACATAGTTACATGCTACAAGGAACTTGATCAATCTTACCCTGGGGTCAAGAAGACCTAATTTCAATTTGCTCTTGGATACTTAGTAGCCCTATGTCCCTGGGCAAGTTGATTAAAAAATAAACAAACAAACAAAAAAAAAAAACTCTGTATGCCTCAGTTTCCCCATCTGTAAAATGGGGTTAATAATAAAACCTACCTCCCCATGTTGTTGTGAGGATCAAATGAGATAATATTTATAAAGTACTTGGCAAACTTTAAAGTGTTATACACGCATTACCGTTATTATTAAAAAAAAAAAACTGTTGTGAGGAAAGTTCTTTGTAGCTTTTAAAGGGATTGCTACTGGACCAGTGGCATAGGGAATGGGGAAGTGAATGAGGAAACTGCCTCTATTCATGCAAATGAACACTTCCTCTTCAGTTTAAAGGCTTAGGAAGGTACTTAGAACACTGAGAGGCTAAGCAATTTGCCACAATCGGTGTGTGGGACTTGAACCCAAGCCTTGCTGGTTTTTAGGCTAGACTGCTAGCTTCTACGCCATGTTACTTTTCCAGTCATTAAAGTAGTATAGAAACAGGATCTATTATTCACCCAAAATCTGTGTCTCTGTAACTTCCATCCAATGGTTCTAGTTCCGTTCTCAACAACCAAGTGGAATAAGGATTTTTAAGGTTCTATACCTAAATGAGATTACTCCAACAACCTTCTGTTTGTTTATGAAGAAAATAAAGGCAGTGAACTAGGTATTCTTAGGATATGTAGCTTCCATTTCCTGGACAATGAGACACCTAATGAGAGAGGAGAATAGGTGAGGGGGCTAATTAAGGTGACTCAAGACAGAGCAAAAGAGGTTTAATTCTATTTAGGAGTTAATAGTCTCTCCTTGAGACAACCTGTGTAAGACTATGAGAAACCATTAGCCAGAGGGATAATAGAATCATGATTATTTTTTAATTGTAATATCTTTCTAATATGATCTTATGCAAAGAATCTAGTTTAGATAAGGGGCATTTTTACAACATTTCTCTCTCTCTCTCTCTCTCTCTCTCTCTTTCTCTCTCTCTCTCCCCATCCTTCTCTCTCCATGCTCTCCTTTCCTCTTCTCTCCCCCTCTTTTTTCTTCTTTTTTTCCCCTCTCCCTCCCTCTCTCCCTCCACTTCTCTCTTCACCTATCTTTTCTTTACCTCCATCTCTGTTTCCCAGTTTCTCCCTTCCCCCTCACTATTTCTCTCTCTCTCCATTTCTCTTACTCTCTCTGTTCCTCTGTCTCTGTATCTCTTTCTCCATCTCTGTCTCTGTCTTCCCACCTTCCCATAGGACAAATCAAAGAGCTACAAGGAACTTGATCAACCCATGCCTAAACATTAATCTCCTTTATAACATATGTGAGAAGTCATTGCTCAAAGTTTTTTGTAGTGCAGGGGGAGCCCACAGTTTCCTGAGGTAATCCATCCAACTTTCCGTTAGCTCTAATCCTTAGGAAGCCTTTTCTGACATCAAACCTACCTACACTTCTCAGCAGCTTCTATCCTTAACAAATCTAGATCTCTCTTCCACATGAGAACACTTCACATACTTGAAGACCTGATTAAATCACCCCTAAATCTTCTCCAGACTCAACATCTCCATTTCCTTTGCTGGCTTCTTGTATGGCATGTCTTCTAGCCTTCCTGCCATCTTGATCTCCTTTTTCTGGAAATATTCCACCCGGTCTACATCCTTCTCAAATTGTGGTGCTCAGGACTGTATTCCAGATGTGATCTCATGAAGATGGAACACCAGGGAACTATTAACTCATTCTGCATGTTGACTTTCTAAATACAGACTAGAATAGTGCTAGCTTTTGTTGACCATCATAACCCACTTGACTCATGTCAGATGCACTACAATTCCTCATTCTTCTTCATGAGAGCTGTTGTCTAGCCATGCCCCTCTTCTTGAATTTGAGAAATAGATTTTTTGAACCGAACTGTGGGAATTTATATTACTCCCATTACATTTCATCTAATTCAATTCAACCCATTGCCCTAGTTCAGGGTTTTCCAAATTTTTTTGTTCTGCAAACCCCTTTCAAAAGCAACAAACATGTACATGTGTGTGTGTATATACATATATATGTATATATATATATACATACACATACATATGTGTATGTGTATGTATATGTATATATATACATATATATATATAGTGAGCCACAAGGGTAATTTAATACATTATTCATAATATTCTTTCAGATTTATTCACTGAGTGCTTACAATAACTATAATGGTAACTTTTGCTCCCCCAAAACTCCAAATTAAAATTTACATGATATAATTATGGTTATAAAATATAAATTCTATTCTAAGTCATACTCATAAATATTTAATAAACAGTATATAATATATAAACAGTACATAAATGTAAAATCATAAAACATTATGAAATAATTATGAATATTTTATGTACGGAGGGAATGAGTACTTATATAGCATCTACTATGTGCCAGGCATTGTGCTAAGAACTTTTAAACAAAAATTATCTCATTTGACTCTCACAACAACCCTGTGAAGTGCTATTATTATCTCCATTTTACAGCTGAGACAGAGGCTAGATGACTTGCCCAGGATTGCACAGCCTTTAAGTGTCTGAGGCTGGATTTGAACTTAATTTGTCCTGACTCCAAACTTAGCAATCTATCCACTGAGCTTTGGGATTTCTCCAACAACTTTTTATTCTTTTAAGAAGAAATAAGACAGCGACCAAGGTATACTTAGAATAGGTAACTCCAGTTTCCTGGAGAATAAGACACACAACGAGAGGGATGAAAGTAGTCCAGGGAGCTAATTAGGAAGGACACCCAAGACAGGGCGAAAGAGAGAGTGAGTCTTATTTAGGACATGGATTCCTCTGTCTGGGACATTTTATAAGAATTAAAAAGAAATAATCTGGCAAGATTTCATATGCTTACTATTAACTGTAAAATTTCATACTAAATATCTTTTTGTAAACAACATATTGTAGGTATTGTAGAATTATGGGTTTTAATCCATTCTGCTACCCACTTCCATTTTATGGGAGAGTTCATCCCATTCACATTCACAGTTGTAATTACTATCTGCCTTTCTCTCCATCCTATTACCCTAGTTTATGCTTTTCTTTCTCCCTTCTTCCTTTCCCTCTTCACTAGAGTTTTGCTTTTGACCACTACCTCTCTCAATCTGCCCACCCTTCTATACCCCCTCCCTTTTCTTTCCTCTTTCCCCTCCTACTGCCTATAGGACAGGTTAGATTTCTATACCTGAGTATGTTATTCTCTCCTTGAGCCAAATCCAATGAGTAAAGTTCAAACAATGCTCATCTCTCTCCTTTCTTTCCCTCTACTGTAATATGTCTTTGTGCCTCTTCATGTGATGCAATTTACTCTTTTCTGCCTCTTCCTTCCCTCTTCTTCCATTCCAATCCCTTTTCACCACTTAATTAGGGATTTTTTTCATCACATCAAAGTAACATTAAACCCACCCCCTCTGTCTATGTATATCCCTTCTAAATGTCATAATAAAGACATAGTTCCTCTGACCTTCTAAGTTGTCTCTGGCATCAATGGGCTGAGAAGTCTAGAAATTACCACTGCTGCCAGTTATTCAGACACCCCCACCCCCATCCTAGGTCTGCTCTAGTTTTGCTGGGGCCAGGTCTGTGCTGGCCCAGTCTGCACTAGACTGCCCTCCTCTCTCAGCCCAGTGCAACAGACCCTTCCTATCAACCTTCCAGGTTGTCTTGGGCTTGAAATCTGGCTCACTTGATCTCTTTGTGGGTTCTGCTGCTCTAGAATCCATTCAGAGTCACTTTATAAAGGTATTTGAAGGGGTTGGGGGAGAGCTCAGGCGAGTCCCTGCTTTCATCCCATCATCTTGGTTCCACTCCCTCCCAAATATCTTTTTAAAAATATATTTTCTTGAATGTAAACAACATTTTGAAAGAAATAATTTACAACTTGGAGGATGTTTAACATAATATAATATTTATGTATAAATTTAATTTTGATGTTCAATTTTTAAAAATTTGAACAAAGGTTTGAAATACCTGGCTCAACATCAGACATCATAGGGAGGTGAGAGAAAAACATGAAGTTTACTCTCATCACATTCCACTAAAGGAAGGAATAAAATGCACACTCACTTTGGTATGAAAACCTATCTTACAATACAGGAAAGTGGGGGAGAAAGGGATAAGCAGGGTGGGGGGGATGAGGGAAGGGAGGGCTATTGGAGGAGGGAGCAATTAGAAGTCAACACTCTTGGGGAGGGACAGGATCAAAAGAGAGAATAGAAGCAATGGGGGGCAGGATAGGACGGAGGGAAATATAGTTAGTCTTACACAACACAACTATTATGGAAGTCATTTGCAAAACTACACAGATATGGCCTATATTGAATTGCTTGCCTTCCCAATGGGGATGGATAGGGAGGGAGGGAGGAAGAGAAGTTGGAACTCAAAGTTTTAGGATCAACTGTCGAGTACTGTTCTCGCTACTAGGAAATAAGAAATACAGGTAAAGGGGTATAGAAAGTTATCTGGCCCTACAGGACAAAAGAGAAGATGGGGACAGGGGAAGGGAGGGATGATAGAAGAGAGGGCAGATTGGTGATAGGGGCAATTAGAATGCTTGGTGTTTTGGGGTGGGGCAGGGGACAAATGGGGAGAAAATTTGGAACCCCAAATTTTGTAAAAATTACTGTTAAAAGTTAAATAAATTAATGAAAAAAATATCAGACATCATATTAAATCTGGTTCCTCATCAAGTTTATTTAATGATGATGATGATGATGGTGATGACAACTGCTAGAATTTATATAGTTTGAAGTTTGCAAAGTGCTTTAAAAATATTATCTCATTTGATCCTCACAACGTCTGAGAGGTAAGCGTTATCATCTTCATTTTACAGATGAGAAAACTGAGGCAGACAGATTAAGTGATTTGCTCAGAATACCATAGCTAGTAAGTTACAGAGGATAGATTTGAATTCAGGTCTTCTTGACTTTAGGTCTAGGACTTTATTCATTGTGTCACCTAGCTGCTTCTGTATCTTTTCTTTAAAACAAGAATAAAGTGAAAATAATCATTCACACAAATGGGAGGTAGAATTTAACAAGTTATCTTGCTAAAAGACAGAAATTAATTTTATTTTTAGTCATCTCATCAGTTGATGAAAATGAAGAGCTAGTTACGATAATACATTATTTACTTTTCTACTGGATAATGACAAGGCTATATTAAATGATAAGTGTACTTGAAGTTCAATTACATATATTATTTCAATAATACTTATATATAAACTAATTTTATAAATAATAACCCCAAATGTGACTTTCTTCTCTTCTACAATGGGCATACCATCTATACTCTCAGAGAATTCAAGAGAGAGATTAGAGTTAGATATAGAGATCTTGCAATATTCTTCATAAGCATTCTCATTCTCTACTAAATGAAAGACCAGCATTGCCAAACAGCCCACTTGAAAATCCACCTGATTAGAAGAATAGTAACTTAAGCAGATGATTAGTTTAAATCAGAAAATAGCCTTAATTTTTCCATGAGAAGCAATATAAAGTTTGTTTCTGCAGTATGTTTAGAAGATTCTGTGATCATTTCAAGCTAGCTCATCATGCAAACACTCACTGATTATGGTTTTCAAACAACCAGACACTGGCACTACAACAATGAAGAAATTTGCAATATTTTGATCACATGATTATACAGCTGATGAGGTATAGGGTAACAAAGGGGATGTAACATAATGTAAATGAAGTATTATGCATGACTGGTATCTGATTATCCACTGAGAATCAGTGTGGACTCAAATGCCAAACCATGGCAATTTGGAAACAATTTGAGGACAGGTTGAAAAACTGCAAGAAGTCATCATGCTTAGTCAGAAACAATTTGATGTAACTGTTTCATAAATACCAAAATCATTGCAAGCATGATCATGACAGTTTCAAATCACTGAAGAAATAAATCTGTAATGGTTCAAACAGGCACATGCTTGTTGTCACAGAGGAAAAAATATATTTGCAACATAATTGAACAATTATTTACTACTTAAGGTGCCATTAAAGATTTTTTATAGCACGAACCCCTTGGGGGTTTGCAAACACTAAATGGGAATTACTGTTCTAACCCAATGAGTCCTTTCTGGATCTGTTCCTCATCATCTAATGTGCTAGCTTTTTCTCCAAGTTTCATTTCATTTGCAGATTTACTAAGTATTTCATCTGTGCCTTCATCAACCAATGTAATCAGCTGGCATTTTATTAAGTATTTACTACTATAGAAGAAAAAATTTTAAGAGTGCCAGGCACTCTGGTAAGTATTGGGAATAAAAGAAAGAAATAGCAAAAATAGCCCCTGCCCTCATGGAACTTACATTTTAAGTTTCTAAATCAAGATTTCTTGATCTGGGGTCCATGAACTTGTTTTGTTTTACATATATATGTGTATGTATGTATATGTGTGTGTATATTTTATATGTATATATGTGTGTGTACATGTATGTGTTATATGTATATGTGTGTATATGTGTATATATATAACAATATTTTGATATAATTGATTTTCTTTTTTGTTTTTCGTAGTTTGTTTTATGCATTTAAAAAAACCAATACTCTGATAGAGGGTTCATAGACTTTGCCAGACCACCAAAGTGATGCATGAGACAAAAAAAAGGTTAAAACATCTTGATTTAAGACATTATCGAAAAATGTTAAGTAGCAGAGGGTCATGGTATTCTCATCTTTTCCATGAAGTGAAGACAGATTTCTGATGTTATGGATAAGGAAGGGGAAAGGGAAGAAACACACACTTATTATCTTCTACATAGCAGGCACTATCACTTTCTAAATATTATCTCAATCTGATCTTCACAATGACTCTAGGAGGTAGGCGCTATTATTATTGCCATTTTACAATTGGGGAAACTGAGGTAGACAAAAGTGAAATGACGTACAGGGTCGCAGAGCTAGTAAGTGTTTGAGGCTGAATGAATTCAGGTTTTTCTGACCCTGATGTCAACACTCCAGTCACTACACTATTTAGTCACCTCAGTAATATATAAGCATAATGGAATCAGCATCAACCACCAATCTATTCATTAAAAACTATTTATTAAGGATCATGCACTGGGACAGATATGAGGAGAAATAAAGACCTGGTACCTGCCTTTAGAGAGTTATAAGCCAGAAGATGAAAGATGTTAAAACAACTTTGCCGTAGGCAGGCTAGTGGCCAAAATGATTCCTTCCTTCCTCCTTTCCTTCCTTTCTTTCTTCCTTTCTCTCTCTCTCTCCCTTCCTTCCTTCCTCCTTTTGCTCCTTGATTCCTTCCTTCTTTCCTTTCTTCCTTTCTCATTTGTTCAGTGCCTACTATGTGCTAGGTTCTGTACCAGCTATGGGGTAATGATGGTGGCTGTTTTCTCTTCCCTGCCATAACATCTTACATAACAGAACTCCCTTAAACAATCCTTGCTCAGTGCCTAGGCTGACTTCAGATGGTATTTCAAACCTATGAGAGGTTTGGCAACTGTACTTTGGGTGTCCACTGGAGAGATGCAATGTTTTATTAGAAAAATAATTAAATAAGGTGGTCTCCGCGCACCCATCCCCACACCCAGTTACCAACTCTGCTTCTGGGATGATTAGTTTCATGCAAAGGAAGCAGTCAACTCTAAGTCCTTCTATGGAGGGTTGGCAGAACTGTTTTAAAAATGAGTTAAGTACCAAGGGGAAATGGCGCTCTCCATTGTCAAGAAGATACAGTTGGTGCTGCTTTGATTTTTCTCTTAAAAAAAAAAAAACGCAGCAGCAGCTGCTATTTTCAAAGTCAGAGAGAAGATTTTTTTTTTTTAATCTCAAGGAAAGAAGTAGCAGCAGGGTGTTACCTTACTCAGTCTGTGCCCTTTAAAATCCGGCACAGGATATACTATTAATTTTCCTCTCTCTTTTCTGGCATGGGGTTTGAAAAATACCCATCATGCTGCACATCTCTGGATGAATTATTTTCAGATCTGCTGCCATTATGAATATGGTGTGAATAGGAAGCCCTACTCTGCACCCCAAACACACATCTCCTTGCCAATAGCAACTGGTGACCACATGGCCAAAGTCCTGTTGATCCTTCCACCAAAGCAAACTAAAGCTGATAAGGTCTGTCTCCCTCTGCTGCCACACAATGCAGAGATGTGCAGCTGCCCTGACCCCCGGGCCACTGAAATTGTTCGCAGGTCAAAGCCCTGAATATCAATAGACTAATTCCTTAGCCTTCCAACCCTTCAGTCCTCTGCTTGGAATGGAAACTTCTATGCACAGTTTTCACCTTTGACCCTCACCATCATCATGGCTTCACACTTCAAAGAATACTGTTCATGTAGAAAATGCCTTATTGAAAAAAAAATGGTCATAGAGACACAATTATTTTAGAAGCTTCGCATTGTATTTTAGCTGGGGACAGGAGCACAGGCTAAAGTCTTGCAGGCTTTCAGGATTCTGATCTAAATGCCGAGGTTTCAAAATATGAAAGTCGGAACTACAATGGACTGAACACACAAAGCCGATCTTGGCTCCTTGAAATACATGAAATTAAAGAGTGATTCTCAGTTGGACAACTCACCTTCCCATTTTCAAATGCAGGCAACAAAGGACCTGGCTAATGAAGCCAGCGTTTGATAGCTGAATTACACTGGTGCTTTCCTCTTTTCTCTCTAAGCCTTTAAACAACAGCTGTCTGTGAACGGCTCTCAACAGTCATGCAAGAAGCCTCTGACCTTCGAAGACTCTGATTTCTCTTCTGAATTCCACATCAGAGCCCTTTCCGTGGCTAGTCACAATATGGAGGCCCTGCGGGTCAGGCTGGAGATATGAAACCCAAAGAGGGGAGTTATGAGCTTCAGCAAAGATGCAGGGCCCAAATGAAGTAAACTGCTCTTGATGGATGGGATGGAAGAGATGGTCAACCAGTAAGCTTAGCCCTCACTCACCTTGCTCAATTAGATTATTGAGCAAGAGGGATGTATATTAATGAAACAGGAGGTGTTGTAGTCTGGAAATATGGCAGCACACAATGACAATAGAGGTTAAACCACTTGATCCTATACAGATGTCTCTTTGGGGTCTCTGAGGTGATCCTACACTCTGACAGCAAAGGGCCAACTATGGTAGGTCCTAATAGGTTAGAAAATCTTTGAGTACAGTAGACTGTTAGACTGTTGTCCAAAGACCAGTCTGGCTAGAGATGAAGAGGCTGGACACAAGGTGATCAATGTTTTTCATTTTGGTTTGGGTTTTTCTGATGTTGTCTCCGAAATGGACAAAAATACGAAACGTTGCCCTTCATTCATGTGCAGTCTCTTCCAATTTTTGTTCTTATGGTTGTGGACTGAAACAAAGGGGGAGGGGATGGCAAGAGCATATGAAGAATCTTTTTTTATATAAAAAAGAATAAATTAGTATTATAAGTATTTATCTCTCTCATTGCCCCACCTTGTATAATGAAAACAAAAGAAAAATGAACTGGCCCTGCCCCCAATCTATGTCTCATTGAACATTTTCCACCACATTTCTGGCAGGAAGTGGGTTATATGTCTGATCTTGAGTCCTCTGGACAAGTGTGATTTATCATTGTATGGCTCATCGTTCTAAAACATGTCAAAGTTGTTTTTTTCCTACTGTTGTCATCGTGTAATACTCATCCTTCAAGGCTTAGCCTTCAAACACCACCTCCTACATGTAGCCTGCCTAGAACTACCCAAGCAGAAGCAAATCTCTCCTACCTCCAAGCTCTTGAAACACTATACTATGCTGTTCTTGGGCACCTACCACACTTTACATCACAATTATTTGTGTGTGGGAAGCAATGAGTTGTCATGAAAGTGAGCTAATTTTGAAACTGGAGTCAGTTTTGTTCCTTCGCCCAGCATTTAGCACAGGACTTTGCACTTGATAGGTGCTTTATTCATTCATTTACATAGCTTTGAAGTTTGCAAAGTGTTTTGTATCTGGTATCTCATTTGATCCTCACAACAACTCTGTGAAGAGCAATCTTTGGACAAATAACAATAACAGTTAATGTTTATTCAGCAGTATAAGATTTGCAATGTACTTTCCAAATAGTATCTTATTTGATGCTATTTAAGAATGGTAGCCAGAGAATTTTCGTCATTTCTCATCCAGAAAACTACCCAGGTACCAAAAAAAATTCCCACTCAGCTATATTCCTGGGCTCCATCAACCCTGGAAATTGATCATTCTACAATTAAAAATTTAAAAGTTGGAAACTCACACCCTCTTAGTATCCCCTGCCCCTGAGGACCTGCCTTCTCTCTGACTGAAGAGATTGGGAGACGGACATCTGGGGGCTCCTCCCTGATCCTCCTCCATTTAAGGATGATATTTAAGGAATTCTTCTCATCATTTCCCAGTCAGTCACATTGTTGGACTTCATCATTTCCAAAAATGCATATTCTGCAAAATGACATGAACTCAGAAAAACACACCTCTTCAGATCATTTTCCCACCCAGAATATGTAGCTTCATCATGCCTCATTTCTGTGCATCAGGTGCTCCTATACACTTTTTGGCTTCTTTTTATAGGTTGTCTCCCCCATTAGAATGTGAATTCTTCAAAGATAGTCTTTTTCCTAGCACTTAGTACAGAGTCTGGTACATAGAAGAACTTAATAAATGTTTATTTAATTTAAATGTTTATTTATTATTGACATTCTCACAGCTACAGGAGGTAGGTGCCATTTTGCCGTTGAGGAAACTGAGGCAGACAAAGGTTAAGTGACTCATCTAAGGTCACACAGCTAAGCATCTAGGGTAGCATTCAAATTCACATTTCAGTGACAAGTCTAGTTCTATTCCTTATTTCATACCAGAAAGAACAAAAAAAAAATGGAGTCAAAACCAAAAGTATGCAAGGAGAGAGGCATGCTCATGTCATTGCCTTCAATGAATTCCAGTCACCATACTGGACAAAGTTGAGGCAAAGCATACCTCAGGGCACTGAAAGATCCATTGATGTTCACACTGAGCCACTGTTGATGATCTTTGAAATAAAAATCATAACAAAAATTTCATTCATAATAGTAATTTAAGATTTGCAAAATGCTTTACAAGTAATTATCTCATTTTATCCTCACTATAATCCTTCAGGTTAAGTGCTATAATTATCATCCTCCATGGTGGAATAGTAAATAGAGTGCTGGGCCTGAAGTAAGAGAGACCTGAGTTCAAATCCAACCTCAGACACTTGCTAGCTGTATGACCCTGGGCAAGTCACTTTAGCCTGTTTGCCTCAGTTTCCTTATCTGTCAAATGAACTGGAGAAGGAAATGGAAACCACTCTTGTATCTTTTCCAGGAAAATCCCAAATGGGGTTGCAAAGCCTGAATGACAAAAATGATCATCCCTATTTTAAAGATGAGGAAACTGAGAAAGATAGATTAAGTGACTTGTCCAGGGGTCATTCAGCTAGTGAGGCAAGGGATCATGGAGCACAGGGTTGGTGCTACAGAAACAGTGAATGGTAAATGGTATCTAATTAAAAAAAAAAAACACAAGTAAAAGAGTAGCGTCTGCAAAGCACAGGGCAGCAAGCTTGTTTTCAATTCTTTGCAAAATTCTAGAATATGCTATTAAAGAGATGGTTGGTGAACATCTAGAAAAGGAAGAGATGATCTCAAAGCCAACATGGCATCATCATGATCAAAACTTGCCAAGCTATCATCATTTCCTTTTTGGTTTTTTTGGCAGGACTGTTAGATTGGGTAGATCCGAGAAAGACTATGTGATTCACCTAAATTTCAGCAACGCATTTAATGTGAGATTCTTGGGGAAAAGATGAAGAGATATGTCCTAGACAGCAATACAGCTAGGTGGATTTGGAGCTACTCAGATAGTTGGGTGCAAAGAATTATCTTTAATGACTCAAAGTCATCTTGGATGAGGGGTGGGGGATGGGGTTCAGGCATCTGTGTTTTATCCTAAGCTGTTTTTAAAATTATTTTTAAATTGAATTTTATTTTTTCAATCAACAAATAAGCCATCTTCTCTTCCACCTTCCTCACCCTCCTCCCTCCATTGAGAAAGAAAGAAAAACAAAACTCCTCTAACAAACATGTAGAGTCAAGGAAAACAAATTCCTATACTGGTAAAGTCAAAAACAAAAACATGTTTCAATCTGCACGCTGAATGTATTACTTCTCCACCAGGAAATGATAAGCATATTTCATCACAAGCCCTCTGGAACTGTGGTTGGTCACTGCATTGATCAGAGCTCCTCAGTCTGTCATAGCTGCTTGGTTTTTTTTTTTTACAATAATGTTTTAATTATATCAGTTGCGGTTCTGTTTACTTCATTCTGCATCAGTTCATACAAGTCTTTCCAGGTTTCTCTGAAACCATTCCCTTCATCATTTCTTACACACAATAATATTTCATCACATTCATATACCATAGCTTGTTCTGTCATTCCCCAATTGATGGGATCCCCCTCAAAAAGAACTGTTATACATACTTTTGCACATCCTTAAGTAGAACTAATTCCTCCCTTATTCTGCCATCCCCCTTTCCCCTCTTTCCTTCTCCTTTCTCTCCTGTTTCCTTATTGTGAAATATATTTCTGTACCCAGCTATATGTGTTTCTGTGTGCATTCCAACCTCCTTTCACCAGTTCGGATGAAAGTGAGGTCCAAGTGTCAGCAACTCCCTTACTTTTTCCCTGTTTATATAGACTTCTGCTTGCCCAGCTCAATTATGTGAGGTAATTGTCCCCATCCTTCCTCTTTACCCACTCCCAATTTATTCTTCTTCTGCTCCCTTTGATTCTATGATATTAAACATTTTCATTAAAGACATTGACTAAAGGCAAAATGGCAGATCACACAAAGCTTGGAGGGATACTTAACTCTCTAGATGACAGAATTAGGCTCCACAAGATCTCTACAGGGTAGAATACTAGACCAAATATCATAAGATGATGTGTAATAAAATGTCAACAGAATATAGCTAGATATCAGTTTTCTGGAAAAACAAGGGGGAAGGGTAGATTTAGTGGACTTCCCTCTCTACTTACTATCTATAGCTTTGTTAAGTTGGACTCCATGAAACAAGATGACCCTGGCCAGTTCCCCTGGTGCGCCTCCTTCTCCCTACCTTTCCAACTTTCTTTTGTATGTTTTCTTTCCCCATTAGATTGTAAGCTCCTTAAGGGCAGGAACTGTCTTCTTTTTTCTTATTTGCATCCCCAGCACTTAGCACAGTGCCTGACACATAGTAGGCACTTAATGTTTATTGAATTGAACTTCAGTTCAGTAAGTCAACATCATATGGTAGCCTCCCCAGTTAATGGGATATTAAGTTGCTCTCGGAGAAGTGTAGTTTCCAGGACTAGGAAGGCAATAATTCCTCTATTCTGTCCTGTTCTGACCCCATGTAGTATCCTATAATCAGTTGTGGGTGCCAGCTTTTAGGAAAGACAGAGATAAGTGGGAGAGTATACAGGAAAGAATGACAAGGATATAGCATAGGGCCCTGAGAATGTATTATAAAAGGATAGGCTCTAGAACCTGGGAATGTTTAGCCAAAAGAAGAATGGACAGTCAAGTAGGAGAGAGTTAATATTTCTTATGCTTGGCCCCAGTAGGGAGAAATAAGATTAAAAGGGTAGAAGTTGCAGGTTAACAGATCAAGACAATTTCAGGAAAAAAAAACACTAATAATTTGTTGTTCAGTCATGTCCGACTCTTTGTGACCCCATGGAATCTGTCCATGGGGTTTTCTTGGCAAAGACACTGTAATGGTTTGCCATTTCCTTCTCCAGTAGCAAACAGAGGTTAAGTGACTTGTAGTTAAGTCACAGCTAAGAAGTTTCCGAGCCTGGATTTGAACCCAGGACTTATTCTATCCCCTGCACCATTGAGCTGCCCCCATTAATAACTAGAGTTGTCCCAAAGTAGAATAGTCAGTCTTGGAGGTAATGATTTCCCCTTCTCTGGAGATCTTTAGGCAGAATTCATTTAACCACTGACTGGAGATGTTAGGAATGGGATCTTTGGTATGGGTGGGACTGAATAAATGTTGAAGTCATTTCCCAATCTCAGAACTTGTGATTCTTGTAAATAACATCAATAACTAGCATTTATACAGCACTTCCAATGTGCCAGGCACTGTGCTAAGTGCTTTATAAATATTATCTCATTTGATAGATGCAAAGTGCTTTACTTAAAATGCAAAGCTTAAAGCCCTAGCCACAGCCAATCATTACTGCATTCATTATTTCTATTGCTAGATTAAGCCTGGCATACAGGTGCTTGGGGACAGGTCACGAAACTGAATTCAGAAGAACAGTGGGAAGACTAGAGGCAGACTGCTAGTTCTTCCAAGGTAGGTATCAACCCTTACTCATGGCCAGGATTTCCTGAAGTCATTTGCTTTGTTAATCAACCAAATGACCAAAAAAACATATGTAGTCTGTCCAGTCAATCAGAGTCATTTCTTTGCTAGGGTTTCTTTTCTGAATCTTGCAGGGCCATCTCCAGTGGTCCTGGTCTATATCTGGCCACTGGCTCCAGATGACTCCAAAGGAGAAAGTGAGGCTGGTGACTTTGTATAGCCCTGCCTCACTTAAATCCAATTCACTTGCAAGTCATGGCATCACCTTCCTGATGTCATGATCCTCTTCGCGAATGAAGGACAAACCACAGCCACAATCACACAGAACCTTTCTGAGTCTTGTAGAAGCAATTTCAAACATTATTAGGATTTAAAGATAGTTTCACATAATTTTAAATGATCTCAGGATTATCAGATGAGACAATATTTTGTACAGCATTCTGCAAACCTTAAATCGTTATATAAATAATGACTATTATTATAAGAAATGCAGCCAGATCCTAAGCCAGCATCAAAAGACAACCAAAGGATATGCAGAACAGAGAGTTCCTAAGGCCACATCTGGTCATTTGGGACTCGTCATTTCCTTTGGAGGTGGATCTTCCACTGAGATAAAGTATATGGAGAACGATGTAAACCATCAAACATTGTATCCCAAAGTCATCTGTTCTTCTGAATTAGGTCTCCTTCCATTAAGGGACATTTCCCAAGGCACAACTCTGGCAATAAAATTTCAAGTATAGTGCTGCGGACCTAGTAAGTGTCCTATAAACACAGAATGGAACTGAGAGCTGTCATAAAGCAAATCCTTATAGAGTATATCTTTTTCTTTTGCCAGAAAAATCTATGTTAAAAATTAGCTTCTTGTGTTTCAGACCAAGGAATTAGTATCATGTAAACTTTAGATATAACCAAGAACACATAATAAAAGCAAAATCAGAAACATAAGCCTCTCTAATTATGTACATGAGTAAAATTATGCTCCAAGTCCTATAAAATGGGCACAAAGTACTGTATAAATTGATTATAGCCCAGGCTCCAGTGGAATATGGAATGTACATAGAGTTCCTAACATACTATACTAGACCATCTGAAATTTTGGCCTAAAGCGAATATGCTGACACAACATATATTAAATATCCTTTTATAATTTACAAAAGCCTTGGGGGAGGATTTAGATGGGGAGGATTTCTTAAAGGTGCTTTCTAGAACAGTAACAACCACATCAAAGACTGAAACTAAAGACTGTGTAATTACACTGATCAAGATCCACCCTGGAGAAGAGATAGGAGGAGGCACCCCCTTCCTTTCTTCACAGAGATGGGAGAGCATGGAGGGAGAACACAGCCTATACTGTCAGACTTTATTTATGCATTGGCTAACTGTGCTCAATGGCTTCCTGCTGTGCCTTCTTTTCCTCTATTTTTATTGTTCTAAGAAATGACTTTCTGGGTGCGAGATTGGTATATTATATCAAAAAATGTTTTTAAGAAATTGGAAGCTCTTTGAGGACAGGGATTTTTCTTTTTTTCATAGTCTGTAGAATCCATAGATAAAAACTTGAAAGTTTTCTAATCCAACCCTCTCATGTTATGTAGGAGGAAACCAGAGGAGGTCTATAGAAAAGTTGAGCAAATTGCTTAAGGTCACAGGGGAAATTTGAGACTTTGTCCTTGATCCAGACACATTGCTCTTCTTAAAAATTAAATTAAACATTTAAAAATGTTATTTAATAAATTTATTAAACAACCTTTTCTTTTTTGTCTCTAACCTCTACCACCTTTTCTTTTTTGTCTCTAACCTCTACCACCTCCATCAAATATACAAGAAAAACAAAACCCTTGCAATAAATATGTACAATCACGAAAAATTAACTTCCATATTGGTCATTGTCCAAAAATTCATGATTCATTCATCATCATCATCCTCATTGCTGAGTGTAAAAATAGCACTTTAAAGTTTACAAAGTACTCTGGCCATCTCTAGTCATATCTGGCCACTGGACCTAGATGGCTCCAAAGGAGAAAGTAAGGCTGGTGACCTTGCGCAGCCATGACTCACTTAAATCCAATTTACTTGCATGTCATGGCATCACCTTACTGATGTCATGGTCCTCTTCAAGACAAAGGACAAACAGCAACAACAAAGCATTCTGCATATGTTAACAGATTTGAAGCATACTGAGTCCAATATCATTTTCCATTATCAGTTCTCTAGAATCATGATTGACCATTCTATTGATTAGAGAACTTAAGTCTCTCTGAATTGTTGATTTTTATGGTAAGCTCTGCTCACTTCATTCTGCATCTGTTCATACAAGTCCTTACAGATTTCTCTTAAACTGTCCCTTTTGTCATGATTAGTAGCACAAAAGTATACTATTCAACCATTCCCATTTGGTTTCCTGTTCTTTGCCACCAAACTAAAATAAAAAGTGTTTCTACAAATATTTTTGTAACATACGGGTCCTTTCCCTCTTTCATTGATCTCTTTAAGGTATAAGCCTAGTAGTATTGTCACTGGGTCAAAAGTTTACATAGTTTAGTGGCTATTGAGATATAATACTAACTAGTTTTTCAGAAGAGCTGGACCGAAACACAGCTCTACCATCAATATACCTGCACAAAAAGTACATCCATGTACCAGTTTTCCTATTTCCCCTTCAATGTTTTTCACTTTCGTTTTTTGTCAATTTTTTCAATCTTATTTAATTTACATTTGTCTAATTTTTAGTGAATTGGAGCAGTTTTGTAAATGTCCATAGATAGGTTGGATTCCTTCCCTTGAGATCTTTTTGTTCATATCCTTTGACTATTTATCATTTAGGGGTGGAGAAGAGGCACTATTCTTTCTACTATCCCATGACTCCTTCTCTTTGTAAACCTAATGCTTACCAGTCTGTCTGGCACAGACACACTGATGCTTAATCACTGCGCATTGCTTAACTGGCTGAAATAAATCTGAACACCGCCCAGGTGGAGGAAATGGTGAAATATCAGAGAAATCTAAGTGAGTAGTATCACCTTTCATATCCACCTCTGACACCTCATCATGACACGGAAGTACCCCTAGGTTCTAGACATCTGACATCATGAGTGTTACTGCTGACTGTTTGTCTCCAGGGGATTTCTGGGCATCTGTTACTGTTCTATCAGAAGTTTTCTTTATGGTATCTAATTCCATAGCAGTTGGTTTCTTCCTACTCCATCCCCACATCCTTTGATTAGATTTGCAAAACTAAAAGCAAATGCATTTTTACCAGCCCTTTTCAGGTTTACTTCATCCCTGGTCAAGAACCCATCATTCCTATACTTTACATCATGGTTCAAAAATCTAAATTCTACCCCCACATATCATTGTCTTTATCACTTCTTTATTGAAAATGGCAAATATAAAGACTACAAAATATGTGGAAATATTTCACTGAAGCAAAATTAAAACAATAAACACATGGATGAGCAACTAAATAAAACAAAGAAAGAAAGAAAGAAAATATTGTACAAGATCCAGACTGAAAAGAGCATTGCAGAGGAGAAGGGATGGGGGAGCGAATTCAGGGGAGAGGAAGAGAAAAGATAAT
Source organism: Notamacropus eugenii (assembly GCF_028372415.1). Classification (NCBI taxonomy): domain Eukaryota; kingdom Metazoa; phylum Chordata; class Mammalia; order Diprotodontia; family Macropodidae; genus Notamacropus; species Notamacropus eugenii. Next base: position 45,350,475 of record NC_092875.1, read on the forward strand.
TTGTCATCATTGGCATTTTTGAAGTTTGCCTTCTTTCCTTTAAACTATGTTATTCATATGACTTTACATGAAGCTATATTTCTTTTTCTCTAGATTTGTCAAGATTGTTATTAAGTTCATAATTTTAAAAATGTTTTTAAAAGAGTAGGAAGTATTGATCACATAATGAAACTTCCCTTTTCCAGGGAGGATAAACTTAAACTGGCAAGAACAGAACAAAAATGACTGATAGGGAATTGATAACCAAGATGAGCAGGAAGATATTACTAGGACACCAAGCTCCCCTAATGAGTTCCACTTACCAGGCACAGATAAATTCTATCTTTAGATGCAACTGGAAGAATTGGCAGAAGTGATCACTGAACCACTGCCTTGATCTCAGAAAGACTGCTGAAAACAAGAGAGATACAGTAGGACTGGAAAAGGACAAAGGAGCCTCTATTTTCAGAAGAGGAAAGAGAAAGGAAGCTAGAAGCTGCAAACCACAGACCAGGGAATTTGATGTCAATTACTAGCAAAAATTCCAGAATGTCTCATTAAAAGGATGGTCAGTGAATACCTAGAAATGGAAATGGTGATGACAGAGTCTGCACGGATTCATCGAGAGCAGATCATTCCAGACTAACCTCATTTCCTTGTTTTGAAAGGGCTATTTGCTTTGCAGATGGTGGTGGTGGTTGTTTCTTTTGTTTTCAAAGAGGACCAGTGACATCACAAGCGATGTCTTGACTTGCTGTGAATTGGATTTAAATGAGGCAGAGTTGTACAGTGTTGTCAGTCTCACTCTTTCTCCCTGAGTCATCAAAGTCCAGATGATTGGCAATGGCTCAGGATGCAACGACACAGAAGGCACTAGGTTGAGGAAGGCTTCCTGTAGGAGATGGAATTTTAGTTGGAACTTAAAGGAAGCCAGGGAGATCAGTAGTTGGGGTGGAGAAGGGAAGCATTCCAGGCATGGGTAACAGCCAGAGAAAATGCCCAGAATCAAGAGATGGAGTGACTTGTTCATTGGAGTGTTATGTTCATAGGACAGCCAGGAGGCCAACCTCACTGAATCAAAGAATATGAGATGAGAGGGTAAGGTATAAGAAGAATAGAAAGGTAAGAAAAGAAGTTTGGACTTGATCCACTAGGCAAGAAACTTACCTTTTATTGGGCTGACAGTATATGTATAAACAAACATATGAAAATATAGACAGGATCAGTACAATGTAATTTTGGGGAGACATCAAACATCTATTGAAAGGTATTGTGGCCTAGTGGATAGAAAGCTCGGCCTCAAAGTCATGAAGACCTGGTTTCAAGTCCCACTTCTGGCACTCACTGGCTGTGTGACCCTGAGTTGTGTCACTTTACCTCTAGACAATTCTCTTAGAGAAGGTACTAATCTGCATTAGTAGAGGGAGTTCCCTTCACCAATGAAATCTAAGGTCCAGTCCCTTTCCCTTAATCTTCTATTAAATATATTAGATCCCTCTTTTCCCTTTCTCTCCATATTTTTCCTCCTTGAATAACTTTTTTTTAAATTTCTGAATGCTGTAGATAACTTCCCTTACCTTGGTGGTATACTTTCTAGGGATGTACACATTGATAATGAGGTTGACACACACATTGCCAGAGCTCGCTCAGTGTTTGGGAGGCTCGGAAGGGAAGTATGGGAGAGAAGAGGTATTAGACTGACTACCAAACTGAAGGTCTACAGAGTCGTTGTGTTGACCTCATTGTTGTATGCTTATAAAACACGGACAGTCTACCAGCGTCAGAAAACTGAGTTACTTCCATCTGAATTGTCTTAGGAAGACTCTGAAGTTCACCTGGCAGGATAAGGGACCTGACACTTACTCAAACTAAACTGCCACTCATGCAAACTGCTTTAGAGAGTGCAATTCCAATGGGCTAGCCATGTTGCTCAAGTGTCAAACATATGTTTGCCTAAAAGACTATTTTACGAAGAACTCACACAGGACAGGTACTTACATGTAGGTCAGAAGAAGTGATACAATGACACTCTCAAAGTCTCTCTGAAGAACTTAGGAATCAATTGGGAGACATGGGAGACACTAGCCAGGATTGCCCAGACTGGCATGCCTGTATCAAAGAAGACACTGTGCTCTGTGAACAAAGCAGAATCACAGCAGCTCAAAAGAAACATGAGATGCACAAATTTAGAGACATGCCATCCCTAATGCTCATGTGAACTACTTGTGCCTGACCCATAGCAGAACTCATATTGATCTGATCAACCATAGTCAGACACACCATAGCGACATCACGATGTCACTTCAGTCCTCTTTGAGTGTGGACAGCAATGATCCCAGGGCATGTAGTAGGTGATTAATAAAGACTTCTGATTTGACTTGAAGTGAGAATGGTTCTGTCTAGATTGCCTTTTAGATATTTCTGCCTGAAGGGGAGAACATGGCCTGGGAATTTTGGAGGTCTCTCAGAGTACCATTTTTTTAAGGTATTGAGACATCATTGGCAGAAATGTACTGTGTGAATGTGAGCTGCTGTTATGAGGGTCCCTTGCCCTGGAGGAAGTAAGTTCTTTATAAACTGAACAGAAAATTCCACTTCTGAAAAAATGCCAACACACTAAAGCCAGAGAAGGCAAAGAGCGCTTATAGACAGAGCTGATCATTAGATGCTTTAATTTGGAAAATATTTTCAAGCAGGGATTTCCTTTTGAGTCCTACAACATACTGATCTGAAACATCTCCCTCTACATTCTGGAACAGGACTGTAATGCTTTAATCATTAATTGGATTGTGGTCGAGTTAACGAAGAATGCACTGCAGCGTTTTCTTTTTTTTCTTTTTCTTTTTCTTTTTTTTTGGAAAGAGCATATGGCCTGCCTTTATTATTCATTAAACATTATGCTTCATCCATTAGCTTGGCTCATAAAACGTTCCTAGGTCTCTAAAATGAGAGAGCCACACGAACTTCTCTGTAATTTCCCTCCCAGCCCCCAGCCCCCAACCCCCTCCTGGAGCTCAGGGAGGCCTAAGCTTCCTTTCAGTTAAGCCCCATTTGGCAACATCCTTGTTTCTCCTAATGCCAACCATCCCATAAGCCACAGGCCTAAGGACTGACAAAGTGTTTCAACATGGATCTAATCTACAGCCTGTAGATCTCAGAGATGGGCTGCTTCTGGGGGACTCTGGAAGAGACAGCAGGAATGGTGAATGAATGGCAGCTGTGATGAGGAGAAAGAAAAAGAAAAAGGCAAGAAGCAGAATAGGAGGATGAGGAAGAGGATGAGGGTAATAGTGATGAAGGATGAGGCAGAGGAAAAAGCACTGGCTTGGCACTCAGAAGGTACAGCTAGGAGGCATATAGTGAATAGTATGACTAGTCAGGGAGTCAGGAAGACCTGGGTTCAAATCCAGCCTCAGACACTTTCTAGCTGTGTGACCAAGGCAAATCACTTAACCCTGTTTGCCTCAGTTTCCTCATCTGTAAAATGAGCTAGAGAAGGGAATGGCAAACTACTTCATTATTGCTGTCAAGAAAAACTCCAATAGGGTCATAGTCAGACATGACTGAAAAATGATTAAACAACAACAGATTAGTCAGAGGATCTTAGTGCAAACACCTTCTGACTCTTCCTATCTGTGTGACCTTGGACATATCACTTGGCTTCCTGGGGTCTGTCTCCTACTCAGCAAAACAAGAGGATTGGATTAGATGGCTGCTAGAAGGCACCATAAAGCGCTAGGCTTGGAGTCAGGAATACCTGAATTCAAAACCAGTCTCAGATACTTACTAGCTGCATGACCCTGGGCAAGTCACTTCACCTGTTTTTGCCTTAGTTCCCTCATGTGCAAAATGGAGATAATACTACAGCACGTACCTTTAGAGGTGGTTGTGAGGATCAAATGAGATAATATTTGTAAAACGCTTTGTTAGTACAGTGCCTGGCATGTAGTAGAGGTTATAGAAATGCTTATTCCCTCTCCACCCAACTCCCATGCCTTCTGAAACCCTTTCCAGTTACAGATCTGCGACCCTATCTATGATGATAATGATGATGGAGGCAAGATAGCAGAAACTACTGGGAGACCTGGGTTTCAATCCTGACTTCTATACTGATCAGCTAATACTATACTAATTCTATACTGATATCCAATGGGTAAACATTGGGCAAGTTGTCTTACCCTTCTAGAAACTGTTTTCCCACCTGTTAAAAGGAGATAACAAAACTCATGCCAAGAAACAACCTGAGCAGGGAGGATAAAAACCAGTCTTGGAACAAAAGACATTCTTTCAAATCTTACCTTATGACCCTGGGCAAGTCATTTGAACACTTGGTACCTCTAAGCAACTCTGAAAAAGCTACGCTGTACATTATGGATGACTTGCAGAGTTATACAAGCTTAATAAGCATTACACCCCTTCTACATTCTTCCTTGATGTTTCTCACACACGGATAGATTTCCATCTCCCATCTCCATGTCTTTGCATAGGCAGTGTTCCATGCCTGGAATGCCCTTCTTCCTCCCCTCCACCTGTAAGATATGTGTTCATCCTTCATTGCCAAAGAAGACCATGCCATCGGAGAAATATGACTTGTACTTGACTTTGTTTTGAGTGAGGGAGGGCTGTTCTCCTCCAGAGCCATCTGAATCCAGTGACAAGATATTCATCAGGATGACTGGAGATGACCCAGGATGAGGTAGTTGAGGTTAAGTGACTTGCCCAAGGCCACACAGCCAGTGAGTGTCAAGTGTCTGAGGTGAGATTTGAACTCAGATCCTCCTGACTCCTGCACTGGTGCTCTATCCACTGCACCACCTAGTTGCCCCCCACCTGTTAGAATCTTTGCCATCAAAGCTCAGATCAACTCCTGCCTTCTCTATGAGGGCTTTCTTGGGGAAAGGGTGGGTATTCTGTGCTGGTCTCTAAGCAGTAGTCCCCTTTGTGTGTTGTCCCTTCCCTCCATTAGAATGGTAAACTCCTTGAGGGAAGAGGTTGGCTTTGTTTTTGTATTCATTTTTCTGTTGTTTAGCACACTACTGGGCACATAATATATGATTGTATTAATATAAAATATAATGTACTGTATTAAAATCACATAATCTGTGATTAATAAATAATAATTCATTCATAAAGCTGGTGTTTAATAAATGTACATTGACTCACTGGCAAAGGGAGTTTTCACACCAGAAATTCTTTCACATGGAAGAAATCACAGGTCTTGGCATCGCCTGTTTCTCAGGACCATGAAAAAGAAAGTATGTTACACATATTTGTTATTATGTATCTTCTAGATACTTAGTTATTTACATATTGTCTCCCTCGTTAGACTGTGACTTGGGTGAGGGCAGGCACTGTGCTTTTGCCTTCTTTTGTAGGCCCAGCATTTAGCATGGTGCCTGGCACGTAGAAAGTCTTAACAAAAAGCTCAATGCCTGAAAAATCCCTGAAATTGTCTGGGCTCAGTTTCTTCACTTGGAAGATGAGGGGGTTGGGCTACATAAGCTCTGGTGTCCCTTCCAAATCTAAACCAAAATCCAATGATCTTGAATCTTCGTAATCATTGACAAAATTACTGCTGTTTGGCTGTGTGGCATTGGAGCTGGATCTTGAAGGACAGTAGCTGGCAAGTCTATAGTGATGCAAGTAAACAAGCATTTTTTAAGCCCCTGCTATGTGCCAGGTTTTGTGCTAAGCCCTTATAAATATTATCATATTTGATCCTCACAACAACCCTTAGAGGGTTGGTGCTTAGAGGTAGGTGCCATTAATATCCCCATTTTACAGTTAAGGAAACTGAGGCAGACCAATTAAGTGACTTACCCAGAGTCACAGAGCTAGTAAGTGTCCCAGGCTGGACTGGAACTCAGGTCTTCCTGACTCCAGGTCCAGGGATTTATCTACTGTTCCACCTAGCTGCTTTAATGCTTATAGATGCAACAGGTATCATTTCCCATTTGACTGAGAACATGAAGAAACCAAGGCTCTGGGAGGCTTGACTGACCTTACTAATAGTCTAATGGCTTGTGAATGACATACCTAGGGTGGAACTTCATAAAGCATGCTGGGTATTCCTGGGTTTCCAGGGATGGAAAGTTACTGCTGGGGCAAGGTACCTCCAGTACCCATTAGCCTTTTAACGTTTGCTGAATTGGAGTCTCCGTTACTCTCTCTCCTCTCCTTGGGAAGTGCAGTTTACTGCATGAAAAGCAGACAAATGTCTCCCCGCATTCTGGGACAGTCTTTCCCTTTGAATGGCCACACAGTGTGTTTAAAAGAACACAGGCTTTGGGAGTCAAAGGATGGATATTCAAACCCCAATTCTGCCACTCCCAGTACAACTTGTATTTGACCTTGGGATAAGTTAAGTCCCCTTTGTGGGCCTCAGTTTCCTCAATTGTCAAATGAGGGTTTGGCTAGCTGACCTCTGAGATCTCTTGCTACCTCTAGATCTCTGATGTCCTGAGGGGGCCTGGGCAGCTACCAGACAGACAGGATAGGCCTCTTGGACTCAAGGTGCTCCGTACAGTGCCACCCCTACTCTTACATCCCGGAGGTCCTTAATAATTATTCCTGGAATGAAAGGATTCCATTAAGGGAAATCAGCAGCCCCTGGGAGGGATCCCGTGGACCACCCTCATTTTCACAAGGCACATTTGTACTGAGAGGGAGGGACAGCTGCTTGCAATCTAGTTGAAGGAGTGCTTATAAACTCTGCACCCTCCAGTCCGTTGTATGGCTACTCTCTGTTCCCCACCTGTACTCAATAAGCCCTCCTTCCCCATACCTAGTGCCTCCCAGGAAGAGACACTTTAGGGAAGGAGTAACTGGAGAAAAGAATGGGGGAAGCACGGTAATCAAAAACAACAACTAAAAAAATTAACAGAAGTTACCCCAAAAAAATGTTTTCAACAATGGAATTCACTTTCCATACTTTAAAAAGGGCTGGGGAGAAAAAATTGTCCCTGCAAATTAAATCTGCTGCCAGGGGGTTAGCTGCTGTAATCTGATCTTCCATCAAATACCTGGAATTTTCATGCCCAGGGTGATCAGACATTTCCTTAAGAGTCCATTTTGGTCAGGGGAAATTGGCTCTGGGTTTTCCCTTTTGGTTCAAGTGGGGCTTGAGGCACTGGAGAGAGAAATTTGGTCATCTCAGCCTAATCCCCCAGTGAGCCTTATCTATCTCACAAAGCCAGTCCAGGCTGCCTAGGAAGGCAGGCATCTTCCCATATGGCTTTCCTTTCCCTTCCCTTTCCTCTTCTCCCCTCCCCCAGGAGGTAGAGGGAGGGCCAGTTCCATCACAAGGATCTGGGCCAATGGACACAGCTGTAGAGAGGCTGAGGTTCTTTCTTTGTCCAGGACTAAAGAGAAAGAGCATCAGGGCCTCTTCTCCAGGAAACATCAAGTCGGGCTCTCCCATGGACGGTATACTCTCATTTACCCGGAGCAGCAGGGACCCCATTCATCCCGGAAATCCCTCAGATAATCCAAAGCCTCACTTTAAGCCCTCCACCCAGCAAATCTTTCCCAGAATAACGGGGTACATTTCACACCATTTTCTATTCTTCATAGGAATATCTCAGGTATGGTGGGCTGATCATATCTCAGGTATGATCACTTACAGAGCCCCACCCCATACAAAGTAAGTGGTAAGATGCCTAATTAATCGATCTTATAGGCCTTGGACAAGGGTGGGAAAGATCTTCACAATACACCAAAATAATTCAGCAACACTCTAGGGACATCCTATAAACTATCAAATAAAACCCACTCGCTAGAAGTTGGAGCTCCATAGAATTCCATCCCATCCCTGAGGAAAAGATGCTGTGGGAGAAAAGAGGAATATCAGAAGAGTCATGGGTTCTATCGGGATCTCAAAGCAGAACACCTGCACTAAGAGAAGTCCCAAGAAAAGACCAGCTCTTTCCCCAATTTCTGCTCTCAATACCCATTTCTATCCATAGACACTATGGTGTCATATATGACTTTATCACTCAAACATGTCCAGCAAACTGAATTTTGACAGAACCACATGGAGGTCAGGAGCCAACTAGAGATAAAAGCATAAAGTGAGTAGCAAACCAGACTTCTGCCTATATGTCTGGAATTTCACCAACTGAGAGCTCAGAGTAATTGTGATTGAATTAATTAACTTTTCATCTAAAATAAGCACTCTAAAACTGAAGGGGAGGGAAACATGTAGACTTTTGGGCCAATTATATTGACCCCTAGGCTTAAAATGAGCTTGTTATTGTAATGTCTTACAATGGGCAGTCATATTTAGTAGGGGAAGGAACAGACCTTTAGTGGTAGGGCATTTTGGAAGAAGATGTCCCCATGCTCATGAAAAAATTTGGCAATGAGAATATGCAAAGGGTTTTGGCCGTAGAAATCAGAATCAATCAGTCAACCAGTGGGGAGAGGAGATGAAAAGGGAGGAGAGGGGAGGGGAGGGAAGAGGAGAGGAGACATTCACTAAGTTCCTATTATGTACCAAACATTACTAGGTGATTAAGAAATAAAAACAAAATAGTTCCTGCCCTCAAGGAGCTTATATTTTATCAAGGGAGATAGCATGTTCATAACTAAGCATATTCAAAATTAATAAATAGATACAAGCTAATGGGGAGTGAGCAGTGCTAATACAGATATTCAGCTCTCACATGACTCCAGGAGGATCATGTAGGATCACAAAGGACCCTAAGGATCCCAGGATCTTCCTCAATGTCCTGCTGCTGAACTTTATTTTCTGGGCCTTCCCATCTGTCTTCAACTGAACCCTCCTATACTAGTAATGATAAGAAATATGTGAGTTTGGCTCAATTTCCTAAATGGACACGTTTCTCTCCTTATGACACAGCAGTATTGTTTTCATAAGTAGCACTGACTAAAACAGAAATAACTCCAAAAAATCATTTCGTATATGTGTTCTGATGACTTTAAAGGTTCTTGATGTCTACTCATATGCCTTGGAATGTCTGCCTACTCAGAAAACAATGCCAGATGGAACAAGATATAGGCTCCAAGATGATAAAAATTGCTAAAACTATAACTTTAAAATTCCACATGTGAAGCAAGACAGGAGGGCTTTTCAGGAATCACTTGGAGACAAGAGATATGATTTATTCACCTTTTTTACAGTTTAAGACCATATTATGCTAAAATTTAAAGAAAAAACAAGCATGACATTCTCTAAGCTTTGTTCATACATTCATTCTTCTTTTAATGTATAATCAAAAATAATGTTATTTGGGGAAGTTGGAAAATTCACTTTGATTCTAATTCATTCATTGATTTTTTTCAAGAAGAACTTTAGGTAGGATTTAGGCTTTGTTTGATGTTCCTGATTAGAAAGCGAAAACTCTCCCCTACCGGCTAAAACTTTTGGTTTTAAAGACTGAATTCTTCACTTGGATTCAGGTAGGTGGCTCTGTGGATATCGTTGCATTCTTTCTAGGAATAGGTTTGATTTCTTTACAAGGAGCAGAATTTATGGGCATTGGGAGAGTTTAGAAGCCATGCTGCTTGGTTAAAATGCCTAGATGTTCACACTTACCTGCACCCAGGTACTCCTTTCAGGGCTAGGAGGAGAAATCAATTACTCTTTTCTTAGCTCCTAACCCCAATTCATGGACTGACCCCTTTGATCAGGCTTTTGTAGGATCAGAGGAACACAGATTTAGAGATGGAATGCACCTTAGGCAATATCCAAGATATCCAAGTCCAGTGCCCTCCCTTCCTTCTCTTTTTTCTTCCTTCCTTCCCTCCCTTCCTTTCCTTCCACTCCCTCTTCTTCTTTCTCTCTCTTTCCTCCTTCCCTCCTTTCTTTTCTCCTTCCTCCTTTTTCCTTCCTTCCTCCCCCTGACTTCTTCCCTTTGCTCTCTCCTTTCTTCCTTCCTTCTCCCTTACTTCCTCTACTTTCCTTCCCTCCTTCCCCCCTCTTTTTCCTTCCTTCCCTCCTTCCTTCCTTCCTTTCTTCTCTCTCTTTTTTGTTTTTGGATTAGCTATTTCTAACTCACTCTGCCTTGAATTACAGTGGCCATTCAGGGGCCAATCCCAATATGACCAACATGAAGACTTTAATCTTCTGTCTGCCTGTCATTGAGCAGTCTAGTGACCTCCAAGACCAGTGGTTCCCCATCAGACAGCTCTCTTGCAACTCAGAATTCCCAAATCCAAGCTCCAACAGTTTCAGCCACCCTAGCATCAGGAGATACAACTGGCTGCCACCTCATTTTCCAGAGAAAGAAACTGAAGCCCAGAGAGGTTAAATGATTAATTTGCTCAAGGTCACAAAGGTAGTCAATGACAGAGAAACCAGGGCCCCTAGCTCTAAATCTAACATTCCTTTCACTGTACTGTGCTGCTTCCTGTCCACTGGAAGTTAGACTAGCAAAATTGTTCCAGCCACCACATCTCTTAAAGAACAGACCAGTTCACCAAAGAATCCCCTGAACTTTGTACCCAGATAAAGCTCCCAGCCTCCTGGTTTAGACCAGCGTGGGTACAATGCTTCAGCAGTCCTGGCCTACCTTGTGGTAGCTAGATGGTTCAGTGGATTGAAGGGTACCTTTGGAGTCAGGAAGACCAGAGTTCAAATCCAGTCTCAGACACATCCTAGCTATGTGACTCTGGGTAAGTCACTTAACCTCTGTTTGCCTCAGTTTCCTCAACTGTAAAATGGGGATAATAATAGCTCTTACTTCTCAAGGGTTATTGTGGATCTCAAATGAGATAATATTTGTAAAATATTTGCTTAGCACAATGCCTGGCACGTACAAGGTAATAAATGTTTATTCTCAGTCTCAGTTGGGTCTCTTGTCACTCCTCCTTTTTAGGATGTATGGACTAGCTAAATAGGCTAAGACACAGCTTTCATAAATGAAACAGGACAATCTTTCCTTCCTAGCACAGCACATGGAATCATAACTCTGGACCCAGAAGGGACCTTAGAAGTCCCCTTTCTTTTATGAATGAGGAAACTGAAGGATAGGGGATCAGCCAACCTTAGGAATGAATGAATGGATGGATGGAAGGATGAATGAATGGATGGATGGATGGATGGATGGATGGATGGATGGATGGATGGATAGATGGATGGATGGATGAATGCTCAGTCATTCCCATACAGGAGGAGAATAGGGCTGGTTCTATCTGTACTTTTATATACTTCAGTCCTTGAAGGATTTGGTGCTCCTGCCACTAATATAGATCTCAACCACCCCATGAAACAAAATCATTTATCATCCAGTGATGAACCTTCTCCCAGTGCAGTAAGGATGATCATAGTAGTGTAGACTTAGTGCTAGAAGAGACCTAAGAGATCATTGACTCTTGGTTGTACAGATGATCAAACTGTAGATCAGAGTGACTTGCCCAGGCTCACAAAGCTAGTATCAAAGGCAAGGTTAGCACTCAATTCTTCCAGTGACCAAAATACTATGCCATGCTACATCCTTAGAACAGGCCCACAGTCTACCACTAGAATAGATACAGAATCTGCCACCCATCCCGCTTCTGGCTTCATGAGACAAGCCAGCGACCAATTTTTGCTGCCTTAACTCTAAAGTTCCTGGGGTCAGCTCTATCTCCTGCTGAGGCATCTGAGGATTTTGGGGAGAATCTATATTTATACTTCATCAATCAATCAATCAAATGTTTATCAAGCATATACTATGTGCCAGGCCCTGGAGGATACAAGTACAAAGAATGAAACAAAGTCTACTAGGAATGAGCTTAGATTCTAATGGAGGTGGCAACACGTATATGTAAAATAGATAAGGATGAATATGTCTTTGTTGAATCATATAATTGATCAAAGATTTGGAGCTGGAAGGGTCCTGAAAGGTTTAACCTCCTTATTTTACAAATGAGGAAACTAAGGCCCAGAGATGTTGTGGCCCAGAGATTTGTGCAAGTTCACATAGCTAGCAGATGTCTGAACTGGGGTTTGAACCTGTTGTCCTGGCTCCAGCTCTCTGAAGATTTTTCTGTAAAGGCTATAAATCTGCCATTTGGTGTTACACTGGGAACTTTGAAAATTTCTACTGGATGAGGGTGGGAGGTTGAAAGAACACATTTCCTCCTACTCTCTAGGAGGCTGGGTCCTGTACCTCTTCCTAAAGGTGATTCCTCCTCCTTCGCCACTTTGCCCCTATCTCCAAGGCCAGCATCTCTAGGGCAGAAAGGTTTCTTGGGATAGGACCTATGTGGGTAAAGTGGCTTTCTTCTCTGTCCTGCCCTGCACACCCACCTCAGGGCTCAAGTCCTCTTGCTATGGGTACCCCTCTTCTATCTGCCTTTCTTAACTCAAATCTCTTTCCATCCTTTTCAGCTCCTGACAAGCAATATAGTATAGTACGGTGGCTCTCGGAGTGTAGCTCATTGACACCTGGGACTGCCCAAAACCTTTTCAATGGGTCCATGAGGTCAAACCTTTTTTATAATAATACTAAGATGTTTTAATTTCTGATGTGACAAATATCTATAGCTATAACCATCACAAACAAAAGCTCTTTGTAGGTGGGGATCCTCAATATTTTTAAGACAATAAAGGGGTCCTAAAAACCAAACATTTTGAAAACAGCTAGTATAGTAGAAGGAATATCAACTCTGTAGTCAGAGGATTTGGGTTCAAATCCTGCTTCTGTTCCTTCACCTATAAAGAGATAGGATAGTACTAAGTGGCATCTATGGTCCCTTCCAGTTCTGGATGGATGCTCCTACAATCCACGTATGACCCTCCCCCATCTCCACCTTTCTCTATCCTCTCTAGCTCTTAAGAGGCTGCAAGGTGTATTGTATTGGGTGTGAAACATGGAGTCAAGAAATGTAAAGAAGGAAGGAAGAAAAACATTTATTAACCATTAATTATGGGCCAGGCAATGTGCTAAACCTTTTACAAAGATCATCTTATTTTTATCCTCACAACAATCCAAAGAAGTAGGTGCTATTGTGATTCAGTTTTACAGTTGAGGAAACTGAGGCAAATAGTGGTTAAGCTAGTAACCATCTAATGCTGGATTTGAATTTGGGTCTTCCTGATTCCAGGTCTAGTGCTCTGTCTACTGTGACACCTAGCTACCTCTAGATTCAGATCCTGCTCCTAATATCGTATGAGTCACTTAATTGATCAATGAGTATTTCTTAAGCACTTTTTATGTTCCAGGAAACAAGGGAGGCACTTAGCTCCTCTTGGCCACAGTTTCTCTATGTAGAAAATGGGAATGACAACACCTATAACACTTGCCGCAGGACTGTTTTAAGGATCAAATGAAATAATATAAGTAAAGGGTTTTGCAAACCAAATGCCAGTTTTTTCAGCTTTTATTATCTGTATCTATTCCCTCTTAAAGGTCAAATCCAAGGTTCTCAGATCGACACTACCCACAACTCAATGATCCTCAATTTAGTGCCCATAGACCCAGGGTACTGTTCACATTACATCAAGAAGAAATCCTCAAAGTCCCAAATGTGATGTTAAAAGAGATATTTATACTTTGGATAATGAAACACCTTCAGGTAAAGCCTCATACTTTTCTAACATGACCAGCTTTTCCTGGTCACCTTGAGCAAATGGACTGGTGACACAGTGAATAGACGCCTGGAGTCAAGAAAAGCTGCATTCAGATCCAACCTCAGAGCCTTACTACCTGTGCAACCCTGGGCAAGTCACTTGACCTCTGTTTGCTTCAGTTTCCTCATCCGTCAAATGGAAATAATGGTACCTTCCTCCCAGGTATGTTGTGATAAGCAAATGAGATGATATTTGTAAAGTACTGAGCACCGTACCTGGCACATAGTAGGTGTTACATAAATGTTTTTGGTTTTCCTTTCTTCTCATAGTTGAAGAAGAAACTCTGGACAATCTAGTGGACAAATTAGCCACCTTGTACAACCCACCATCACTATCTTTTTCTCTTTGCTCTTGAAAATGACCCAGTTTTCAAACCCTGGCTGGAAATCAACTTCAGCATACACTCAGCTGGAAGGATGTTCTGACACTGTAGTGAGCCTGGGGACTTCCTCCTACCTCTGGAACAACTGTCCCACTGGCCAGTCCCCAAATTCCATAGATAAGAGTCACTTCCACAGCTCCCCTTTATCTTTACAGAAAAAGTCAGCCAGGCTTCTCTATCAGTGGCCCCAGATGTTTGTTCTGAGGAGTTGGGAACAATGTGGCCAGGGCAGTCTCTGCTTCCCAGCAGTATCTGTGTTCTTTCCTCAAAAGCATCCTGTTCCCATACCCTGGGATCTCTTCACTTGCAGCTCAGTTTTGTCAGTTTCCTGCTCTCCCAAATTCAAGAGGGCCCCAGAATCAACTTCTATTTTAAGGCTCCCTATTCACTGATCAAGGAACAAGGTTGAGATATTGGTTGAAAGGCAAGTCCTCATTTAAAAGCAGACTAGGGTCCTCCTACTTAACCTATGGTATCTGAATCAATAGATCATATAATATCCGGGTTGTCTGAACAGTGAATCAGATTATGCGTAGCAATGGACCTGACTTTTCAAAATCAGCACTTGATAAAACATTCATAACTCCAGTGATTATCATTAGTTTCTCTGTCTCACTCTTAGGAAAACTACCAAGGATAATTCTGACTTCTTCCAGATGTGTGGAGGGGGATGGTTAGGAGATGTAATTGGCAGATTTCATAGGTCAAATACTTTCATAAACTGTAGAGCCCCCAGAAGGGAATGATGAAGCACTTTGCGTCTGTGCCCTATGAGGGCTGCTTGAAGGAATTGGGAATGGTTAGCATGGTGAAGAGAAGATTAGAGAGATGGGAGAGGTTTTTGTCTTTGAGCATTTAAAAGGGTATAACATAGAAAAGAGATTAGGTTTGTGTTTGATCCCACAGTGCAAAAATGGGAGTGATGGGTAGAGACTGGAGAAAGACAAATTTAGGATTGGTATCAGGAAATGCTTGCTAACAGTTAGAGATATCCCAAAGCAGAGCAGGCACGTAAGGAAGCAGTGGGCTCCAGGTCACTAGAAGTCTCTGAGCAAAACCCAAATGACAGTTTATTGGTTGCATTGTCATGGGGATTCTTTTGTGGGTGTAGGTTGGATTATGAGGCTGTTGAGGCCCCTTCTGATTCTGAAATTCTGTGATTCCATGATTCTTATGACCACTAATTAACCAGTAAGTTGGTCAATAAACATTTATTAAGCATTTGCTATTTGCCAGAAAGTCGATCAACAAACATTTACCAGGCACTGAACTAGGTGCTGAGGATACAAAAATAGGTAAAAACACAGTCCCTGTCTTCAAAAAACTCAGTTTAATGGGAGAGACAACATGCAAACAACCATGTTACATGCAAGATAGGTACAAAAGAGACAGAAAGGAAGCCTAGGAGGAAGGCACTGCTAGTAGATCAGCCAGGCTGGGCTGCCTCCTTTCAGCAAATTTCCAATTTTAGAGGCGAGAAACTATATTGCTGGTAATGCAAGTGAACAACAACAACAAAAAAAAAACCTTTTCAGAAAGTTCCAATGGGTGAACACAGGAGTTCATAGAACTAAGGGAAATCCATCTTAATCCAGACACCTGGCTGAGAAAGCCACATCCACCGCAATGCCAATTCCCTGGTTAATTCGTAGGGGCAAATTCCTTAAGGGAAGTCAGCATTGGAAGGACATCAGAAACCTGTGCTTTCCAAAAACAGACCATCCGTGTTTCCCTTAATAAACAGTACTAGAAGGAGAAAGCAGAGCGTTCCTGGGGCTCTCCTTTCTCTGGGTTTTTGTCCTGAGCCAAGTGAGCACCCTGCTGGTGGAAGGGAGGAAAATCAAACCTCACCTGCAAAATACAGATGACAATGAACCAACGGAGCAACGGTTGTGGTGGAAATCTGCACGCATAAAGTAAGATGCTGCCTAGTCTTTGTGTGAGGCTCCAAACCCGGCCATACCAAGTCTCAATTTGGGCCAGTGGCCATGTTAGCAGTAACAAGAAGAATCCACAAGCATTTATTAAGCACTTGCTGTATACCAGGCATGGTACTAGATGTTGGAGATATAAATGAGAGAACAAAAAAAGGCAGTCCCTGCCCTCAAGAAGCTTCTATTCTATTTTATTATTATATTATATTACATGATAGCATATCATATCATATTCTATCCTATCATGTTATACTATATATAATAATTCTAAAATATTCTATGTAATTCTATTCTATATTATATTCTATTTAATCCTAATTAATTATATAGGGAAGAGAAAGTTGTAGAGACGGGAGAGGTTTCTTTCTTTGAGCATTTAAAAGGATATAATAAAGAAAAGGAATTAACCTTGTGTTTGGTCCCAGAGGACAAAAATGGGAGTGATGAGTAGACTGCAGAAAGACAAGTTTAGGAATAATATCAGGGAACTAGAAAGTGGGGGAGGGTGTGGAAAAGGTGTCCGTACCATCCCCAGTTCCTTTTTTCTCTCACTGCAGCTATACACATCACCCACTTCTCTCTCACTTTAAGAATCAAACAAATTGAATCTCCTTTTCCATGTACTTTTTCTGGGTTACATTGTGAGCCCATTTCCCACATATGTCCATATCCTGTAATATATGGAAGGTAGCACATTTAGTATTCCTCACACAGAAAGGTGGGATGGCTTCTAGATGATTCTAAAGATCTCAGGTTGCTCAGAAAACTCAAGTGGTTCCCTATCACCCCTAGTATAAAATAGAAACTCAGTTTTGGCGGCAGATGATAGTGTGGATAGAGAACTGGTCTTGGGGATAGAGAGACCTTGGATTGAAGTCTTGCCTCTAATACACAGGAAGTGAACCAATGATCCGGTCAAGGGCAGTAGGCCAGTGATGTCAAATTCAAATAGAAACAAGAGAGTACATAAGGATTCCTGCCAGGTGCATATTGACTGAGAAAACCACATATTAGCACTATCCATGTTTTATTATATTTTAATTATTTTGCTAAATGTTTCTCAATTGCATTTTACACTAGTTACATCAGACTGGGGAGTGGTGAAGGTTGCATGCTACCCATAGACTTACTGTTTGAACGCTCTGCTGTAGTCAATTCTCTTAAAACTCTAAGTTATGGAGGAGATGCCAACCTGTATTAATAGAGAATTTCTCACCAGCAGCTCCCTATACCAGTTAAATTACAGATCCAATCCCAACAAGAATCTTGCCAAGAGGCAACATGATGTAGTATCTAGAGTCAGGAAAACCATGGTTCAAATTCTGCCTAAAATACTATGTGATACTAAGCAAACCAATGGATTTCTTTGTGCCTTGTTTTCCTCATCTGTAAAATGAGGGGGTCAGACTTGATGACCTCTAAAATCCCTTGCAGACCTAAATCTATGGTCTTAGAGAGATTCTCTCATGGACATTAAATTAATTACACTTGGGCTCCCTTCTCCAAATGCTTAATAACAGCTGTTATTCCCATTTCATTTTATAATTATAAAATGGTGTATAGAGATCAGCTCTTTTGAGCCTCACAAACACTTTGGGAAAGAGGCAGTACCTTTTTACTATCCCTATTTAACAGATAAGCAAACTGAGGCAAATGTTACACCCAGGGTCAGTGACAAGACCAGGACATGAACCCAGTTTTTCTGATCCCAACTCCAGTGTTCCCAGCAATTGCGTTCTACTGCACCATTTTCAGAGCCACAGAATTTCTGAGTTAGAAGCCAAGAAGGCCATTTCCTTGAACTTGAATTTGAATAAGAATCTCTAGAACACAACTGACAAGGTCTAGCCTTTGCTTTGAAGTTCCCACTTGAGCAGGAACCCGCTATTTGCCAAGGCAGTGCTTTTTGGGGCATCACTAATTATTAAATGGCAAGACAAAGATTTGCTTCTTAGCCATTTCCATCCATTGCTCCTAGGTCTGCCTTCTGGGGACAGAAAGAATGAGTCTAATTCTTCTTCTCTTTGCCATCCCTCTAAATCCCTGAATGAGACCACTAGTGTCCTCCTACAATCCTCCTTCCAAGTCATTTCCTCTTTAGACTAAACATTTCCAATTCTTCAGTAGATTCTCATCTGGCATGAACTTATAGCTCTTCACCCTCATGATTACCCCTTCTCCAGATTCTCTCCAGATCATCAAAATTCTTCCTAAATAGAACATAATACTATCGATGTAATCTGACTAATACAGAGTACAGTGGCAGCTAGATGAGACAGTGGACATTAGTACTGGACTTGGAGTCAGGAAGACCTAAGTTCAAATCTTGCCTCAGATTTTTACTAGCTGCTTGACTCTAATCAAGTCACTTTAACCTCTATTTGCCTCAGTTTCCTCACTGGTAAAATGGGGAGAATAGCAGCACCCATCTCTCAGGATTGTTATGACAATACAATAAGATAATATTTGTAAAGTGCTTTGTAAACCTTAAAGCATTATACAAATGCTAGCCAGTCTTATTGTCTGACACTATGCCCCCACTTGCCACAGCCTAAGATGGCATTAATTTTCTTGGCATCCATGTCCAGCTGTTGACTCATATTGAAAGCACTAACTTGTTTTTCAGACTGTTATCTAAACATGACATCCCATCTCTAATATTTATGATCCTGTATTTTTTGAGCCTGAGAAACATTTGACATTTGTCTCATTTGATTCAACTCAATGCTCTGACCAGGTAAGCTCTTTCTGAATCCTGACCATCACCCAGTGTTCTAGATATTCCTCCAGCTTTGAATCACCTGCAAATTTAATAAGGATGTCACCTATACTTTTGACATTTTTATCAGTAACTTGAATAAATAGCATAGAGCCAAGCATAGATCTCTGAGGCACCCCTGAGGGCCTCCATCCAACCTGGCATCAATCGATTAATGATTGACTACTCTTTTGTTGTAACCCCGTAACCAGTTCTGAATCCATCCAAACTGCAATACTATCTGACCAATATCTCTTCATCTTATCCATAAGAACAGGGTGAAAGATTTAATCAAATACTTTACTATTCTAGACAAACTATATTTACAGCCTTTTCCTGACATACCAGACTGATGATGCTGCCAAAAAAATAAGGAAATGAGTCTGGCATGTTCTGTTCTTGCTCAACTCACACTGCCCCTCTGGAATCACTGCTTCCTCTTCCATATGCCCACTAACCACCCCTTTCAGCCCTCCCCCACTCAAATCAAGTCAACTGCAAGTTGTGTCATCATCTTGGTGTCGTGGTTCTCTTCGAAAACTAAGGGCAAACACAACAACCACCCCTTTAGTAACACACTTTAGAATTTTGCCAAGAGTCAAGATTGAACTCACTGATAAAAAATTTGCAGATTCGTCATGTTCTTTTTTCCCCTCTATGATCTTTCAATCATTGAAATTGGCTCAGCCATTACAAAGACCAGTTAGTTTAGTATCTTGGGACATAGTTTATCTGGGTCAAGTCACTTGATTTCATCCAAAGCACCTGAGGCTCTTACTATTTCCGTATATATCTTGTCTATGAACTTGTCTACCATTTTTCTTCATTTCCGACATCATTCACATTACCAGAGAAAACAAGGAAAGAGGTAGATAGCAAATCAGGCTTACATTAAAGACCTGCCTCTGATACATGTGGTATGTGTGACCTTGGGCAAGTGATTTTACCCTTCAACGCTCCAAGCAACTTACTGAGACTCCAAGTTGCAGGGGAGGTATGAGTTTGTATTGATAAAAACAAATTCCCTATACCACAGGTGGAAAACACATAGCCTTTGGGCATTATTGAACTCCCAATGAGGCAGAATCAGATTAAAATGCAAATGAGGAAAATTTATCAAAAATAAGAATATAACAGAACACAGATAATGTTAATATGTGGTTTTCTAAGTCAATGTGCCCCACCTGGATCTTTAGGTCAGTAGCCCCCATTTTTTAGTTCGACACCAATGACCTACAGAAATCACAGACCCACTCCTCTCAAAAGAGGAAGCAGAATGGAACTGCCCTAGTTTCCCTACCATGTGCTGTTATCAAGCCTTCCATCTGCTGCAGGAAGTAGTCTTCTCCCTGCTTTCGACTCCTTTTTCCCAATTTAGCTTTTCTCGTTGTTCTTAGTTTCCTTCACCAGCCTCAGCTCATTCTAAGCTGTAGCGCCTTGAGCCCTATCCTTCCAGACCCATGCTTTTGTATTCATCCTTTGTCATTTGCCCCTGCTTTCATCTTGACTTTTCTTTTTCAAATCTAAGTTGGTTGATGAATTACCTGTATGTTCACATTTGTCTCTTTAGAAAACTCCCCTTTTGCTCCCTCATTAGATGAGTTTCTCTTTTTTGTCTTCAGAATTGCATTCTTGGGCACTTCCTTTTCCTCTGGGGCTGACTTTGCCTGTAGAATTTCAGTCTATCTTTTGTCTGAACACTTTGAAATCTGCGCCCTAGTAATCTAGGGCACATGTCAGTCTCTGCCTGGCCTCACTGTCTTTACTCTGCTCCTGTATCAGAAATTCCAAGATGTCCTAGACAATGAGGAGGGGACAACAGCCACAGGGCTGGACACCCAACTGTGAAAGGAGAGACAGAGCAGTGCAAATCTAAGCTGTCTATACTGGGTGATGGACAAAAATGTACCCAGGGGGCAGGGCTTCTGGATGCATACTCATGGAAACCAAATATCCTTTACTCTCACAGAATCACAGATTCCTAGCTGGAAAGGACCTAAGAGACCGTCCAACCCCCTCATTTTACAGATGAGGAAACACATATTCAGAGAGTCATACAGCTAGTAAGTGTCAGAGACAAGATTGGAACCCAGGTCTTCTTGACTTCCAGTCTGATGCTTCACACACCACAGTCTCTCTAGAGACAACACTACTCCCATCCCCCAAACTGTGTCCATACAATCCCACACAGAAGAGATGTATTTTACCATGCTGAAAAAGAGAGAATCGGAGACACTGTAAGTTAGCCGATTAAAAATGTATTCCATTAAAGCCACAGTGTGCTAAATGGGACCGTCTTTTATTTTTTCATGATTTGTCATTGCTAAGGGCAGAAGACAGGAACATTGGTCTAAAGGTCCAAAATGCTCACAAGTATCTCCTTTCCTTGCAATAGAACTTGTGGGGAGGAAAGGAGAAAGCAGGACATGTGCAACCTTTAGAGTTAGCCTATAAAGTGTAAAGAAATGACTTTTTAATGCATCATTCACTTGTTCAATCCCAAAGGAGAAAAAAGCCAATAGTTTTGGTTTTTTCCCCTCCAGGCAATAACTACAGGTGCTCATTTGAAAGGAAATCTGTGCATCTCATTCCCAGGACACCTTGGGGTTGAAGTCTAAATTTCTGCTGGGTTTTCTTTTGGTGATCTATCAATTTCTAGGCCCTCCCTTTCCATACAAGTTATCTTTAACCTAGAGCATATAGAGAGACATAGGCAGTCTTTTTTCCAAAATGGTAGCAAGCACCTTATCAGAGCTGTGTTTGGGGGGTGAGGGGAAGGCTATGATCTCCCACAACTCTGTGCTATGTCTGAATTCTATCCCAGGTGCTGGTCCCTGCTTCAAGGTGCCAATGGGTGGATTGAAGACTAGCCAGCAGGAACTCACATGACTGAACTAAAGCTTCCCCAGGTGTTTTTGTGGAGTGTCAAATGAAGGCCAAAGCAGCTCACATGCTATGTGTCAGAAAAAATTTGAGACTATGGGGCCTGTGGGGCATGCCTACTATTGTCTCCTGTGTTGGCAGAACTGACAAGCCCTGTCCAGGTGCCAGAGTCCTGGTTCATGTGGAAGCCATGGCAGTGTCCACAGAGTCCCGGCAAATTCATTTCCTAGCAGTGCAAACATTGATCTAAATGAAGAACGCTCTCTTACTTTTTCCTTGCCCCAGGAGAGGTGAATGAGAAAGATTACTTGTGGATTATAATTGCTTAAAATAGGTTGTGATGTAAAAATCTAATCCTTTCTGCTCTTCAAGAGCAAAGTTCTACAGACAGAGAAATTATGCTTAATGCCAGGATACTGAAGGGAAAAAGGAGGCTGTTTTCCCTTTGGGGGAAGTATAAGGACGTCTTTTTAGAGCTGTCGGAATTCACAAGCTGTAATAAATTATTCTTTTTCATTACTGATTTATTAAGTAGGCTTCTTGCTGTAATGGCAGAAAATTTCTGTTTAATTTTTATAGTAGTAGACCACTGTGTTCCTAAGCTGAAATCAACTAGGGAAGGGGATGGATACATTCTATTTTGTGTTTCTGGACCTGCCTTCACCAAACTTGGACATATACAGAGCCTAAGTCAGCTGATTGTTTGGTAGGAGATTGGCTTGCCAAAGGTATATAACCTGAAATACTCTTTGGCCTGAGCATCATAGACCACAGAATCATGGATTTACATCTGGTAATGACTTTAGAGGCCACTGAGTCCAATCCCCTCATTTTACAGATGAGTAGGCATTTAGTAATTACCTACTAAGTGCCAGGGGAACAGTGCTAAGCACTAGGGATGCTTAGAAAGGCAAAAGACCAATGCTGCCTTCAAGGAACTCATAATCTAATGGTGGAGACAGTAAGGAAACAACGATGCATAATGGTAAATAGGAAATTATTAGAGAGAGAAGGCCTTAAGAGGGGTTGGGAAAGATTTCCTATAAAGGGCAGGATTTTAGCTGAGACTTGAAAGAAGCCAGGAATGGAGGCAGAGATGAGGAATGAGAGTGTTCTGGGCATGGGGGACAGCCAGAGAGAATGCCCAGAACCAAGAGATAGACTGCCTTGTTTATTAAACAGTCAGGAGGTCAATGTCACTGGACTAAAGAGGATGTGGTAGAAAGTAAGGTATAAGAAGACAGGAAAGGTAGGAGGGGGGCTAGTTTTGAAAGGCTTTGAATGCCATACAGAGAGTATTTTGTATTTGTTCCTGGAGATTTCACATTTTTTTTTAAGGAGGGGTGGAGGAAGTTGTAGTGACATAGTCAGACTTATATTTTAGGAAAATCACTTTCAGTGGAATGGAGGGTGGATTAGAGTGGGGAGAGGCTTGAGGTAGACAGACCCACCAGTAAGCTGTTTCAGTAATGTAGCCATGATGCGATGAGATCCTGTACCAGGGTGGTAACAATATCAGAGAAGGGAAGAGAGTTAATTTGAAAGATGCTGAAAAAGTGAAATAGACAAGCCTTAGAAATAGATTGGATATGAGGGGTAAGAGATAGTGAGGAATCTAGGATGATACCTTGGGCTGCATAAGTAGATCTGAAAATTATCAGGAGGGAGATTAGTAATTACATCTATGGGAGCTAATGAGAGATCATTAAGTGAAATGATATGGAGGGAGAAGAAAAGGTACCCCAGAGGGACACTTATGGGTACATGGAATAATCTGGAGGAGGATCCAGCAAAAGGGACTGAAAAGGAATGATCACAAGGGTAGCAGGAGAACCAGAAGAGAGAAGGGGAAGTGTCCCAAAAACCTAGAGAGAACGATCGAGGTTATCAAAGGCTCCAGAGAGGTCAAGGGGAACAAGGAACGAGAAGAGGCCATTGGATTTGCCATTAGGAGATCTTGGGGAACTTTAGAGGGAGTAGCTTTGATTGGAACCCAGAATGAAGGGGCTTAAGGAGAGAATGAGAGGAGAGGAATGGACTCACCTATTATACTTCTGAGGAAGTTAGCCCCAAGGACAGAAGAGATACAGGAAGAGGAAACTGAGACACAGGAAAGTGAATTAGGTAGGTAAGTATCATTATGGATAGAGTTCTGGACTTAAAGTCACCAAGTTCGAACCCTGCCTAAGACACTTACTAGCTATCTGAACCTGGGCAGGTCATTGAACCTCTCTCAGACTCAGTTTCTTCCTCTGTAAAATGGAGATAAAAATGTCACCTACCTCATAGAGTTATTGGAGGAGAAAATGAAACATCTATAAAGTGCTTCACAAACCTTAAAGTGCTATAATTATTATTATCATTAGTTATTATTAATTATATTGTTAATGATTATTGTTATCATTAGCTATTATTAATTTTATCATTAATTATTTTTATCATTAGTTATTAATCATATTATCATTAGTTATTATTATTAATTATATTGCTAATTATTATTGTTATTATTAGGATTTCCATCATCATTATCATTATGTGACTTGCTGAAGGCTACACAGGCAGAGAGCATCAGAGGTGAGATTTGAACCCAAGTCTTCCTAAGTTTAAATCTAACAACCTGGTGAGTTTAGTTACTTTCGGAGGTCTCCTGAGCAACCATAGCCCTGGGCCTGGAGTCAGGTAAAAGTGAATTCAAATTTGGCCTCAGATACTTCCTAGCTGTGTGACTCTAGACAGGTCACTTCACCTCTGTTTGCCTCAGTTTCCTCATCTGTAAAATGGGAATGATAATAACAGCACCTTCCTCGCAGCAATATGAGGATCAAATGGGATAATTATTGTGAAGTGCTTAGCATCATGCCTGACATGTAGTAAGTCCTATATAAATGTTAGCTATTTATCAGCTATTTTCTACTAGGTTCAGAACACCATGATAAGTCCTTGAGGGAATATAAAATTTAGGACAGCAGCAGTTTCTGTCTTAATTAGCTTGGAATAGAAGTTTCAAGGCTTCACTTAACTATGAAGTGGGTATTATTGGTGTCCCCACTTTACAGAGAAGATGACTGAGGGTCACAGTGGTCATATGGCTTGCCCAGGGCCAAACAATTAGGAAAGAGATTTACTCTAGACTCAGCCCTCTGTCTACTACACCATGCTGCCTTTCTGATCAGATACCCACCCAGAACACTATCATACATTCTTCCTTGTAAAATAGAGATTAAAAAATAGCGTTGATAAGATACATTAAAGAATTACGAAACAAAACTCCATGTGAGGTCCAAGAGGGAAGACTGTTAGTGATGGGAGGAAGAGGAAAGGCTCAGTAAAAGAGGAGGTATTCAGCTGAGATATGAAGGATGAGTTGGAATTCAACAGGAGAAAAAGTGATCAATCCAAGCTTAGGGCACAGCTTTATCAAAGGCAGTGGCATGACAAAGTGCATGCTGGGGCTGAGGGTGATGGAACTATCCAACACAGCTAAATAGTAGAGTGTTTAGGAGGAGGCAGTGAAACATAAGACTGGAAACAGAGAATAGGGACCAGTTTGTGGAAGGGTTTGAACAAGAAAAATTCTGAATGTTACTCAACAGGTAATAGGGAGCCACTGAAGATACATGAGTAGGAGTGTGACATAATCAGACCTCTCACCAAGTAGATCTGAAGATGTCCTTAGGGGTGTACCTAGGATTCCCCTTGGCATATAGGGTATAGAACTCTATGTAAGTCATGGGGCTCTCTCTTCTCTTTCCTTTGGAATTAGGGCAGGAAGGAATTTACTTTGAATTTTAGCAAGGAAGATTTCAGAGTGACTAGGTGATGCAGTGGATAGAGTGCTGAACCATGAGTCAGGAAGACTCATTTTCCTAAGTTCAAATCCAGCCTCAGACACTTACTAGCTGTGTGACCCTGGGCAAGTCACATTTAACCCTATTCACCTCAGTTTCTTCATCTGTAAAATGAGTTGGAGAAGGAAATGGCAAACCACTCCAGTATCTCTGCCAAGAAAAACCCAAATAGAATCACAAAGAGTTGGACCTGACTGATACACCTGAACTACAAGAATGATTTCAGCAAGACATTGGAACCGGGCATGGATCTAGAAAATATTAGCTCATCATCAAAAAAGCAGAAGGACTTTCTTAATTGCAAAATAAACAGCTCTTTTTAATTATAAAATAAATAAATCTCCATTTCCCCATCTGAGTAAGTTCCTATGGAAAGTCAGTGCCCATGGAGAGACAAAAGGAAGGAACCAGCAGGGGCTGTTTGCTGTGTTTCCTCACTCAGACGCTGAGTTGAGGTGAATTGCTGTGTCCACTCCCCCTTCCTCACCCAACGTGCAGGGTAATTTATTTCACATGAAAAATGAATAGCAACTACAAATGGTGAATATTGTTTTTGGCCGATCTCCTTCCCTTCTCTTCTGTGGATATACATACATAATATATGTAATACACATATGTATGCATATCCTTGGAATAGAAGGAAAGACCATCCAAGAACAATATTTATAATATATACACATATGTATGTATGTATGTATGTATATATGTATGTATGTTCCTTTGTCAGATGTATATATGCCAAGGGATGTTAGAATGGGTGGTCCTTTCTGTGCCAAGTAAAGAGCCAATCCCTTGGCATAATATTTGAGACCTTCCTTCCTCCACTTGTTTCATTTGAACCTTATAATAACCCTGGGATGTCAGTGTTACTATTATCCCTATTTTTGCAGATGAAGAAACTGAGGAAGACAGAGATTTTAAGGGACTTACCCAAGTTCACATAAGTATTAAATGTCTGAGGCTGGACTGGAATTTGTCTTTCTGATTCCTGCTCCAGCAGGATTCATTATATCATCTAGCTGTATAATGGATGCTCCTTCTTCCAAAGTGAAATGTGACTGTTTATTTTTTCAAATACTAGGGGAAAAGGGAGATTAGGGAACCTGAGTCCATAAGTTTGGGTTCCCAGGCACCTAACGGAACTCTCATTCAGCATCAGCTACTTTGCCTCCTCTCAAAATGGTGAAGATGATGAATGAATGAATGAATGAATTTGTAACTACGTCAAAGCTTTGTTGGAAGATTCTTGATACATGGAAAATAACATGGTTAGGCTTGGTATCTGAGGCCCCCACTCTCAGACACAATCCTGGTAGCAAAAGATTGGTGTCTGGGGCATGGTTCTTGGTGGTTCCTCCAGATGAAAGAACTGGTATCCGATTTTTGGGTCCTGGGTAGCATCTCGGTGTTGACAGACGTTGTACCTGGGTGCTTGATGATTTATTTACTCACCAAGCATTTATTAAGCACCTGCTGTGTGCCAGGCACTGTCCTAGGCACTGGGGAGTGCCTGAGACAAGAATAAGACAAGAATAAAACAATCCTTCCCTTCAGGGAGCTTGAAAGTAACAGGGGAGATCAGGAGAAGGGCAGAGAGGAGATCCTAGGCAATTGGGAGACAATGTTGGGGAAATGTTAGAGAAAATGTCAATGTGATTTTCAAAATCTTCACTGATGAGGGCAAGATTGGAGTAGAGAGGAAGACTTTGTTAACCTTCTTGGGTCTTGGTTTCTCCATCTGTAACATGAGGTTGGACAAGATGGCATCTGACATTCCTTCCAGATCTAGTGATTGGCTTTCCATAGTAGCAGAAAACATCAGGACAGTTGATTCTCAGGGGAATCCATCAAAGCAGGCCTTCAAACTGAGTTGTTGAGTAGGGTCCTAGGGCTGGGGTACCAGCGTCTACTCACCAGTCAAGTATTTTTAGGATCTCAGCCCTCAATGGCTGCTCATGAGGAGCTGCACTCTCCTCCCCACCAACAGTCATTTTTGTCTCTCTCTCTCAGCATCTGGCATAAGTCCCTGTAAACAGGGAGTGCCTAATAAATGGTAATTGATCACTGAGTGACCTTTCAAGGTCCCAGGAGTCTGGCATTTAAAGTTGCTTTGAGGTGGGGCCTTTCCACATGGCACGCCCAAACAAAGTAAGCTCATCTTGGTTTTTGTCAATGATTTTCTGACAACACATTCTCCTCATTCAAGTTTCTTCCATATAAGTGATGCAGGAACACAAACTGAGTCACTTTGTGGGGAACCAGTAAAGAAACATTGTCCCAAAACCCAGACAAGGGGCCAAGTCTTGCCAATCAGGATGCCAGCAGACGGAAACTATCTGAACTAAATAGAGTCAAGCTCCCGATTCAAAAGCAAACAGGCTAGTGTTCCTCTCCTGGCCAATCCCTGGGCCATTGCCCCTGCCTGCCCAGAATGCACCTGGAAAGTTTGGGCTTCCAAGAGGGAGTTCAGTTTGCAGATGGTGAGGCAGGGGCAAGCCCAGGTATTCAAGACGCCCAGTGATCCAGAAAATCATTACAGGCAGGATTTCAGTTTTGACAAGGGGGAAAAAAATTTTAAAATGGAAGAGAAACAAAAAATAACAGGGCCATTAATCTTTCATTAAGTGAAAGGGATGAAAAGGAATCGCTTAAAGTATCATTCTTTCCCCCTCACCACAAGCATGTATGCCCCCTGCTAACTTCAAAGGCACTACAAAGAAGTTGGTTAATATTGTTGGCACCAGACCAGGGTGTGGTTTACTTTTCTTTAAATATGATTCTCTCTCTCCCCCTCCCCCCTTAAACAAAGAAAGTGTAAGAGTAGAAACACTCATTGATGGGAGCCATCCAACCTAAAGGGTTGCTGGGCTGGGCCTCAATATTTTGGCATCAGCCCCGAATTCAGTGATCCTAGACTGTTTTCCAACATACATGGAACCTAACACAATCAAAATGGCCCTGAGAATGGGGTCATTGTTCCTGTTCCATTCCTGCTTTCAGAATGTGCTCCGTCCTGCCAGTGCATCTAGACACAGCTTGGGGAGGGGGACTGCGTTTGGGGGATGGGGAGCAACCATCTGGAGATCTCAGTTAGAGGTGGATAGAGCCATGAGGTCCCCCTCACCTGTTTCAAAAAGTCCTGGAGGTTGCATCTGGAGAAAAGGATGGGTTTTTTTTTTCCTTTAGGTTTCCATTGTTTATTTTTAAAATAAAGCTAATTAGCGATGAATGACAGGAGTCTGTGGTTCCAAGTCTTTTCTCTTTGTACCAGGAGTTGCTAAGTGGTTGACTGAGGTGGCCCCTGTCTGCCAAACAGCAGGAGACAGGGAAAGAGGAAAGAGAGACGTGTCACTGATGGTTTGATGATGTGCTGAAAGGTTGATAGGTCCAGGAAGGCTGGGAGCTGGGATTACATTTAGAGATGGGTTTCCTCCTTCCCTTCCCCTCCCCCAACTTTGTTGTTTGTTTGTTTGCTTTTCATAGGTGGGATATATGAGCTTAAGTATGTTTCCTTGTGAAGCCCTGGCTACAAAATCAGCTTCCTGAGAAGAATCAGGTGTCCAGGGAAGCTGACCTAATGGTTCAACTCAAATCAAACATGGATTAAGGATTATATGCCAAATTTTGTCTTAGACACCAGGGATCTAGAAAGAGGCTTGGCCTGTGTTGAAAATCCTGTGTCTGATGTGTGATTCTGAACAAGTCCCTTCTTGGGACTTCAACCTCAGTTTCCTCCTCTGTAAAATGAAGAGGTTGATTACACTCCTTTCAAGGTCCCTTCCTGCTCTAAACCTAGAATCCCAAGAACCTAACAACACAAAATGAGAGCAATTATTATCAAAGAGCTTACCTTTTACTGTTGGGATACAACAGGTATTAATCAATCAACAAGCATTATTAAGTATCTACTACGTGCTGGGTATGATGCTAGTGCCAAGCACCCACTAAACTTCTGCTATGTGTTGAGCACTGTGCAAAGTGCTGGAGATACAAAGATAAGAATGAGACAGTTCCTGCGTTCAAGGAGTTTATACTCTATTAGAGGAGACCACTGCACATACTGGCCCAGGTATAGACCCCCATTAGCTTTCTTGGATGATGAAGCCTTTCCATGTAGGAGATGCTAGAGAGCTTACTTCTGATGTGAAAGGGAAATAAATGCCTTGAAGAGTCTATGGGTCATGTGTAGACATTCCATAACTGGTTCTGATCAACTAGCCAGGTGGTAAAGGGGAGGCTCTTCGATTGACTTTGGAGGCTTTCAGAAGTACCAGTCACCATCTGTCACCTCCTCTTTCCTTCTTCCCCTTCATTTGGTGACTCCTTGCGGCATCAATACTACATTAGTTGGGGAATATAGATTCATGGTACAACTCTATGAAAGAACACCCTCCTGACATTTTGAACTTGGATCTTCCCGACTCCAGATCTCCGGGGATTATCCACTGCACCCCCTAGCTGCTCCACAGCATAGTCTCTCACTGAAGGAATCCATTCTCTTGGATCAAATGAGATAACATTTATAAAGTGGTTAGCACAGGGCCTAGAACACAGGAGGTATTTAATAAATGCATGTTTTCTTCTTCATGAACAAACGTTCTATTGTCCTCCACTTGGATTGCATCAACCAAGTCATCTTATAGAACCTGGACATGTGCCAGAAGTCCACTAAATTCATTATATAGAGAACATATACAAAATAAGTACAAAGGTGGGGAAGGCATTAATAGCTGGGATGCAGGGATTAGGAAAGTTTTCACATAGGAAGCAGTGCCTGAGCTGAGCTTTGAAGGAAGCCCTGAATTTTAAGAAGGGGTGCACTGTAAGCATAGGGGACTACCTGTATAAAAGTACAGAGGTGGGAAATAGAACATTGCATGAGGAGAAGCAGACAAATCACTGTTCAGTAATTTAGGGAAAGACCACTATGCACCAGAAGGGTCAGGGAAAGCTTCATGTGACCTGCATGAAGTCCTTTCAGTCCAAGGATACTGAATGGTCCATGACAGAGGTAGCATCTAGGGTTTTCTGGATGTGCCCCATGTAAGGAATTGTTTGTTCTTCATTCTCAAAAAGGACCATGTCATCAGGGAAGTGATTCTGTGACCTGCAAGTGAATTGGATTTAAGTGAGGCAGGGCTGTGCAAAGTCACCAACCTCACTTTCTCCTTCAAAGCCATCTGGGTCTAGTGGCCAGATATCAAACAGGATAACTAGAGATGGCCTCACCACATGTAAGAAACAGTCTCAGTATGTGCCTTAAGGAATAGCTTTTAGGAAATAGGCAAGAGCTGGAACAGATGGGAAAATTAGAAAAAAGAATAAAGGATGGCATGCTGGAAAGAGCCCTGGGTGCAGATTCCACTTGGGAAATTTACTGTCTTCATATTCTCAGTCAGCGCAACTTCTCAGAGTCTCAGTTGGCTCATATGTAAAATGAAGAGGTTTGGGCTTAAGTCTTATCCCCATCCATTGTCTACAAAATTACCAAAGTAATTTTCCCATCACAGAGGTCTGATTATGTTCCTTCCCCACTTGATAACTCCCCTGCATGCCTATTACCTAGAGAAGCAAATATAAACAGTTCTGTCCTTTCCAACCTGGCCCCAGTCAACCTTTCTGGCCTTACTAGGTATTACTCCCTTTCATACACTCTATGGTCTAGTCAAACTGGCCTTACTGTTGTCATTTAATCATCTCCAACTTTTCATGACTCTGGGATTTTCTTGGTAGAGAGGAGTGGTTTGCCATTTCCTTCTCTAGCTCATCTGACAGATGAGCAAACTGAGGCAAGTAGGATTAATTGACTTGCTCAAGGTCACGCAGCTAGTAAATAAGGTCAAATTTGAACAGCAGTCTTCCGGACTCCAGGCCCAGACCTCTACCCACAGCGTCACCTAGCTGCCATTTCTCTTATATCATACTCCATTGCACATCTGAATACTTTTGCACTGACCATTTCCCCTACCTAGAATTCATCCTTTAGGTCTTAGAAGCCTTACAGACTCAAGTGTTGCCTTTCACATGAAGCCTTTCCTGATTCCCACTCCCTTCCTTATAGTGTCTCTTCTATCTGTCTGTACCCTTTTTCTGTGACCCCTTTGGCAGTCTGGAGAAGTCTATGGGTCCCTCACAGAATAAGGTTTTTAAATGTTAAAGTAACTAGGATTACAAAGGAAATCAATGATAATTAAATACAATGACCAAAATATCTCAAAAAGTCATCTGCATCCTCTGTGTTAGGAATCCCTGCTTCATACGTACGTTTGTCTGCCTGACTAGAATATAAGCCCCTTGAGGACAGGGACTATTTTTCCTTTTGTCCTTGGGTCTCTAGTGCCTATCACAAGACCTGGCAAACAGAAGGCATTTAATAAATGCTTCTTGACTGATTGAGTAGATGTCACCAGAGGTTCCTTGCTCTCTGATCCTTTGAAAAATCTGTGTCCCCACTCAAGAACCCTACAATCCAAGAAGTTTCTCCAACCAGCTCCATGGAGGAAGACTCTCAATTTTTATCTCTTGGGAGTGAACTTATCCACCAAATATCCAGATCACCTGTCATTTCCTTTCTTGGCATTAACAGTTTCTAAACACTCCAATTCAGCTTTGCAGCCAACAGCAGTCGGAAACACAGTCATCCTTTAACTAACAAGAACTGGGCTCCCGGCCCTCCTGGGAGAGGTAACTACTTGGGAATTTGATCAGAGACCTCCATTTTAAAAAGTAACAAAGAGGGAAAACCATTTGGCAAGGGCTGAGAGCATTTTTTTCCTGATGATTCCCTGGGGGAAAATTTAACTGACTTGCCAATATTTACAGACTGTTTTCCATGAGATCTTCAAGTCAGAATTGGGAGTCAGAGCTCAGTACAGACTCCCCCTATCCCAGGTAAGTCTGACCTGCAGTTAACCCTGCCACACAAGGACTGAGACCAGTTTATGTGCTCAGGCATCCCATTAGTATCAGAAAACACTTGAGTCTTAATCTGGACCATTTGTCTGGTAGTGAAAGGAAACAACCAATTCAGAATGGTATGGTGGGGGTGGAAGGTGGGGATTTGAAACAGAATTAGATTTTTTTTCCAGAGTGGGCTTCTTACTGTAAATTCAGAAGATCTGAAAAGGTGGCAGCTTCCTATGTTGGATGAAAATGAATAAAAATACATTTGGCACTAAAGGGATTCTAGAAAATTTTACACACCCTTAGTAGATACTTATAGGTATGACAACTAATAATAATGATAAATAATAGCCAGTATTCACGTAATGTGCCAGGCACTGTGCTTAATGCTTTACAAACATTATTTCATCAGATCCTCACTCCTGAAGGGTAGGTAGTACTATTATCATTGTCCTATAAATAGAGAAACTGAGGCAGGCAGAAGTCAAATGACTTGTCCAGAGTCACACAGCAAATAAGTGTCTGGGGTTGGATTTGAACTTAGGACTTCCTGATACTAGGTCTAGCAGTCCATCTACAATGCTATCTGTGCCTCTAAGACTGTAAGTTACCATACTTAGAAAAGCTACTGATCCGTCCTGGCATGGAGATTCCTCTTTAGGGGTTCCCTATGTCAACATAATTATAAGTTTAGTGTCCTTTTTTTCCCTTTCCTAAAATGTATAGAGTATTTTGCTGGATGGGGTAGAAAACACACACACGCGCACACACACAAACACACACACATATGCACATACACATAGAATTAGGGTTCCAAATGAAATCAGTGGAAGTACCTAAGAGAGTATAAATAAATTGATCTGTAATGTCCATGGCAGGATAGGGGGAATCATTTATTATATGGTAGAAAATGTTCTGACTCTAGAATCAGAGGACCTCAGTTCAAATCCTGGCCATCATTGGTTACCTGTATGATCTTGACCAAGTCCTTTAACCTGCCTAGGCCTCAGTTTCCTTACCTGTAAAATGAAGAGT
The DNA here is from genome assembly GCF_028372415.1 of Notamacropus eugenii. Lineage (NCBI taxonomy): Eukaryota > Metazoa > Chordata > Mammalia > Diprotodontia > Macropodidae > Notamacropus > Notamacropus eugenii. The sequence goes on from NC_092875.1 coordinate 45,383,773, forward strand.
TCAGACCAAATGATCTCTGATGTCTCTTTCAGTTCTAAGTTTGTTGTTGTCCTTCATTCTTGAAAAGGACCAAAATGGCATCACTGTGTTGGGGTCAGGGTACAGTGTCTCTGACTGGCTGGTCAGATCAATATGAGCTCAGAAGGCTCCACCACAGGTCAGGCACAAATAGTCCATGTGAACATTTGGAGTGTAGATGTCTCTTAATTTTTGCATCTTGTGTTTCTTTTAAGCTACTGCAATTCTTCTTAACTCGTACAGCACAGCACCTTCTTTGATACAGGCATGCCAAGCTGGGCAGTTCTGTGCCAGTGTCTCTCATGTCTCACAACTGATTACAAAGCTCTTTAGAGAGACCTTAAGAGTATCCTTATATCACGTTTTCTGACCACCATGTGAGCACTTGCCTTGTGTGAATTCTCAATAATAGTCTTTTAGGCAAACATACTTTTGGTATTTGAACTACGTAGCCAGCTCCTAGGAGTTGCATTCTCTGCAGTAGAGTTTGAATGCTTGGCAGTTCTGCTCAAGGAAGGACACAAGTGTCTGGTATCTCATCCTGTCAAGTGATCTTCAGAATCTTCCTAAGACAATGAGGTCAGTACAATGGCTCTGTGGATCCTGCAGACCTTCATTCATGGCGGGGTGAAGGGGGAAGAAATTATTGCATTGTTTAAATATAGCTTGCATGGCAAGAAACCAGACTTGGATTGTTTAGAGACCAGATTTGCTTATCGCTTAACTCAGCAAGTGCAGGTCATGCTGGCCCCAGAAACCTTCCAGAATATCTGAAGATTGATGCAGGGCTTTTCCAATTTCCTGAGATTAACATTTTAAGCAATCTTTGAACCCTACTTGAAAATTTATTACATGCCAGCCAATCAGACAACTGCTCCTTAGTTTCAATTCTATTTAATGTGTATCTCACAGAGATTTGGAGAAGTGGACCACCTATTTTGACTCTCTTGGCCTCTCTTCTATTTGGCATTTCTTCCAGATGACTTAATAAACTCCTTTCTGAAACTTTTTTTTTGTTGTTGTTCTAGGTCTGTTTCTGACACCAACAATTTGGTGTCAGAAATAGGATCCCTGATTGTTGACCAGACAAGTGTCAAAGGTTCACCTGAACCATGGACACTGAGTAAGTCTCTGTGATCTCAGAATTGAAGTAGGTGGGGTCAACCTATCTGAGATCAGCTGGCATGATAAGAACCTTGTGAGTACCCAAGGTTTGGGTGGAACATAGTCTAGTTGCCCCTGGACTAGGTCTTAGAAGTGAGGAATCCAGATGTTCAGAAAACTACGGGGTTGTGTGGTATTTTGACTTAGGGACTTGGGTTAGAACTAGCCAAGATGCCCTTATCAGCAAATTAGTAGCCCTTTCAGACTGAGTCACCCAAGGGCTCTGGGGGAAGCATTGCAATCAGTTAAAATTTGGCTAGTTGTTCAGCAGAGATCCTCTCTGTCTGTCTGTCTCTCACTCTGTCTCTCTCTCTGTTTCTGTCTCTCTCTCTGTCTGTCTCTCTCCCTTCCCCTTCCATTTTTTCCCTTAGTCCTCCATGACTATTAGAAATAGACCAGATACTTGGTCTGAAACTATCTGCTGGTTGGTAGCCTCACAGATATCCTGGTGAGTATGGTAGTGGGATCCAGGACTCCAATGCAAGGGCCACCACTTGAACCACATGACCTGCTGGGAGAGAATTATCAGATATTTGAGTCTTGTCTCATCCTGATACCTTGAGTAACCTTAATGAACTGGCTGTCTAACATCAGTGCTACACCTGATGCCAGATGAATGATGAGGGAAGCTTGAACAAGTATTAGTTTGACCAAGGTTGGGCACTTTCAGGCTGAACACTCATACCCCAACAATAGGGAACCCCTTTTTCTCCCGACCTTCCCCACAAGTTCCTCAGGAAAACCTCTGTCTTGTGTTGTATCTGTTATTGTTTGTAGCTTCTTCTCCCTGACAATGGGTCAATCTAGCTCTAAGAGCTCCTCACAGATGCCCCTCAATAAAATGTTTAAACTCAATGGCTCACATACTGTCAAATATCTTTCATAATGACTTTTTTATACTAGGGACAATCCCCCTTTACAATTCCCTGAGGAAGGCTCCCTTGACCTAGAGAAATTATCTATCTGAGAGAAGCATTTGAGATCAAACCTTCCCCCCAATGGACACTTATCTCTTCTGATATGAGATGACAGATAAAAAAGAAAACTCAGTCTGTTGTTTGCAGATTTGAGGAAAATGAGTGGAGAGTGAATGAGGAAATGACTAGCTTAAGAACTCCGTTGAAGGATAGAGAAGTGTTGTTATCAGTTTTCACAGAAGGCTATGAATTCTGTTCTGAGAGTCCCAGCCCTTTGCCTGATCTATCCCATACTCCCTAAAGATCCTCTTCTACTCTCTGAGGACCTCCTGGATCTATCTACATTCAGTCCTTGGGAATGATAACTATCATGCCCATATCCTTGGTCTCCCTCTAAAAACAGAGACCTTGGAAATTATAATACATTAAGAAAATCTAGTTGACCTTCCAGGACCCTTATAAGCTCTATTCAGGCATTAAAGGTATGGTTCAGGTGAAGGAAGGGCAGCTACGTGGTACAATGGATAGAGTGCCAGTCCAGGAGTCAGGAAGACCTGAGTTCAAATCTGGCCTCAGACACTTCCTAGTTGTGTGATCCTGGGCAAGTCACTTTATCCTATTTGCCTCAGTTTCTTAATCTGCAAAATAAGCTGGAGAAGGAAATGGCAGATTCCAGTTTGCTTGCCAAGAAAACCCCAAATGGGGTCAAAAAGATTCTGATACAACTGAAAAATAACGACTACAATGACAGGTGAAGAAAGTTCAAGGGAGTAAGGAGGGAAAATAAATGAGATTCTTTCTGTTACTGCTATGCCTTTAAGAGACTTTCCACAACAGGTTAGTCTGATTCAATTAATTTATATTCTCGATCACCTATACAATTACATCATTGGGAGTCAAACTCCCCCAAAATCCAAGATAAATCCACTGAATTCATTGAAAAGCTGCAATTTATCTTTAAATCTTATTTTCACTCTTGGGAGGACATCAACTAGTATCTTTATTTCTTGGAACAGATTTAATGGAGTCCACTACTGGATAAGTCAGAATGGTCCAAAGAAATTCCTAAAGGCCCTAATCAAGGCAGAGGGACCTCAGGTTAAGGTGATGGATACTTTTGGAGAAATATCCCCCCAGAAAATAGATTGGGGTGGAATGAGCAGCTGGGTATAGCAGAAGGATGAACACACCCTTGGGACTATTTCTCTCGATTTCAGAGTTGTTATAAAAATCACAGCACTCTAAGGGAACCTGAGGGGGTTTGGGGGTGGGAGGTTGGTGGAGAGGAAAGAAACCCTGAAAGCCCATCGCACTAACGCCCTCGGAGAACAACTAAAGACAGATGCCCCCAAAGCCTTGATTAGTATACATGAGGCTACTCCTGTGGAAATTACAAGTCGCCCCAGGGTTTTTGGAATAGAACAAGACTAAAAAAGAGAAAATGGGGGGGAGGGGAAGCAAGTTATGTTACAGACAGGCAGAAAGGTCTGTCTCCCTTCCCCAAAAGAGCACCTTTCCCTAATAGGAGCCCCCTGAAGGGAGGGACTGATGTTGGCACCTACCCCTCCCAAGGGATACTATATTTATTGTAAGCAGAAAAGACATTGAAGAAATGAGGGCCTGCTATGAAGAAGGGGTAACAGATCACCTCCCACCCTTAAGAAAACTGGATGAGATAGCCAAACAGAGGGCGCTCACAGACTCTTGCCGATTGCGCCCAGAGGCACAGAAGGTACTTACTTACCACCACACTAATTATAACAGGCCCTCCATGCTCTTTTTGTTAGGAGAGGTAAGGACTTGCCTCAGAGATCCTAACTCCGGCTCAGGGGGACAGGAATTGGCCTGCAGCTTATTATAGTCTTCATTTTGACCCTGTAGCCCACGGACTCCCTATTTGTCTATGTGAAGTAGCTTCTGCTACAGTCCTGGTAGAGAAAATCTAGCCTTTGGATGGCCTAGGACACCCCCCTACTATACAGCTCCCTCACAATGCTTGGATGCTTGGCAGCTGCTTATAGCATGAGGCTACCCAACACCTTTATAATCCCCAATTAGCCAATATGAGTGGCTCCTTCTCGAGAACATCACTCTTTCCCGGTGTCCTGTCCTCAGTCCCAAGAGGCTTCTACCAATCTCCCAGTCCCCACATGCTTCCTCACCCTGACACAGTCTTTTAATAACCCATACTCTATCTTCTTTGTTGATGGTCCTTGCCTCAGAGATGAGAAAGGGAACTTTCGTACTGGGTCTGCTACCCTTCTCCCACTGCTGTTTCGGTTTCATGACTTCTGCCTGACTGTTCATCTGCCTGGGTCCCTGAACTTATTGCTCTCACAGAGGCCAAACTGCTACTAATGACAGATGACAGATATGCCTTTGGGGGTAGAGCACAATTTTGCCAAATTTGGAAACTCTGAGTCTTTTTATAATGGCAGCTGGAGCTCCCATCAATGCTGCATACACTGACTCTTCCTTGTAGGCAATACAGCTCCCTTCCTCCCTTGCTATCTGTAAGTGCCAGACTCATTCATCCTCCACTGACTTTGTCAGCTGAGGGAATGCTGCCACTGACCATATGACTGAGGGGGCAACATTTTCCTGAGATTGCTTCTCTTTTTCAGTTCTCTATTTCTACTGTTCCTGGGATACCTCTTCATCCTCAGTGGGGCTGTTCAGTGATAACTCAGGTTATCACTCCCCGGACTGAGCAAACAACTTGGAGGAAGCTTGGTTTGACCTCTGATGACACTAGCATTTGGTCTTTAAACAAGGTTGCCCAGTGACTCCCCCATTTTCTTCTGTATTCCTGGGTTTTTACTGTCCACTCCTTGGCCCACACAAACCAAAAGAGCAATAGGGGAAATCTAAGGGAATGAGACTCTTTGGAGACACACAAGCACCTAAATTAACCTATCCACTATGCTCTATTTGCATGTAGGACAACTCAGACATTAGAATTAAGACTACCCCCAGGAACCTATCAGGGACCCTTTGTTAACATACTGATGACCTTTATCCAACAGCACCCTAAAGAGAATATAAGTATGCTCTGACTAAAGTAGTCAAATTCTCAGGATGGATAGAAGCATTTCCATGCAGAAAGGCTGACACCATCACTGTCACGAAGAAATTACTCAGAGAACTCATCCCCAGATTTGGAGCGTCACTGGTTATAAATTCAGATGGGGGGTGGGGGAGGTATATTTTATAGGTCAAATAATCTCACATATAGAAAAGAGCCAAGGTTGCTTACTGTAGCTACCACTCCAAGTCATCAGGAAAATGTGAAAGGAAAAACTAGGATATTAAAACAGGGTTGGCTAAAATATGTGAACAAACAGGGCTTAGTTGGGTCAAAGCCCTACCACTGGACCTTATGCAAGCTTGAAATAAAAAAATGGGACAATCACCCCATGTAATCCCCTTTGGAAAGCCCTTGAAAATGCTCCACACTAGGTCTATTCTGAACACTCTGGTATTGCATAATGACTCATTGTTTGCTGGCTCTTTATAGGCTACTCTCAAAGACATTCATGGTCAGTTGCACTATAACTAAAACCTCCCACAAAACTATGCCACTCACTGCAGCCAGGAGACTGAGTGTCCAACAAGGAGTTCAGGAGAAAACACAGTTTTCTTCTAGTATCAACCAGCCCAGGTGATTTTTACCCCCCAGCTGTTGTTAACATCTTATTATCCATCCTTGATTTCAAAGAGGACCAATGATATCACAGGCTGATGTCTTAACTTGCGTGTTAATTAGATTTAAGTGAGGCAGAGTTGTACAAAGTCATCAGCCTCACTCTCTCTTCCAGTCATCAAAGTCCAGTGGCAAGAGAAAAGTCAGGATGACTGGCAATGACTCAGATACAGTGGATGAGGTTGGTGTCTTTAATGTTTGACCAAGGTCTAATCATTTGACGGTGACTGTTTCAGCAGCCTGCATGGCCACTGGAACAAATTGTTTTTTCACCCACCCATTCCACTGGGGGAAGTTTTGGGAAATGCTTAGGGCCCTTGGACCCTAGACAAATCACTTCACTATTTAGTTAAGGTACAGGGAAGACTAAACTAGGTGCATACTAGCCACTGCAAACAAGTCTACCTTGACTGAACGTGCTATACCAGACCACTGAAATTTGTGGTCAGAAGGGACAGTCCACCAGTCATACAACTCAAGGTGCAGGAAGGGGAAAATCTCTCCCTCATGAACCAAATCCTCCAGTGAGTCAAGCAGCTGGAGTTGGAGGGCAAGTGTAGATGGGATCTATTCAGATGGTCCATTGTCTGGGTGGAAACCAGGCAGTAGATCACAATCATTGTGTCCCTCTTGGGGTTCACCCTCCCAGCAGTAGTGGATGGGATGACTGTTCTGAGAGTCCGTAAGCACCAAGATTGTCAGTGGACTCTCTAAATATGGCTCTAATTAATAGCTCAGTAACTCAAAATGGCTCTTGTTAAGATTGTTATCACCATCATGGCATGCTTCATACAAGTAGAATAAGGAATTAACTATAATTCTAAAAAACAAAAAAGCCCGTCCCTCCTGAAAGGAAATATGTGGATGATTCTGTCTACTAGCATTTTCAATAGCAGTAACTTCTGTCTACAAAGAGGATTGTCAGAAGACAAAATCATGACAATATCCTACCCCTATTGAATTCATTAGCAACCATAAATTTCTCTGGAATTTTGACATAACTAGGTCCTATGGAAACTTATAGGCTCTATTACTGAAATATTCAATGGAAAAATGGTTAAGTTTCTTCTGTGCAGTATAGGTTATGATGAACCATTAAGTGGAGCTTGAACAGGGACCTATTGTGGTCCAATTTATGAGATTCAGAGTAAACTAGGTTTAAGGTTTTGTGAAAGTAGAAAGAGAAAGAAAGAAGGAAGGAAAAAAAGAAAAGAGAGAGAGAAGAGATAAGGAAAGTAAGAAAAACAGAAAGAGAAGAGAGAGAGAAAGAAAGAAATGAAGGAAGGAAGAAAGAAAGAAAGAAATTTAGCCAGTAAATCCCAAGTTAACTGGGCAGCTTCTGGCCATCAGAATTTACCTTCCTTTGGAGAGAGAAAGAGGGAGAAGGAGAAGGAGAGGACGAGTTGAGTTACCCAACTGACATAGGGAAATGATGACATAACTTGCAGTTGACTTTGATTTGAGTGAGGGAGGGCTGTGCAAGGTCACCAGGCTCACATTTTCCTCCTGTGTGATCTGGGTCCAGCGGCCAGATGTTCATCAGACCCACTAGAGATGACCCAGGATACAATGGGAGACCTGTATTTTGGGCACTCCTGGCTTAGAGCAAATGTCAATGGTAACTGTTTCTCTTTGAAGCAACAACCCTGAAGGGTTTGCCCTCCCTGCCTGATTTTTCTTTTTTTTCTTCTTCTAATTAAAGGGACTATCCCTTGACTCACTTCTTAAAAGGGTGCCTATTCCCTGAATGGGCATTACCTCACTCTAAGTGAGTACCTGAAAAGGTCTTAGCCTAAAAGGGCAAAGGTATCCCATTGCATCCTGGGCCATCTCCAGGTATTCTGATGAATATCTGGTCACTGGATCCAGATGCCTCTGGAGGAGAAAGTGAGGCTGCTGACCTTGCACAGCCTTCCCTCACACAAATCAAAGTCAGCTACAAGTCATGTCATCATTTCCCGATGTTATGCTCCTCTTTGAAAACAAAGGACAAACACAACAATGATGAATCACCAACCATACTAGTAAGGATATAAGTTGTAACCAAACAGAGTCTCCTTTGCCTATGTCCATATGCATCTTCCTATAGGATGATCCCTCCTGGGCACTAGCTTAGTTGTTACTTATGCACTGGTAAATATCATTGAGAATCCTGTGCCCTAGGGTAAGTCAGGACAATTCTTTTCTCCTTTCCCAATAGAGGCATTTATATGACTACATCACCACTTAGGGAGAAAAGGAGTTGTAATGATAATGTCAACCTTCTTTCCAAAGCCAAGTATTGATTTATTTTGACTCTTCCTACATTGGCATCCAAGGATTAATCATTAGGACTTGTAGAAAACGCCAAAGTGGGGTGAGCCCTGGCTACCTCTATAAATCTCGTGTCCACTATGATCTCAGCTCTTAGTACAGAATTAAGGCAGGTGACACAGGTTGTTTTAGAGAATAGGGGTGCCACGGATTACCTTTTGCACAGGGGGAAGAGGTGTAGGAGGAAGAAAAGGATAAACATGGTTGCCCAGGATTTCAGTGCATGCATTGCTTTATTATAATAGTACTATAACTAACAATAGTCATCATTTTTGAAACTCACCTAGAGAATTTGTTCTTAAGTAGCCAATAGTCCTCTATTGATGATGCCTGGTAGACTCAGTTGCAGTCATGGGTGCCTGGCTCCCATAGGATTTCCCATAGGACAGCTCAAACAGATTCTAATGGGGTTTGGAATACTCATGGCTATATGTGTTTTTCTCTGATGTTGCTTTCAATTCTTGGGAAATCTCTCTGTATTATATTAAGTATGTGGTTCCCTGTACAAGACTAAACCCCCTGACTTACAGCCCTTGAGGCTTATTTAATTTGATCTTCCTGACTGACTCATTGAGAAAAGATCTCTCCTTAAAGGAATTCCATCAAGCCCTTGATAAGATGGGCAATACAGGGGATGCCTCCAATGATTTGGGTTCTTTTAATGAACTTCCTTTTATACCTTAACCTCACTCTATAGGTCTGTAATTGTGCTTCTGCTACTATAGGAACGTTGGGTTTCAGAAATTCCAAAAGGAGGAAATTGTGGGAGAAATTATTGGATTATTTGAATCTAGCCTCTAATAGCAAGAAACCAGACATGTGTTGCTTAGAGACCAGACTTGTTTACAGCTTACCTCAGGACACGCAGGTCATGCTGACCACTAAAACCTTCCAGGGGATCTGATTGATGCAAGACATTTCCAATTTCCTGAGATATACATTTTAAGCAATCTATGTGCTTTGTTTTGGAAACTCATTACCTGCTGGCCAATAAGACAACTGTTTTCTAGCTGCTTTGTGTCAATCCTATATAATGTGTAACTCATGGAGGTTCATGGGAACGCGTCACCTATTTTGGCTCTCCCCTCTTTCCAGATGACTTAATAAACTTCTTTCTAAAACTTTTTTAGTCTGGGTTTGTTCTCAACTGTCAAATTCAATTGAATCAATTAATTATCAAACATATATTGAGCATCTACTATGTGACAGGCACTGTGTTAGGCAGCAGAGATCCAAGTACACAAAATAAACAGAGTGCCAGATAACTCAGTCCAAAGCAAGTCTCAGACACTTATTAGCTGTGTGACCCTAGGCAAGTCACTTAACCTCTGTATCCTTCAGCTTCATCAATTGTCAAGTGGGGATAATAATCTATCTATATATATAATATATATAATAATCTATAGCTATTTTGAAGATTAAATGAGATATTTGTAAAGTACCTGGCACATAATAGATACTTGACTATTTTCTTCCTTCCAAGGATCTTTCTAAGGAGAGAGACAACAAGTACATATAAAAATGTATACAATAGAAATATTATTTTTAATAGACACAAATATTTGCAAAATAGCTAAATACAAGGTAGTTTGGTAAAGAAGGCACTAATGGTTGGAGGGCAGGATCAGGAACTGTTTCATGTAGGAGATCATGCCTGAGTTGCATTTTTAAAAAAATAAGTTTTATTTATTATTTATTAAAATTGTCTCTCCCATTAGAAATATAACCTCTTTGAGGACAGAGATTCACTATTATCTTTGTGTCTCCAATGCTTATCATGTTGCTTGGTTCATTCTTTCAATCAATAAACATTTACTAAGCACCTACTTGGCAGGCACTGTGCTTAGCATTAAGGATATAAAAAGTGACAAAAGACAATCCCTGACCCTAAGGAGTTTAAAATCCAGTAGAATAGTAAGCGCTTTTTTTCTTTCATTTCTTCTTTTCAAGAAACATATGATTAGAAAAGGAGCCAGAGCAATCATGTATTGAATCAGGGTATGCTTGTATATATAGGATTCTACATCCTTTTTTTCTTATATTATCATAATTATCCTCAGTATCCTTCTCTCTTCCTCTATTAAAGAGCTATCTCATATAACAAATGTTGTTGTATTTGTCCTTCGTTTTTGAAGAAGACCATGACATCAGAGAAATGATGACATGACTTGCACTTGACTTTGTTTTGAGTGAGGGAGGGCTGTGCAGGTCACCAGCCTCACTTCTCCTCCAGAGCCATCTGGGTTCAGTGACCAGATATTCATCAGGATGACTAGAGATGGCCCAGGAGTCAGTGGGAGACCTTGGCCTTTTTAGGCTGACTTTTTCAGGTACTCACTTAGAGGGAGGTAATGCCCATTGAATACACAGGCCTCTTTTAAGAAGTAGTCTGGCAATAGCCCTTTTAATGAACAAAAGAAAAAAATAACTAAATCAACAGAAACTGTTACTACTGATAATCACGCTAAACCAGCCATTAAATGGAGCTTGGGCAGGGATCTACTGTTGTCCAGCCCATGGGCTTCAGAGTGCATTGGATTTAAGATTTTGGGAAAGAGAAGGAAGGAAAGAAGGAAGGAAGGAAGGAAGGAAGGAAGGAAGGAAGGAAGGAAGGAAGGACATTAGCCAGTAAACTCCAAAGGAAGGGGAGAGGGGGACAGAAGGGTGAGGATGAGCTGGGTTACCCAGCTAGCTGGGTCCCCACTCAGGCAGCTCAGTCTACTCACAGCCTGTGTTCATCCCTCGTTTTCCTTGATAATTTCATGAAAGATGATGTCTAGCCTCTTTTTTTGATCATGGCTTTCAGGTAGGCCCATAATTTTTAAATTGTCTCTCCTGGATCTATTTTCCAGGTCAGTTGTTTTTCCAATGAGATATTTCACATTATCTTCTGTTTTGTCATTCTTTTGGTTTTGTTTTGTGATTTCTTGGTTTCTCATAAAGTCATTGGCCTCCATCTGTTCCATTCTAATTTTGAAAGAACTATTTTCTTCAGTGAGCTTTTGAATCTCCTTTTCCATTTGGCTAATTCTGCTTTTGAAAGCATTCTTCTCCTCATTGGCTTTTTGAACCTCTTTTGCCAATTGAGTTAGCCTGTTTTTCAAGGTGTTATTTTCTTCAGCATTTTTTTGGGTCTCCTTTAGCAGGGTGCTGACCTGCTGTTCATGCTTTGACTGTATATCTCTCATTTCTCTTCCCAGCTTTTCCTCCACCTCTCTAAGTTGATTTTTAAAATCCTTTTTGAGCTCTTCCATGGCCTGAGCCCACAGAATATTTAGTCTGGATGTTTGGGATACAGAGGCCTTGACTTCTATGTCTTTGCCTGATGGTAAGCATTGTTCTTCCTCATCAGAAGGGAAGGGAGGAGATGCCTGTTCACCAAGAAAGTAAGCTTCTATAGTCTTATTTCTTTTCCCTTTTCTGGGCATTTTCCCAGCCAGTGACTTGACCTCTGAATATTCTCCTCATACCCACCTTGCCTCCTGATCCTCCCAGCCAGAGCTTGGGGTCTGAGATTCAAATGCTGCTCCCCAGCCTCGGGGCTTCGGCAGGGGCAGGGCTGCTATTCAGTGTGAGATTAAGTTCAGGTTCTCAAGTCGGGGCAGGGCCACCTCTCAGGCTCTGTTCCCTCAGGGGGTTTATGCACAGACCTTCAACAATGGATCCAGGCTCCTGCCTGCTTGGGGAGCCCTGGTCTGCCGCTGCGTCAGCTACTGCCTCCCGAGGGGGCCTGAGTTATGGGGGCACCCCACTCCCCTCTCGACCTGCCAAGAAGACCCTCTCACTGACCCCCGTCACCTGTGGGTGGAGGGACCTGCGCGGCCGCTGGAGATCCCGTCCCTAAAGCCCGCTCAGATCTGCTCCTCTCTGTGCTGCGGCCGCGGCAGGGCTGGGCTAGGCTCCACGTCCACAGTGCGACGGACCTTTTGCGAGAGGTTTGCAGGTCCCTCTGTAACAGAAATCTCCTTTGCTCCACTGTGCTGTGGCCTCTACTACTCCAGAATTCGCCGTGAGTTCCTTTTTACTGATGTTCTATGGGTTGTGGGTTCGGAGCTATGTGTATATGCGTCTTTCTACTCTGCCATCTTGGCTCCGCCCCCCCATCCCTCGTTTTCAAAGAAGACCATGACATCAGAGAAATTATGACATGACTTGCACTTGACTTTTGAGTGAGGGAGGACTATACAAGGTCACCAGCCTCATTTTCTCCTCCTGAGCCATCTGGCTCCAGTGTCCATATATTCATCAGGATGACTGGAGATGGCCCAGAATGCAATGGGACACCTTGGCCCATTCCAGTATTCACTTAGAGGGAGGTAACGCCCATCGAGTATAAGAAGTAGTCAGAGAATGACCCTTTTAATGAGCAAAAGAAAAAAAAAATAACTAAATCACTTTGGGAGGGAAAGAGAAACTGTTACTATTGATAATCACTCTAAGCCAAGCCATTAAGTAGAGCTTGGGCAGGGACCTTTTGCTGTCCAATCTGTGGCGGAACACAACTTGTGGGTAGACTAAGCTGCCTGACTCGGGACCCAGCTAGCTGGGTAACCCAGTTCATCCTCTCCCTTCTGTCCCCGTCTCCCCTTCCTTTGGGGTTTACTGGGTAGATGTCCTTCCTTTCTTCCTTCCTTCCTTCATATAGCTAATAGTATCTTTTTAAAAGAGGGAAACAAATCAGCACTACTTATTGAGAGACTGAAAAAGTCAGAGCTGCATCTTACAGCAACAGAGGGAATCTTGAGAGGCAGAGGGAAGGAATGCATTCCAGCAGTGGGAGATGACCAGCAGATGCAGCACCCTGAGGAACAGAGACAAGGCCAGTCTGACTGGACTGAAGAGTGCATCGAGGAGATACTTTCTAAAGAGGCTGCAAGGCAAGGTTGGGGCCAGGTTACAAAGTGCTTTAAAAGCTAAAACCAGGGATCTATATTGTCAGACTAATTCCATTTGCACCACCCATCAGTAGCAGCTAGCTTTGCAAAATTGCTGAGCTCTCCTTATGATACCATCATATGCATTTTTTCCCCCAGGACAGCATCACTGTGGAAACAGACCTAACTAGAAAGAATTCCCAAACCTCTCTGGCTGACAAGAGACTCTTTGCACACTGATACAATATTCCTATCACTTTACAGCTGTGTGGCCCTGGACAAGTCAATTCACTTCACTCAGCTTCAGTTCCCTTATCTGAAAAAAGAGGATAATTGTAGCTACCTACCAGAGCTGCTGTGAAGATCAAAGCAAAAAACATATGTAAAAGGTTTAAAAGCAAGTAATGAATTTTTAAAAAATCATTTATTATAGACTTATTATGTACGAAACTCTGAGATAAGCATAAAAATGAAAGTCTCTTCCCTATAGTTGGGGGAAGCAATGAATATAGGAGTGGTCTGGTTATTAATTAGCATCATCATTATCTTCAAGATTGGGGCAGGGTTTGGAATCAGGTGATCACCAGTAAGTGACAGAGGGCCCTCAGTATTTCAAATAGTTCCATGTATTTCAAGTCCTAATGTTGTTAGCAAGAATCTAGCTAAACTTCTATCCTATTACTCCAGGGCACTCTAAAATTTCTTGGGGGAAATGTCAGTATGTTCAGGACAACAAAGGATCATCTTACCATATATGTAATGAAATTACTTCATGCTGGGACTTGCTGTTACATGGAAACCATATCACTCTCCCCTCTGGTGATTAAAACTCATCTATCTCCAACTAGAAAGTTGCACCAGTAATGGACATTCATCTTGCCAGTATTCCACTACTAGGTAGAGTACACTTTAGGGATCTATCTGTCTAAAAAGAGTCTACAAGGCTATTAGTGATTTCCTGAAATTTAATGTGATTGCTATTATTGGACTTGGAATCAAGGGAAGGTTGAACAAGCATTTATTAAGCCCCTACTATGTGACTATTTTACAGAGAACTCACACAAGGCAAGCACTCAATTGGAAGTCAGAAGAAATGATACAGACACTCCCCAGATCTCTTTGAAGAACTTTGGAATTGATTGGGAGGCATGGGAGACACTGGCACAGGACCGTCCAGTACGGCATGGCCTTATCAAAGAAGGTGCTGTACTCTATGAGCAAAGCAGAATTGTAGTAGCTCAAAAGAAATATAAGATGCACAAATTTAGAGCCATCTCCACTCCAAATGTTCACATGAACTATTTGTGCCCAACCTGTGGCAGAGCATTCCAACCTTGTATTTGTCTCATAGCCACAGTCAGAGACATCGTAACTTGACTTTAACATGGTGATGTCATTTTTGTCCTCTTTAAGGGCAAGGGACAAACAAATGAACAATCAGAGGGGAAGTGATGAAGGCAGGATTTGAACATTTCTTTGGAATATTCTAGACCTGTGGACCTCATACATATGTCTTATAAATAATTTGTAATCTTCCCAACAGAACACAGTATATAGATCTGGCTAACTACCAAAGCAACATGTGGAGGTACATCCCATCCTCAGAAAAGTCTGTGAGTTCATTTCAATAGGATTCCTTAGGGTAAAGTTGTTGAAAAAAGATTCACCAATTGTCCCCCTAGAGGGACAATTCTAGTCCCTTCTACTCTCCATTAACCCTACTTACATTAGTTGACTAGTCAGCAGTAAGGTACTTGTTATATGCCAGGGATTGTAAACTTTGGGGATATAAAAAAGGCAAGAACTCAAGAAGCTCACATTCTGATAAGGGAGACAACTTACAAATAATGATGTCAATACATCCTGTTGGTCATGGGAACTACTTGTGAATCAGCCCAGATTACAACCCATCTACACCCTATAGATTGAGAGAGCTGCCTGAGGGTTCAGAAAGGTTAAATTAACTTGCCCAATATCTCACAGCTACTAAGTGGCAGAGGCAGGATTTGAACCTCGTTCTTCCAGACTTCCATTCTATTCACTAAACACATTGCCTCTCACAATCCCATCTGCCTGAACTTACACATCCATCATTCAAACTCATTCTCAAAGTTTAATTCGTGTTCTGTGAACAGTAGGATTCATTTGTCCCAAAAACAGAAATCTGTGATAAATATTTGCATAAAGGAGACATTGGAAAGATCCCATCTGTTCATATGAATTAATAGTTGTGTGTGTGTGTGTGTGTGTGTGTGTGTGTGTGTGTATTGCAAGGTTTAATTACAAACTATTGGTGGAAAGAGCTTGGAAGCTAATTTATCTGCTATCATTCTAAAATGTTTAGTTGTCTAAAACTAAAATTGATCTTTAGTATTATAAAAATATTAAAGAAATAAGTATATTCATTTTGTTGAGGGGAAAGTAATAGGGTTAAATAATTGCTCTATAAAATTACAAATGGCAAAGGATACAAAGAAAGATGGAAAGACTTATGAAATGATAAGGTAGAAGGATTGAGAAATCTGTATTACATTGTACATAGTGACCAGTACTATTTTTAAAAGTATCAAGGAAGCAATAAACATTTATTAAGCTCCTGCCATGTGCTAGGCATTATGCATCAAATATACAAAAAGAAGAAAAATTACAATGATGTCTGATATATACAGAGACAGAGAGAAGGTTACAAAGTGAATAAGATTGTTATTATTGTTGTTGTGTTAAAGGTCATATCTATATAGATACTCTATATTCCTTTTAGCAAATTGTAAACTATACCTTGTTTAGAATTGATGACTTCATGCAGAAAGTAGAACCATCAGAATTAGGAGTATGCAAGCTCCCTGAGGACAGGAACTGTTTCATTTTTGTCTCTATATCCTCACTGAACCTGGAAAACAAAAATGACTTTTCCTTTTGAGATTGAGTCTTCCTACCCCCTCTGGGGCTGAAAGTAAACAGAGGCTGTGTGATCTTGGGCTAGTCATCTTTCAATGCCTCTGGCAATTCTGTAAGATCCTAAGTTGGAGAGAAAGTATTGATCTGCTTGTGAGGTTTTGTTTGTTTGCTTTGGTTTGGATTTTGTTTCTTTTGCCTTTCTTGGCATCTCCAGCTCTTAGCACAGTGCTCACTGACTAGCTTTTTATCCTGATCTCTAAAAAGTGATGTTAAGTGGATAGTGGAGACCTCGAGTTTATAGGTCTAACTCTGAGTAAATATTGGCAAGAAGAGTTTTTTCAACAACTTTACCCTAAGGAATCCTATTGAAATGAACTCACAGACTTTTCTGAGGACGAGATGTACCTCCACATGATGCTTTGGTAACTAATCAGATCTATATAGTGTCTTCTGTTGAGAAGATTACAAATTATTTACAAGACATATGTGTGAGGTAGACAGGTCTAGCATATTCTAAAGAAATGTTCAAATCCTGCCTTCATCACTTCCCCTCTGATTGTTCGTTTGTTTGTCCCTTGTCTTTAAAGAGGACAAAAATGACATCACCAAGTTAAAGTCAAGTTACGATGTCTCTGACTGTGGCTATGAGACAAATACAAGGTTGGAATGCTCTGCCACAGGTTGGGCACAAATAGTTCATGTGCACATTTGGAGTGGAGATGGCTCTAAATTTGTGCATCTCATTTTAGTGAATAGGCTGGTATTATTTATGACAAAGTAATTATGGAAAAGGGGAGCTTTCCAGCTCTTTCAATTTAATTAAAAAACATTGATGAAGTATGTAGTTCTCCATTGCACATATTCTTTAGAGTTGCCCCTCAATGCATTGGTACTTTGACTTTGAGCTCACTCTCCTCAGGGACCATATGTAGAGGGAGAGTGAACCCCTAGTTTTTTGAGGAGTTGTACTAACTTCTCGGTAAATCACTTTTTTAAAGGCAAATAGAATTCAACTGATTCTGTGTAATGAAAGGCAAGCCACAACCACTTTACCAGCTGATATCCCCTGGTATCCCCCCCCCCCCCCCCCCCCCCCCCCGTCCCTTTCCAGATTCCTTTTATATGCTGTCTTTCCCCTTTAGATTAGAAGTTCCTTGAGGGTGGTGACTTTTTCTTTTTTATATCCTCAGGATTTAGCACAATTTCTGGCACATAGTAGGCACTTAATAAATGTTTGTTGGATTGAATTAAATTAATCAACTTGTCCAAGATCACACATACAATATGTGCCTGATATGGAAGTCTTTGTTTCCTCATTTGTAAGATGGAAAGAATTATATCTGTCACACAAACGAGGTCATTTGTGCCTTGCAAAATTTAAAGCACATTATAAATGTCAACTTTATTAATGAGTGGGTAATTTGTGCCTTGCACAGTTGTGCTAGGGCTGGAGGCCTGAGTACCAAACTCCTCCCAATGCCATCCTTTATAGAGGGTAGAAACTGGTTTCTTGGCTCATTCTACTTCAAATCTGCAGCTCTACCTGATTTCAGCTCCAAGGAACAAGATGCCCCTGAGCCAGGTACATGCTGGTGTCCTCCCACCCCACTTTCCTGTCTCCTTTTGTGTGTTCCCCCCCTTTTAGATTATAAGCTCCTTGAGGGCAGGGACTGTCTTTTATTAATTGTATCCCCAGTGCTTAGCATAGTGCCTGATATATAGTAGGTGCTTAATAAATATTTATTAGATTAGATTGGATTGCATATTGAAAATATTCAAAAATGTTGATTTGTTTTATATCATGAATTGCATTAACTATGGTTACTTCTTTTTCTTTTCCTTCTCCTCTTCTTCCTCCTCCTTCTTCTAGTTCCCTGGCCACACGTGTTCTTCTTTACACTTGCGGTATTATGCCACTACATATGTGTACTCTGTCCAAAAGAATATAACTTTGATCACTTAAATTTTGTAAGCTATCTCAGGGGCTAGTTTTTTAAAATTTCTATTTGATGTTTTTTTCAAAAAGCTGGGATAATTTACTCTTTGTCCTGCACTGTTTTCATTTATGGTTCCTTGAAACACAGCTCTGAAAATACATAATATAAAAAAGTCCATTGTGATTCAAATGAATCTATTTGGTTATCTTAAAACTCAAATCACTCTGACTGTCATTGAATAGCCAACAGTGCGTCCCAGCCCAAGCCTCTGCTGCCCACGGTTTGGATCTTGAGGGTTTAGAACGAGTGCAAATATAATTGTTTTCTGTTCTGTCCAGAAACTTGCAGGTTCTTCCCTTAACCAGAATGCTGCTTTTGTGATGGTAAACTAGACCATCTTTTGTCTCCATTCTTACCTAGCCTTCCACAGTCATCGACAAATGACTCAGAGAAACTGAGACCTAGGAAAGACTTTAGTTTATAAAGATCAAGGTCACCCACTGCATCCTAGGCCATCACCACTCCTCTTGACCTTTGTCTTGCCACTGAACTCTCATGACTATAGAGGAGAGAGTAAGCCTGATGACTTTGTACAGTTCTGCCTCACTTAAATCCAATTCATCTGCAATTCAAGACATCACCCTTATGATGTCACTGGTATTCTTTAAAGTCAAACAATAGCAAGTGCTCCACAGCACCTGCTTCAGCCACCTTCATGGCCATTGGAACAAACTGTTCTTCTCTGCTTACTCACCAACAGGTTTGAGGCCCGTTGATTACCCTGAACCTGGTTGGGGCATATGAGATGTTCAAGGAGGATTGGCACCTCTACTTGTGAGGGCTGCCGAGCCCTTTTCAAGGCTACTCATCTACCTTTGGTGTCCATTTGGCACCAAGTTCTCACCTGTGTTCCAAGAAGTTGTAGCACAGGCAGTGGCCAGACCCCAGGAAACCCATCTTGGCAGCCAGGCTAAATCAGGTCCAAGGAGCTTAGCCACAAAAGGGAGGAGCTATGGGATAATGGCTAGCAGGGATGGATGTGTCAAGTGAGGGTTTTTTTGAGGACAGAGAGACATGTAGACAAGGAAGAGATTAAAGATAGAGGAAAGAATAGGGATGAAAGAGGGAGCAATTTGCTGGAAAAGACAGAATTGGATGGGATGGGATGGAATGGGATCATTTGTGAATGTGGAGAGGTTAGCTTGGGCAAGAAGGGTCGCTTTATTATGGGATGAAGGAGGAGATAGTGGCAGAAGCCACCTTGGTCATGTAAGACAAGGATGAGGGGAGAAGAGGGAACTCTCAATGAGCGGCCTCAGTTTTTTCAGTAAAATATGAGGCAAGGGGCAACTAGGTGGCTCAGTGGATACAGCAGCAGCCCTGAAGTCAGGAGGACCTGAGTTCAAGTCTTACCTCAGACACTTAATAGCTGTGTGACTCTGGGCAAGGCATTTAACCCTGATTGCGTCTTTCCCTCCCTTTCTTTCTCTGCATGTATGGCAAGGTTTTCAGTTGAGAGGGTCTACTTTCCATGTTTGAACTCTGTGGAAAATGATGCTGATTGCCTGAAATCTCATCTTCATGCTTTTTATTTTAGCTTTGGATATGTAACTTTCCTGCCTCCCTCAGTTTCCCCTCTCCCCTCTGATTAGATGACTGGAGGATGGAACAATAAATCCCTCCCAAAGCCTTCCTTTATAGAGGGCTGGAATCTGGGCTTCTCAACTAACTCTCACTTTCTATCTGCAGCTTTTCTTAGTTTCAGCTCTAAGGAACACATGGCTCCAATGCTTCTGAGCCAGCTGATCCCCTGCCCCATCTCTATCCCCTTCCATTTCCAGATTCCTTTTGTGTGTTGTAAACTCCATCAGATTGTAAGCTCCTTGAGGGCCAAGACTCTTTATTTTTCTTATTTGTATCCCCAGCTCTCAGCACAGTTCCTGGTACATTGTAGGCACTTACTGAAAGTTCATTGAATTGAGTGAATTAAGTAACTTGTCCAGGGTCATATATGCAGTATGTGTCTGATATAGAAGTTGAACCTGGTACTGGCTGATATTGGCTCCTAATCCATTTCCTATGACTCTCATTATACAGACCTTAATTTTTAAAAGGTCTTTGTAAAGGATGGTTGTGGCATCATTTTTGTCTCCCTACCCATTGTTGGCCCTAACCACAATAATACCTGAGCCTTGGATGTGCTTAGAGAGTTTAAAATAACTTTCTTTTTCAAAATTTAAATAAAAATTCTGTACTGGGATTATTTGGAGGGAAAAACAAATGCTAAGGGTACTGATATTACTTGTAACACACACACATATATATGTAATATGTAAATATATAACTAGCATTATAAAGTGTTTACTATGTGCCAGGCACTGTGCTAAATGCTTTACAAATATTCTCATTTAATCTTCACAGCTTCGGAAGTTAGGTGCTATTATTATCCCCATTTTACAGTTGAGAAAACTGTGGCAAGACAAAGGTGAAATGTTTTGCCTAGGGTCACACAGCTAGTAAATGTCTGAGGTTGGACTTGAACTCAGGTCTTCCTGACTCCAGGCTCAATACTCTATCCACTGTCTTAATCATATTTTTAAAACATTCTCTCCATATGAAGCACCATCTTTCCTTTTGCTGAGATAAAACTTTGAGTTATATATTAATATTAGATAACATTTATATAGCTATATGCCAGGCAGTGTGCTAAGTGCTTTGCAATTACTATTTTGTTTGATCCACACAAAAACCCTGGGAGGTCGGTGCTACCGTTATCCTCATTTTAGTAACTTGCCTAGGGTCATACAGCTAACAAGTATCTGAGGCTAGATTTGAACTTGTTTCTTCCTGACTCTAGGCCCAGAAGGAACCTATCATAATATTTTTAAAACACTCTTTTTATGAAGCATCATTTTTCCTTTTGACTGTGATAAAGTTTTTAACTAGATGTCCACTTGGTGGCTTAAGTCAATTAGATGATGATTCCTCTATGAAATTAGTCTCAGATCCAGGAGGAAAGACAAGGACAAAGAAGTTATGAAAAGATTTAAACCTGATGCTCTGTTCAACGGAATGAAACAGAAGAAACTAGAAAGTGGCTACTTAAACTAAATCGATCCTTGACCAATCACAGTGACCATTGTAAGGACCCAGCCAGAATCTAGTAAAGCACCTCAGAACCAGCAGAGTCTTTAGGACCCTGAGAGAACAAGGTTCTAAAGGATGCTCTCCACTATGGGAACAAATGATAGAGACTATATGGAAAGAAAGAAAGGAAGGAAGGAAGGAAGGAAGAAAAAGGAGGAAAGGAAATAGAAAGAAAGAAGGGAGGAAGAAAGGGAATAAGAAAAGGAAGAGAAGGAAAGAAGAGAAGGAAAGCAAAGAAAAGACAGATCATTAAAATGACCAAAACACTTTTTTTTTTGCATGTCAAGGCCATTCAGACCCCCTTAGAAAGGGAAAAGAAATACAAATAACCAAGAAGCATGGAAGATTTTTAGCCATGAAAAGCCTTGAAACGGATGGATAGCCTCCCTTTGTATTAGGGCTTTCAGGAAGTTTTTCAGGACCAGTATTTATTTTAAATCGGAAATGCTTACAAAAAGTACCACTTTGCAAATTGTGTTTCATGTTCAATCCTAGAGATGACCTCTACTATGCTATGTTGAATTTAGATATTATTTTTAATAGAAAAATAAAAGAGAGATCTCTTTAATCTGCTTAAAAAACATTGTGAATAGACACTCCTCTTATTTAAAAGTTTAACTTTACATTCATCAATTTATAATCAGAGTTCCTCTGGTATGTTTGATTCCTGACAAACAAGGATAAAAGTCTTGTGCCCCCATTGCTAATGAGATGATAAAACAGCAGGGGCCAAGTTTTTAATTACTACGGGCTATGCACTGGAGAGGTAGCAACGATATTTTCTATTGCATGTCTAAGTTGTAACTTCAGGCTTATGACAGCCCTGCTGTGCTTCTGCGCCTTTGATGATCACTCATCTTTGTCTCCTGAGAACATACAAAAATTTCTGAGCTAGAATCCTGGGGGGCTTGTAATTATTGGCGTAACCTGGTGCAGGTTCTACTCTTGAACCATCATTGCTCAGTCAGGATCCAGGACTGCAATGCATCCCATTATAACAAAAAGGAAATTGGACAGCCCAAGCATCTGGGAACTTTTTTACTCGAATGATACTGGTGCTCATACTAATAGAGTACGGACTTCCCCTTATAACAACTGGATACTTGATCAAAATGGAAGCCTTTGACAATCTGGTTTTTCAATTCCTTTTTATTCATGCCTAAAAAATGGAGTTTTGATAAAAATAAAATACCATCTCCAGACAATTTTATGGGCCCCTTACTACCTCCTTAAGCTCATCTGGTTAAAAATTAAAAAAAGAAAAAAGATTGTGGGGACATTAGCTTTGTCAGTTTTTTTTGTTGCTGATGATGGTTAGAACTTTGGGAGGAGCAGCTAAGTGACTCAATGGATAGAATGCTGGGCTTGGGGGAACCTCAGACAAATCTAGCCTCCCTAGCTGTGTGATTCTGGCAAGCCACTTCACCCTGTTGGCCTCAGTTTCCTCATCTGTAAAATGAACTGGAGAAGGAAATAGCAAAACCATTACAGTATCTTTGCCGAGAAAATCCCAAATGGGGTCATGGAGAGTCGAACACAACTGAAAAACAACTAACAATGGCAACAAAGAATTTTTTACTTTAAAAGGGACTCCAAATTTGGTTTTATTTATAAAATGTAAAAATCAGATGATATGAGCAGATGCTAGGAGAGCACACATAGACTCTGATGTTCATAAGCATATTCTTACCACAGAGACAAAGAATCTACCACCTAAGGAGCTAAAACGTCTCATTTAAAAAAAAAAATCAAGTTACAATAATAATGTACATTTGCAAAAATGTACAATATTCACTTACATTATTTTGATGTATATAATACGTCTGTATAACACTTTAGAATTACAAAATAATACCTTACAAAACAACCTTGTATGTATATAGGTGTTTACATGTTGTCTCCCCAGATAGGATGTAACTCCTTGGGGGATTGTGTTTTCCCTTTCTTTACATGCTAAGCACAGCACCTAGCATATAGTAAGCCTAAACAAATACAGAGTGATTGAATTACAAAGCCCTTTCCTATTTATTATCTCCCTCAAAACGTCCTGTAAAGCAGAGATTATGGTAAAAATCATTCTATTGATGATATCAACAATAATTAACAATAATAAACATTCCAAATATGCTCTCACTGATGGCTATATTCCATTATTTATATTCAGTTACATTGTTGCATTATTATATTGTGTGTGTGTGTGTGTGTGTGTGTTTGTCTGCCCATGTAACAGCAAGCTGAACAGTAAAAATAAAAAAAAAATTGTAGGATAGTGACCTATTTCAATAGGACCGTTTTGATGTGAATGAATACATAAATTAAAAACCCTATATAAAACCCTTCTTCGATGTGCTAACCAATGGGATTAGAAAATAACAATAGGGAAAAATACCAACGCGGAAGTCCACAGATCCTGCCCTCAACAAGGTGAGTGGTGACCAGAGAGAGGAATTTTATTTGGAAAGTCAGATAGAGCCCACTGAACAAAATGTGAGGCAAGATAATACTAATTGTTCAAAGTTACATAGAACTTTAAGGCTTGAGAACTTTCCACAAATTGGCTCATTTGATCCTCAAAATAACCTTGCGAGGTAAATGTTACCATCATCTCCATCTTACAGAGGAAATGGAAGCTCTCAGTGGTTGAGAGATCTGCCCAAGATGGGGTAGCCATTGGTGTCTGAGGCAGTATACTCATCCAGGTTTTTCTAATTCACTGTTATGACCATGGAAAGAACCCAAACTCTGAGGTCAGGAAAACCAGATTAAAATCTTGCCACTGACACAGCTTGAATCTCTCTTAACCTTCCTGGGTCTCAACTTCCACATTTGTAAAATGAAAGTGTTAACTTCCAGGGTCCCTTCTGGCTCCAAGCCTATGATCCTAGATGGTCCCTTCTGTCTCTAGCTCTATGATCTTATCACTCCAATTTCAGTGCTCTACTCTCAATGCTATGTGGCCTCTCTGATGAGGAAATGAGGGCCTAAGGAGGTAAACTGAGTTGTTCAAGTTTCCCCAAGGAGTGTCAGAGGCAGGCCTAGAATTCTTAGTATTCTGACACCACATCAAATTAGTTTTCCACAGTGAATGCCTGGCACAGAAACATGTAATTAATGCTTGTTGACTGGCTAACTGACCATACCACACTATCTCTCTCTTAGCCAGAGACAAAAAGTGAGGGAATTCCTTGTAAGTTCATCATATACAGGGGCCAGAGAGAAACCCCAGGGTCTTTTCTACTCAGCATATTGATAATGAATGGATCAGCTAAATATCCTCCCACTCACCACTAAGGGCCTCCCACAATAAACCTTAGATTTCCTGAGTTTTTAACTCATTCTTACTTTATCCATCCATTCTCATAACCTGACCCTTCTTTCCAGTCATGGGGGAAAGGGGTAAAGATCCCAAGAATTAGAAATAGAGTAAAGCAAAGACTCAAATAGATACTACAGTGCATTAGGGCCTGTGCATAGAAGAGGATCTTTACAATTCTTAAAAGAAACTATATAGTTTAAATTTTTACTTCTAACTCAGAATCTAAACTTAAGAAACTGGTTATGAAGCATCTGGGTATTTTTGTTTTTTTTTTAATAGCAGTACTATAAATTTTAGAGTCCTCATTTAAAAATAAACTCACTAGGAAACTCCTGATTTATTTTCTTAATATTGACTCCCCAAAGAGACATTTCAGTAACTCCAACACAAAATACTGTCTAGCTAAAAATACATTCCTAAATTTCAGATTGCTTAAATGAGTTTTCTCCCTTGATAAAAAAAAAATTCCCTAAAACTAGAGACTCTAAAAAATGTACGATTAATTCAAAGTAATTCATACCAGTGTATAAACAATATCAAGGGCATTTAATCTACTTTGAAACATGACATGAAATGAAATTGACCTTTAAATACTAGTAACAGAAACTGCAGAAATCATTCTGGTTCTTTAATGATCTGCTCTCTGAAAGAATTTAGCCTTTAAAAGGTTTAATAAATGTGTATACAGAGAGCATAAATAACGCCTACTATCAGACTATTACATCTTAAAATTAGTTTAGAGATCTGATAACATCAAGGACCACATTAATTTTAATTAGAGCATAGCTAATATTTTCTTAATTTTATTTAGTATACTGTGGCTTAAACCCTCAAATTAACTCTTCATGATATTGGATAAATAATCGACTACAGAATAGAAGATGTTGAAAGTATAACAATGAGTCAGGTATGATGGCCCAGGTCTGTGATTCTTACTCCTGGGAAAGCTGAGGCTGGTGGATTGCTTGAGCTCCGAAGTTTTAAGCTGCAGTAGGGCTAAAATCAGTCAGGTGTCATTATTAAGTCTGGCATCAATATGGTGAACCTCCCAAAAGTGGATGCCTAAAAGGGTGGGGGTGGGGGGTGGAGTGGGGGTGGTAGAGACTGGTCTAGCTTAGAAAAATAGAGCAGATTAAAATGTTTATGCCAGTTACTCATAAAAGACTGCTGTGTTTCCAGCCTGGAGAAGATAGAGAGAGCCAGACTCAAAAAAAAAGAAAAAAGAAAAAGAAAAGAAAAAAAAGAAGAGAAAGAAAAACAAAAGAGTAGGGTAGGATAACAATGGTAGACTGTATAAGACTGTAGCGGTCCAGGAGACACAGGAGATGCTGACACAGGACTGCCCAGCATGGTGTGCCCACATCAAAGAACACATTGTGCTCCATGAGTGAAGCAGAATTGCAGTGGCTCAAAAGAAATGTGAGGTGCACAAATTTAGACATCTCCATCTCATGTGTTCATGTGAACTATTTGTGCCCGACCTGTGGTAGAACGTTCTGAGCTTGTGTTGATTTGATCAGCCAGAGTTGGATGTACTGTACCTTAACTCCAACATAATGGTGTCATTTTGGCCATCTTCAAGAACCAGAAGGGAAGGCACACTGAAGCGGGTCAAAAACCCTCTTCCCCATGGCCTTTTTATCCTGGGTAATTCTTATCTATCTCCCTCAACACAGTATTCATCCAAAGTACTAAAGTCTCTCCTCTTTTATCCTGTCTTCACGTGGGATCTCCAGCTATTATTTCCCATGCTTGCTACATGACCAGACAACTTCATTTTCTACTCGTGCAGAATGTCCCCCAAATCTATCAGCTATTAAAGCTTCAAACCACACTAAGACTTTTGGGATAGCCTGCATGTCTCTGATGATATCCAGGTATATGTTAAACTCCCTGGGAGTAGGGGCTGTTTCATTTTTGTCTTTATGTCCTCAGAACCTAGCAGATAGTAGGTATTTGGTAAATGTTTGTTAAGTTACATTAGTTTGTCTTTTGTTTTTTGTAACAAATATCTCACCGTGTGACTCCCCTACTCAACATCGTTGGCTCCCTATGAAGCTCAAAGATAAAATATAAACTCCATTGTTAAGCTTCCCAAGTCCTCTGCAAACTGTGCTAGCCTATCTTTCAAGTCTCGCTGAAATTAATTTCCCTCCCTGCTCTCTCTGCTATCTTGTTAAACTGACCTTCTCTCTGTTCCTCTTATACCACACTCCTCTCATCTCCACACCTCTGTATTGGGTATTACCATTCTGTTTAATAGAATCCCTCTCTTCCCATAGGATCCCATCTTCTGCATGAAGCCTTCCCTGATCCCTCTGAGTGTTAATACCCTCATCCCCAACAACTCTGTAAAAATTTGTATTCATTAATTTTTCTTTTACATATCTGTACAGGTACTTATTTCTCCCATTGGAATTTAAGCTCCTTGTAAGTAGAGACTGTTTCATGTTCTTAAAGCCTGACACAATGTTTAATGAATACTTGTTGACTGATTGGTTGATTTTTTCATTGCTTATTTCATGCATCAATGGTAATATGCTGAATGCTACTTATGGGTATTAAATACTATTCTGTAGTTTTTTTGATTACTTGTGTAATGGGAAGGATGGCCAAAGATGGTCTTGTCTTTAAGGCATGCACAGGTATTCCCTGCCTGGCTCTAAGCCAATACATGGGAACTCTGGGAAATCAGTTTTCAGTTATGAACGATTAAGGCATTGATACAGCGCAGTGATGAAAAGACTTCTAATTGACTGTGAAGCTAGAGACACAGGAGGCATAGAGGTGGAATGGAGTTCACATATAAAAGGGATGACACTGATCCCTCAGTCTCTTTTCCTTCCTGGCTCCAAGTGAGGCAAGGACTCCTGGGAGCTATATCTATGAGCACCTGGTATTTCTGTTTCTTTTGTGTTTGCTCATCCCTGATCGTAGATGAACAAGTATCTGAAAATGGAATCGATTCTATGAACTTTGAGAGGTTGGAAGATCCATCACAGGTTCCTCCAGTAACTGTCAGTAATAAAATTCATGGATTTTAAATTAAAATCCATGCTACCATAGAGATAGTAGCAATTCCTGACAACTGAGGAAGTACATGCAGATGAATATGGAAATCCAAGCACCTGAATATGGTGGTGGTTTCAGAGAATGGGATCCTTGAAAAAGAGCCACATATGAACTCTAGAAAGATGCAGATCCTTGGAACCCAAGAGATAGCCATAGCTAAGGGAAAGTTCTTGAGGACTTCATGGAGAGAGAACAGGACTCCCAGGGATAGGAGACTTAATATATCTCTGGGTTACATATGTTCTCTACACATGTAGACGTACAGTCCCAGTGTTGGGACCTCTTTTCACCAGTGAAGATTGTAACTCATCTACAATAAATAATAAAATAAGTAAATCCTATGAATGTTTCTTATTGGTCTTGAATATTCAATTAAAAACAAACTCATTCATGTACATCTGCAAGGAGAACTTCTAAGCTACTTTCCCCTTTAACTTGTTATTGTCTTCCAGTTTCATTTACTATGAGAATTCAAGTTTGATATGATTTTGTTTCTCCAGGAATATGTCAACTCCTCCAAGAATATGTTATAATTAGACAAGGATATATCATTTAGAGTATGCATTGCTTAAATTCATAGCTGCAGATAGTCTAAATTTCTCACCCTTTGTGGTTACTCAACTGTGGTCACTACATAAGGAGAGGGGGCACCAAGCAAAACTGAACATCTTTTTTTACATTTGGTTGGTTTGTTTCATGGGTTGCCATGGCTACAGAATTCATTACCAAGTGTCCAGTCTCCCGATGAGGAGCCTTTCTTCTTAGCTAGGTTGCTTATCAGAAATCAGACATGGTCTGTTGCCAGGATGATCCTCAAAGCCTTTCAAGCATGGTAGACCTTGCCAAAAATCTGCCATAGCCAAGAATACAGGGTCACTTCCACACCACCATGAGGCACTGGACTAGGAATGTATCATGGGTATAGACTAATACAATGGGGTGCTATGGAAATCTTTGTTGTCATTGATGTATGTTTCTGGCATGACTATGATTTATCTACAGGTTCCAGGATGCCTGGTGTCTGATGTGAAGATGGTATCAGCATCTGCTTAAAGACCTCCAGTGAGGAAGAACTCACCACCTCCTGAGTTAGCCTATTCAACATTAAGATAATTCTAATTGTTAGGGGAAAAATATTTTCCTGACATTAAGCCAAAAATTGCCTCTGTAGCTCCCACCTATTATTTCTAGCTCTGCCCTCTGGGGCCAAACAGAACAAATCTAATCCCTCTTTCATCTGACAAACTTTGAAATATTTGATGACAGCTAAACATCTCTAGTTCTTTCTTCTATGGCATGAACTTTAGGGCCCTTCACTATTCTGGTTGCCTTCCAATGGAAGTTCTCTGTCTCAACATTCTGTTTCACTATCACTCTACAAACAGAAAGGATGGGACTAAGTTAGCATGGGACTGAGAGTCAACTAATTTGATCAGCTTCTTTCATAACCAATTTCTTGAAAATGTGCCTTATATGAAATAAATGTTTCATGTATATATAGAAACATATAGGTGTATATACATGTATACACACAAATATTTCTTTAAAATGTACAAAAAAGTGTTGTGAGAGCTCCAAGATGGGAAGATCTTTCAAATACTTAGGGGAGAGAAGATCAGGGATGACTTCTTAGAATCATTTGAAATAGGACTTAAAGGAAGGGAATTCAGTAATTGAAAATAGTAGACAAGAATTCTAAACACAAGGAAGAGCATGAGAATGGGAAATAGAAATGGGAAAATATGTGGGAACTGCCTCATGTGAGTCCAGTTGTTAGAGAAGAAGCAATAGGCTCAACCTGGTATTAACTCATATGGAAGCTTGGTGAATCTGCTTACAGAAATTCATGACAGAGGGACTCTTTCTCTTGGCACTTCAGATCTATTTCCTGTTGATTTACTATGTGAAGATCAAAAGTCTTATAAATGGCTGCTAAGCTGAAATGAATTTACATTTGGTGGCAATCAAGGCAAGGATTGCCATGGACCTCCAGATGTGAGAGGAGATTCAGATCCTCTCTCCCCACTCAGCTGCCATGTGGCTGTGAATAAGTGGGCACCTCTATTTCTGTCGTGTTTTTCCTTCCTGGTCTTAGGAGAATGAGTGTCAGAGATGTGTTAGAGTATATGAATATCAAAACAAATTATGACCCGGTGATATTCAAGAAGTTGGAAGAGCCATCACTAGCCTCTGTAGGCAGGTCACTAGTAGCATTAACTGAGTCAGTCAGAAGCCAGATAAGAGAAGTGACCTGATGGACCCAGCTTATTCATGAATCACCCTGGCAGCCAAGACTAGTGAGCCACGATGTGTTCAGGAGCTATGCTACACCTAAAAGTGACCTTGGTGGGTGGAATAGTTGGCAGTAACCCCTTTGAGTTTGAGGTCACTCTTCCCAGTTGCCAAGATGGTAGAGGAGAGTATCCTACTGATTTGGGAGGTTGTTGTACTTCCGCTGATATCTTTTAGGTAAATGTCCCTTTGTAAAATGAATTTGATGTTAACTCATTAAATGATATGGAGAAATATTAACTGTGAATCGGTATTAGAGGAAACATACCAGATGATTTTACTAAGGGGAAAAATAGTCTTTCAAGGTTACCCCTACTATTCTAAGATACTCTGGGGTATGCTGGTCCAAATGGAGGTTGAATGAATGGATAACCTATACCACCCATGTGATGTGTATGGGGGAGAGCAAGTGATACAGTTTGGTTAGACCATGGCACATGTGGAGGAAAAGCAGAATTAGATAAATTTGGAAAGGTAGAATCATTTCCCTGGATCTAAGCTCTCCCAGTTTCAATCCATCCTCCACACGGCTTTTAATTTCCTTAAGTCACAGCTTTGACCGTTTCACTTTTCTACTCAAAAAACCTTCAGTGTCCTTAAGATAAAACCCATTTTCTCTAAGATAAATAACTCCTCAGCATAGCATTTAAAGCCCTCAACAATGTGACTCTAAACTACTTTTCCAGGCTTTCATAATAATCCAGTTACATAGAATAGCTGCTCCCTAAGCTCAGCATTGCAGGTCTTATAACTTTGAACATACAGTTGGCCACCAAGCCAAGGGCACACTCTCCACTTGTAACTCTTACCATCCCTAGCTTCTTTCAAGGTGCAGCTAACGTGACCTACTCAAAACCTTTCTAATCTTTCTCATTTGATCTCTCTCTCTCTCTCTCCTCTATTTGCCTTATCCTTCCTTATACTCAAAAGTTAGCTGCTCTTGACCTATGCATTTATAACAAATAGCCATATGATATAATAATTACGTGTAAATAGCTATGCATTTAATTATCTGTGCCCATTTATTCTCCTCCAACCCAGGTCCAGCAGGATATAAGCTTTTTAAAGACATGGACTGTTTCTTTTTATCTTTATGTTCTTAATGTCTCCCATATCTTTCTTGATTTCATTGGTGAAGGAAAATCCCACTGAGGAGACTCCCTGTGCCACTGTACATCAGCAAGTACTCTCTAACTAGAAGTTTTAAAGAGTTCTCTCAGGTGTTGAAAAGATAAGTTAGCTTGCCCAGAGTCACACAGCCAAGAAGAGTCAGAGATGGTATTTGAGCCTGGGTAGCTCTTCCTGACAGGCCAGTTCTCTATCCATGATGCCAAGCTGCCTCCTACCTAGAGGCTACTCAAGAAATATTTTCTGAAATTGGAACTAAAGTAGTGCTAGACCAAAGAGGTCCTTGGATGCCAGGCTCAAGAGTTAGAACCACTCTATTCAGTATGCAATAGGAAACCTTTGTAAGGTTGTTGTTCAGTTGTTTCTGTCATGTCTGACTCTTTGTGACCCCCCATTTAGGGTTTTCTTGGTAAAGATAGTGGAGAGGTTTACTATTTCCTTTTCTAGCTCATTTTATAGATGAGGAAAACAGGATAAAATGGCTTGCCCAGGGTCACTCAGCTAGTGTCTGAGACTGGTTTTGAACACAGCAAGATGAGTCTTCCTCACTCCAGGGCTGGCACTTTATCCAGATACAGTGTTTTAACCAGCCAAATTGATTCCATCGATATTTATTGATCAACTGATTTGTCACATATAAAGTTTCCCTTTATTCAAATGTTGCTCTTGTTTTCTGGTCATCTCCTTCACCAATCACTTCAGAGGAGAAGATGATGACTGCATTTGAAATCATTAAAAGACCTAGATACAGTTATTTCTCTGGTTAAGACCTGGACTGGACAATAAATAAAAAATATGAAAAGATAAAAAATATTTAAAATTCAAATCATCTCCTTTTATTTTCAACTTTCAGAGATGTAAGGGGAATCCTATAAAGCACTCAGGATCTTGGACTTGATAATAGGCACTTACCAGAAGAGCTTTTTTTTAAATCTTGGAAATTAGGAAGACCCAAAATGGTTGGGATTATTACTCATGTTTTACCAAGATGAGATATCTGAATGTTCCATTTCTACTAAAACCCATTACCATATGCTGACAGTCCTCAATATACTTCATATAGCTATTGTAAGAACCAAGTCCTCTCTTCTCCAAGTTAAATACCTCCAGTTCCTTCAACCAGTTTTTATAGAGCATGATGTTAAGAGTCACCATTATCCTTGCTGCCCTTTTCTGTATGATCTTCAGCAAGGTGCTATGGTGGATTGGACTCAGGAAGACTTGAATTCAAATTTAGCCTCAGACACTTATCGGCTGCTGTGACTCCAGGCAAGTCACTTAACCTCTCTCTGCTTCAGTTTCCTCGTCTATAAAATAGGGATAATAATAGAATTTTCCTCCTAAAGTTGTTGTGAGAATAAAATAAGACAACATTTGTAAAGCATTTTTCAAACCTGAAAAAGCTATATCAATGGTTATTGCTGTTGCTGTTACTCTAAGTACCCTTTCTAAAATATGGTGCTTCATATGAACATAATATTCCAACCATGGTTTGACCAAGAGCTGAGAACAAAGAGAAGGAATGGAAATAATATATACAATTATTCTCTGAGGAGGCAGTCGGACCACTTGAGACTTCAGTGATTCATTGATTTCACTGATGTGGGTACTCCCTTCACCAACACAAGTGCCAACCCCTAAATATCTTCTTATTCCTTTTTTCTTTTTTTTAAAAATTCATTTTTATTTTATTTTTATCTCCAAATTATCTTCCTCCATCCTTCTTCTCCTCCACCCTTCACTCAGGAAGCAAGAAAAATAACACCTATTACATATATATTATATATAATATATGTATTTATATATATGTATATATATATATATATATTCAAGCAAAACAAATTCTTCCATTAACCATGACTCCCACCCCAAACGTGCCTAATTCTGCACTAAGTCATCATGGAGGCTGATAGCATAGCATATTTCTTCTGTAGTTCTCTGGAATTGTAGTTGGTCATTGTATTGATCCAAGTCCCTAAGTCTTTCAAAACCACTTATCTTTACAATATTATTATAGTATAAACTGCTCTCCCGATTCCTCCCTTTGTATCAGGAAGGATGCATACAAGTCTTCCCAGGTTTCTCAGAAATCATCTGTTTCACTGTTTCACAGTAGTATTCCATCATATTCATATACCACATAACATAACTTGTTCAGGCATTTGTCAATTGATAGTTACTCCTCTGCACTGTGATTCTTGATTTCCCTTTATCTTTTAATGGTGGAGAGAGCTTTGAAGGTGATGTATGTGTGTATGACATAGATATATAGTATATACACATGTATATATGTGTATATATGTATATGTGTATATACATACACATATAATACATATTATGTGTGGAAATAGATATATAATATATGCACATGTATGTATATATATGTGTGTATATACATACATATATATCTAGTCCATGCACTTCACAGTTTAAGACTTCCTAAAAACAATAGGAAAAAATATAGGAGTTACTTTGAAAGATGCTTGCTCAAACATGTTCCATGCTTATCTGTATCTTTTCCTAAGTCCTCTCAAGAGCAACTTCTTAAAGTTCTGGAAGTTATATTCGAGGGTTTTTTTAATATCTCAGGTGTCCTACCATAACATTGGACCTGTGTATCTATTCTCTCATTTTCATTACATAATTATGATAATGTTAGCATTTAGGTAGTGCTATGGTTGCAAAGCACTACATATGTGTGTGTGTGTTTACATGTAATTTATATATGTCATTTGACCACATGACTCATTCAGTTCTATTTCTCAGTCTAACATGTTCTCCATAGTTGTGTTGTTCTTTTTCATTCTCCTTCTTGGATATAAGTGAAGTCCAATATAGTACCCAACACACTCGTGCTAACAGTGGAGCTTGAACGTGGTGTCTGCTGTGGCACCTGTACCCGCAGCTCTCTCTCCAGACTGGCTTACTCACCCAAATCTGTCCTTATAATGACAATTCAGGGATTTCTTCCAGGTGGGTAGTGATGACTGGTGATATCCATGCAGCTACAACTCAAGTCTTTCAGGTTCCATTCCTACTACTTGCATCGCTAGTACCTGAAATCCCACTGGTGTTTTCCCAATTAAACAAAATAAGTTGCAATAATTTCACTAGCCCTTAAAAATGAAACATTTACTAAAAAAGAAGAAAAAAGAAATAATAATTAAAACATTTACAAAGAAAGAAAAAGCAGGGATAAGCAAAATATATCCATCCATTCATAAAACAGGGTCACACTCTCCAACCCATGTACACAATGCCTGTGGGGGGAATGTGAATACACAGAAACCTAAAATGGAGCTACATGCATGGGGAAACTCGTGTACCAATGGAAACAGACCACAACCCTTCCACACTTTAATATATGGTTTCATGACTTGCTGTTTTCTAAAGTGAGATTTGGCAAACTACAGCCCAAGGGTCAAGTTCAACCTATCCCTGGCTTTTGTACTGCTTGAGAGCAAACAATGGATCCATTTGGGTTCTGCATTGAGTTTCTTCCACATCATTGATGAACTCCTTTGGAAAGTCCATTTGTCCCACCCCAGCCCCGCTTTTAATGCTTGATATAATAATCGGAGGGACATTGGACAAGCTAATCTCTATTACTTCTCCAAAATGTTTAGATAGCATCGTGGATAATGTTAAACTCAGTGGCAAGAAGGTCTGAGTTC
Organism: Notamacropus eugenii; assembly: GCF_028372415.1. Classification (NCBI taxonomy): domain Eukaryota; kingdom Metazoa; phylum Chordata; class Mammalia; order Diprotodontia; family Macropodidae; genus Notamacropus; species Notamacropus eugenii. Next base: position 45,418,226 of record NC_092875.1, read on the forward strand.
ATATCCTGCTTCATACACTTAATAGCTATGTAGACCTGAACCTCTCAAACTCAGTTTCCCCATTGTAAAATGGGGATAATCATAGCACCTATTTCACAGAATTGTTGTAAGGATCAAACGAGATAATATTATATAAAATGCTCTGTAAACCTTGAAGTGCTATATAAATGTTAGCTATTGTTATTGTTATTATTGTATTTCGATGAATCATGTATAATTTTAACGTCTGCATGGGAAAGACCTTTCTGGATAGTCTCCAAGGCAGAGATTCTCGACCTGGGTCTGTGAACTTGTTTTTTAAAGAATATTTTGGCAAATCTATTTCAGTGTAATTGTTTTTCTTTCTAACACTAGGTATTTTATGTTATTCATTCATGATATTATTTGCAGAAGGGGATCATAAGCTTCAACAAATTGCCAAAGGGAATCCAGGACACATGCAAAAAAGTTAAGAACCTTTGCTCTAAGGTGATATTGAATAATGAGGCTAACTGAATTTTTTTTAATAGTCCATTTTGTATTCTCTACATCTTTCAGTCAATTGCATGGTAGTGAAGATAAAACATATTATAAAATGTAATTTGAGAAAACCTACCTTTTCCTATCTAGTACCTCTTTCAGGATGTCTTTGATGCATGTTTAGAGTCCTTGTACAGGTGGGAGACTAGTAATATGGGATGCCAGTTTTCAATATTCTCACAATCATGGTATAAAGGAGGTCAACCAAGAAATGTACATCAGTAAAGAAGATGGGCTCCCTATGTGATGAGAGAAAGGGATAACTGGCAGGTCATCTGGTCTAACTCAGTAATATTCCATCACATTCATGTCCCTCTGTGGTTGATACTTAAACCTAATGATAAACAACCTTTAAATGTGGTACCTACTATGTGCAAGTTCCTATTCTAAGAAATATTTGCATATATTTCTAAAGGTAACTCTATGGAAAATCAGATGTTCATGAATGAGTTTAAAAAGTAATAATTTTTTAAGCACACCAAAATTGGAAAATTATGTGAAGACCTTTAAATTATATATGCTACACATATAGTATAAATACATATAATCTACGTAAATGATTACAAAATGTATCTAGTAATTTGTATTGCTTTGAAGATCTATTTTTCCCACAGCTGTCACAGCATATATAAAGGTTGTATATTTTAATGTTCAAAACATGTTTTAGTGTGCAGTTTTTCTTCTTCTTTTCTTTAAAAAAATCCTTAAGTCATTTTTCATTCCCCGTCATCATTACCAACAGCCATACAGAAAATGCATCCCATATCCCAAATAACTTGAAAGAAGGATGAAGAAAGTAGAAAGAACTCACATGAAATTGTAGTCATTCTGATGAACTAAATTAATGAAATGCAGAATGATTCAACTTGAAACAAAGCAGCAAAGAAATAATTTGCTAAAAAGTGAATTTAATTTCTGCAACCTAAAATGCAGCGAGGCACAGGGGATGAGAAGCCGCGGGGGAACAGGGTCAGTGGGGGTGGGGGGCAGGAAAGCCAATGACATATATGATGGCAAACATTTTGACTTCACTTGAAGGCCTGACCTGACCTTGATTTGCTCGGCATAAAGACATTAATTCCCAATAGCCGCAAAAGTAACAAGAAAACAGTCCTCTCTGGGGATCAGGAGGCCCTATATTAGGGACAGATAAAAGCAATCACTGTTACCAGTTGTGATGCAGTTTTAACAAAGCCACACTCCAACAGCACACACACACACGCACACACACACACACACACACACACACAAGTGCTCAGGAGACAAATGTGAAACCATATGATTTTTTTTCTCCTGCTATGTTAAAAACGAATATCCCTCACCCCACCCCAAGCCCAGTCCGATTAAAGAGGGAGTATCTGTTTTAAGTCCCTCTTTTATGAAAATTACTGAGCTTCCTCAGTGCGCTTATCTTTTAATTTCAAAATTCTTTGTAGCAATAACTTAAGATAATAACCAACCATATTTCTGTCCCCTTTAGAAAAAAAGGGAGAGAAGAAGGAGAAGAAGAAAAAGAAAGAACCATTTTGAGCTTTGAACTCCCTTTTCTAATCCCCTCCCCCCCTTTGGGTCTGATTTGAAAGGGCCCCCTCATTTGCGTTTAAAATGGATGTTTCATACCGGTTGATTAGTGTTAGTATGGGATACCAGCCGCTCGGAGCCTAAGGCTCAGCTTGAGATTCTAGGATTATTCATCAATTTCCCCGGCAGGGGGGATCCACTTCTCACTTTCACTGCTCTGCACCAAAGGGCTCAGCTTTCCTTTTTAAGCATTTTCTTTCTTTCCTCCCCTCCCCCCTTCACAAAGTTTTCACCCCTCCCTCCCCCTGAAGGGGGTTACTTCAATGTACATGACACCAGATCACTTTTTAATACCCAAATCTTTCCCCCTGCCACAGCCTTTCTGTTTTGAGTGGCACATAATAGTTAGGGTCTTATTTACCATTAGTGTTTCTGATTTAAACTGTTGTTTAAGGGTGATGTTATCTCGAGGTATCATCAGGGATTTGGAAAAGGGAAAACTTCATATTTTTATGTTATACTTCTCTGCTCCCTCCTCAGGGCACCTTTCCCTTTCTTCCCCAAGCATTTATTCACTAGAGAAACACATAAAAGGAATCTACTCAGGTAGGAACCTACTACCTACTAAGAAAATCAGTTGCCAAAGTAATACGGTTAGCTGCAGCCTATGCGATTAGAGCAGAGAATGGAAAAACACCAAGTCTTTAGTCTGGTCCCTTGCTCTGTTATTGGCTAGAGGAGTGATCCTTTAGCCAAGATGGTTAATTTTTGTTCACCTGAAAAGGTAGATGATGACATTTTCAAAATGCTGTAAAGTCAGTGAAATTCAGAGATTGCTTAAGACCCAATATTTTTTTCACTTGTGTTTTATGTTTTAGAGGTGCATAGTGCCTGATACACAGCAGGTGCTTAATAAATGTTTATCGACTGACAACTGAAACAGGCAAGCATGGAATAAACGATCATTTCTTGTCCAGCCAAACCTTTACAAAGACACAAAGGATCTACTCAGTGCTTCATTTGAAGTCCCTGGTCAGTCAAATCAACAAGTCAGTCATTAAGTGTTTATGAAGAACTGACTGTGTGCTAAAATGGATAGTTAATGCCTCAATTTCTGATTACCTGAAAAAGGAGGATCATGACATTTTCAGAATGCTGTAAAGTTAGGTAAAGATGAAGACTAATGAAAACCCAACATTTTTCACTTGTGTTTTATAATTTAGGGGTACATACTACTGACAAGTTGAAATAGGCAAATATGGAATAAATGATAACCTGTTCTCTAGCCAAATCTTTACAAAGATAGAAAGCAGTTGGCTTATTGTTTCATATGAAACCCTGGTCACTCAAATCAATCATTCTGTCAATAAGGTACCATATTTAGGACCATACCTGGCACATGTAAAGTGCTTAGTAAACTCTAGTCATTTGGCAAGCTAAGAATAAAGACAGGCAAAAACAGTCCTTGCCCCCACAGGGCTTACACATTCTAAAAGGGAAAACAAACGTTAAAATAACTTGGTAGATACAAGATATCTGTGGATTAGATGAGCAGTAATCTCAAAGGGAAGGCATTATTTCTATTTCATTATTTTAGTCTTTTCCAATAAATGCTCACATCAGAGGATTCCCATTAGCACCTACCTGTCAGAGTTATTGTGAACATAAAATGAGATCATATTTACAAAGTGCTTAGAACACCTTAGAACACTCTATAAATGTTAGCTATTATTGTTAACTAGCTATTATCAGGGTAACTCCCCATTCACTCACTATTCAAGAGTCCATAATATAATATACAGACGATCTCATCTTACTGTTTCCCTCTGTTTCCTCCGTGCTGCTTTCTACTATAGTCACTAACTTTGAGTTTGCATCCTCAGTGGGGATACAGTATCAAAATTTAACATAAGTCTGCTAAGAGCTATCAATGCACATAGCCATTTTTAATAGGACAGGACAGGATAATAAAACTGATGGCCAAAAAAAGAGCATCTACCTGTGGATTTCAACGGCACAAATTTTCTCTTTTGTGCATTAGTTACGACAGAACAAAAAGTAATTGCCATCAGAGTTCAAAAGAGGGAAGAGATCCAACTCCGGGTCTACCATCCTGTAATCCTCACTACTTCAGGGAAGGAGGCAGAGAACAGAGGAGGGGGGATTTTAGCAGAATTTAGAAATGTGACTAGGAATTCAATAGGCAGAAGGAGCTGGGAAAGCATACTACGGAGAGAACAGCATAAGCAAAGGCAGGAACAAATTAACTGCTCTTATTAGTTAGAAAGTACTCAACAAATGCTGTCTGTTCACCATTTCATGGACTTTCCAGTAAGGTTTTTGGTTCTATCGCCCTATAGGGGGATGAGTTATATCATGCTTAGGTGGGCATGTACCTGCATGAAGGACTATCCTCATATGGTGGTTCTCCTTAAATAAATCTGATAAAGGGTATAGAATCCAAGATGATGGAGTAATAGGAAAAAGTATAGACAAAACATGGAAATACGTTTTGCATGATTTCATATGTATATGCATATCATATTTCTTGCCTTCCCAGTAGCTGAGAGATGGGTTTTAGGGAGGATGACAATATGGAACTGAAAATAAAAATAAAATATATTTTTTAAAAGTATAATCAAGCTCACACACACACAACTCCTCTGACCAAATCTAGAAAATATATCAGACTGAGTCCTAATAGGGTAATGCAAGGAGAAAAAAAAAATCACAAGTAGTTTTTCCAGCCCAGGTCAGCACAGAGAGACAAGCTGAGAGGTCTGTGGATACTGGAAACAGTCTGGCCAGAAGCATTCCAAAGACTGTGCCTAAAAGTAAGACAAGGTCCAATACCCACACTTGCGGGTTGTGGGAACAGATATCAACAGAAACAACCCAGCTGTTGTTCACTACCCAGTCCCAAATCACAGATTCAAGGTGGACTGAAGATGCAACATGTGCACAGGGATGGAGTTCTAGAAATGGTTAGGAATGGTTGTGGGTCCTTTCCTATGTACTCAAACAAGGAGAAAGATCAGAAGTAAGCCTCAGTGGTTTGGTTCAGACCCCCAAAATCAGAGCAGGGTCTCAGTTCCAGCTTCTAGCCCAGTGTAAAGCCTGCAGAGACATAACTAGGACAGGAATCCCAGATCAAAGGGAAGCATGTCTGAACTAGCATGGTTTTCAAGGTGGCTGATAGGGGCTGAGACCAGCAGCACTCTACTATAGCTTAGACTTATAAACAGGTCAGAAAATTGCAGAACTCAGGATCAGGCAGGGGTGGAGAACCTGTGGCCTTGAGGATATATGGGCCCTCTATGTCCTCAAGTGAGACCCTTGGACTGAATCCAAATTTAACATTCGTTCTATGAAGTTTGGATTCAGTCAAAAAACTTCACTTGAGGACCCTGAGGGTCCTATGTGGCCTCAAGGGTGCAAGTTCCCCACCTCTGGGCTAGGAGAAGTAATGATCAGACTTTGTCCTGCATTAGGCCACTTTGGGAGCACTTGACGCTTTCCAGTCTCCAGCCTGAGTTGTCACCAAGAGCCTGGAATAATATAACACATAATAGCATTCCACCACTCCCCACCCCTAAGAAATCAGAAGAAAGGTCAGCCCAGACTTTCCCTCCAGAAATTCATAGAGCCTGGACCTAACGTGGTCAACATCCGAACTAAGTTGTAAAAATGAACAATCAAAAAAAAAAAAATGAATTCCACTATTAAAAGCCATATTGGTAACAGGGATGTTCAAAACATACAACCTGAAGGAGAGAATGACTCCAAAATATTGAGAAGCAAAACCTGTAAGAAAAACACAGTTGAGGTGCAAATTCAGCTAGAATTCCTGGAAGAGATGAAGCAACAATTTTTTTTAAGAATTAGAAAATGTTTTCATAAATGAAATGAGAGTACTAGAAGAAAAAAATGGAAAAGAAATAAAAGGGAGAAAAGTGGGAAAAAAGAGTCAGAAAGAGAATTGGTACAAAACTTTGCCCAAACAACAAAACTTCCTAAAAATTGGACTGGACCAAATAGAAGCCAATATAGAATTCCATGAGATGACAAGAAATATTCAAATGAAGTGTAAAGACTGAAAAAGCAAAGAGGAAAAGTCTCATAAGGTATCTCATAGCTAAAACAATTAACTTGGAAAGCAGATTGAGGAGAGAAAACTGGAAAGCCATAGTAAAAATAAAAGCACTATATTTCAAGAAATCTTAAAACTCTCAGATCTCTTAGAACTAGAGGGCAAAGTAGAAAGAGAGAGTCTACTGATTGCCTGTTGAAAGAAAAACCAAAATGAAAACCCCCAGGAACATTATAGCCAAAATCTAGAACTTCCAGGTCAAAGAAAAAAATTACTGCAAGCAATCAAGGAGAAAAAAATTCAAGGCTTGAGAATGCCTAGTTCTAATATGGAGCTAGCCTTCCAGGTCTTTTGAGCATGCCCAGTTTGCTTAGCATGGAACTTGCTGCATCCCCTACAAATTGGGTGGGGTAGTCTTTAATTGGCTCCCAGTGTGTGTATACATTTTATTGTTGTTCAACCAGTTCAGTCTTATCCAACTAACTCTTTGTGATCCCATGTGGGGTTTTCTTGGCAAACATACTGGAGTGGTTTGCCATTTCTTCCTCCAGCTCACTTTACAAATGAGGAAAATGAGACAAACAGGATTGAATGATTTGCCCAGGGTCATAGTAAGTGTCCTAGGCTGGATTTGAACTCAGGTCTTCCTAACTCCAGACCTGAAGTGTTAATCACTGCAGTACCTAGCTGCCAAGACTAATACTTTGCAAAACATGTCTCAATCTGTGTGGGTAGAAGGAGCATTTCTATCCTTACATTAATGAAATCACCATATTACATGATTGCCTATCCCTAACCCCAATACCATTATTAGGATACAGACATTGTAACTCACTGCTCCAAGAGCTGCACAATTCATAGCTACACAAGCTATGCAAATGAATTCCTCTCTAACATGGACTTTTATTATTTTTAACTCTCCTCGCTAGTTTGAAGTGATATTTCAGAAACATTAATTTGCATATCTCTGCTTATTATTTTCAACATTTTTCAGGTGATTATTAAAACTCTCTGTTTCTCCCTTTGGGAATTATTGCTTCCTACTTTTTGATCATCCATCCATTGGAGAATGGATTTTACTATTGTATCAGTTTCTTTTTTAGATTCTGTGTGTCAGAATTTTATCAGAAATATTTACTTGTGGAAGAAGGACTATTTACTAGAATCCTTGGCTATGATGGCTGTTTTCTTTAAAAGGTATGGAAACTGTAATAAAGATTTGTTTGGCTCAGGGGCTAGGGGATCATGTTATTGACATAGTTTCTTGGTCACTTTAATAGAAAAAGGGATAAAGTCAAGACTTCTGACCAGAGGCATGAGATTGCAAGAGAGTTGTGCTCAGATGAATAAAGACCATATCCTTTCCATGCTACTACTTTTCCTTTGCTATGACTACTTCAGTCCCTTTGTGTTAACTGTTAGATGGACTTGGAGTATCTCACTTCATTTCACTCTTGAACCTGAAGTACCAACCCAAGACTGAGGCAGGTCTGGCTTTGTACATATATAGCAGAGCTTTGGACTGACTTCTAAATTGAGGCTATCCCCTCAGGATTCCAGGGGTACCTTTGCAGAGTCAAAGTGTTTTTCATTAGTGTCACTGGCTGAAGCCTCCATTCTGATGTGTCCCCCCAGCTATTTCCCAGAAGGAAATAGACCCTGGTTCCATTGAACCAATTACCATCAATAAGCTTTTACAAAGTAATATTTATTGAGAAGATATTGACAATAGAAGTACAAATATTTCCCCCAACATGGGAGGGCACTATCTCCCCCATACAACCTTCCCACAGCTCCATAGCTAGTCTTTGTCTCTACTACCAATGCACTGTGTCCCTCAGGCCATACCACAGAGCGTCAAAGATGTTTGACTGATTGGTGGCAAAACCCAGCAAAACCAAGTCCCAGATCTCTTCATGGCTCATTCTCCTGATCTTTTAAAGCTTACAAGCTTGTAGCCACATCTAATCTCCTTTACTTAAAATTAGAAAAGAATGCACCCAGAAGAAATAAAAGCAATAGTAATGTGTTCTCAACTTCATGTCATCACCTCTCCAAGCCCCTCCCCAATCTAGAGACTCAAAGTAGTTCAACCTATTTTCCCAACATCAGCCAGTTTGGGTAGAACCAAGGCTTAGCATCAAATGCACCCCAGTTCTAATGACAGTCAATCAATACCTCCGATAACTCCCTATTACCTTCAGGATGAAATAAAAAATCCTGTTTGGCTTTTATAGCTCTTCATAAACAGATGCCTTCCTACCTTTCTCTACCTCTTATACCTTATTCTCCTTCACATAAACAGTCATCCATCTTCTTCTTGTTCTTTGCACAAGAGACTCCATCTGAAAATTCTGTGTTTTTACTGGCTGTCCTCCACTCCTGAAATGCCTCCCTTCCTTGTATCTGCTCCCTAGTTTCCCTAATTTCTTCAAGTCTCAGCTAAAATCCCATCTCAAGGCTTCTATGAGAAGGTTTTCCCATTCTCCTTAATGCCAGGGCTTTCCCTTAGAGATTATCTCCAGTTTATCCTGTATAGATTTTGTTTGTACATAGTTATTTGCAAATTGTACTTCTCTCCTACTAGATTATGAACACCTTGAGGGAAAGAACTGTTTTTGCCTTTCTTTGTATCCCCAGCGCTTAGCCGAATGCCTAACACATAATAGGTACTTACTATGCTTGTTGACTTGAACCAGCTACAGAATACCTTGCCTGCCTGCCCATGCTCAGAATCATGGAGCAGGACACTTTCATTACATGTCATCAGCTGGGAGCAGGTTTCCCAGCTTCTTTATTTAAAAAAATAAAATAAAAAAGTACCTCCAATCATGTGTCAAATGCTTTACAATTATTATCTCATTTGATCCTCATAACAACTCTGGGAGTTAAATGCTATGGTATCTCCTTGTAACACTTGAGGAAACTGAGACAGACATCAATTAAGTGACTTGTCCAGGTTTACCCAGCTAGTAAGTGTTTGAGGCAGGACTTAAACTCAGGTCTTCCTGAGTGCTTTCCAGTATTCTATCCACTGTGCCATTGAGCTGCCTCAGCAGAAACTGAGTAGTAAAAATGATTTGTGTGCCAAAATGGTGTAAAAGATACCTGTAAGGTTGTTGTCCTTCATCTTTAAAGAGGACCAAAATGACATCACCATGATAAAGTGAAATTTCAGTGTGTCCAGCTCTGGCTGATCAGACCAATATGAGCTTGGAATGCTCTACCACAGGTTGGGCACAGATAGTCCATGTGAATATGTGGGGTGGGTATCCCAAATTTGCTCATCCTATGCTTACTTTGTGCTGTCTCAATTCTGCTTTGCTCAAAGAGCACAGCATCCTTTCTGATGTGGGCACTTCATGCTAGGTGGTCCTGTGCCAGTGTCTCCTGTGTCCCACAATCAAATGCAAAGTTCTTGAGAGAAACCTTGAGATTGTCCTTGTTTTGTTTCTTCTGGCCACCACGTGATCTCCTGCCCCATGTCAGTTCTCCATAAAATAATCTTTTTGGCAAGCGTACATTTTGCATTCGAACCACATGGCCAGCCCATCAGAGTGGTGCTCTCTGAAGCATAGTTTGAATACTTGGCAGTTCAACTCAAGCAAGGACTTCAGTGTCTGGTACCTTATCCTGCCAGGAGATCTTTAGAATCTTTCTAAGACAGTTCAAATGGAAGCGATTCAGTTTCCTGGCATGGAGCTGGTAGACTGTCCTAGCATGTAACAATAAGGTCAGCACAATGGCTTTCAATGGACTAAGTAGATCCCTCTTTCAAATGTAATCTCCTTGAGGGCAGGGACTGTTTTGTTTTTGTCTCCATGTCACTATGTCTACAAGAGTGCCTGATATACAGTAGGTACTTAATAAATGCTTATTGGCTTTTGATTGATTTTTTATAGAAAGTTTATAGTTCCTTTTATGTGTCATCTTCTCCCTTTGAAATATAAACTTCTTGATATCAGGGGCTAACTTGCTTACTTGCATTTACATACTTAATGTTTAGCACTGTGACTGGCACACAGTAAGTGCTTAATAAATGCTTTTCCATCCATCCATTCATTTACTTCAGAGAATCATCTTTTGATGAGAATAATTAAACCCATGAATTGATGAAACCACCAAGAAAAAATATGAGAAAAAAGAAAGAGAAGAGGGTTCAAGAGACAGCCTTCAAGAATATCCAAGCTTTGAGGTCAATAGGTGAAATGAACCCAAGAAACTGAAAATGAGCAGTGAGATAACAGGAGGACAGGGAGAGAGTAATATCTCCAAAGCTGTATGACAGAAGCCAAGGGGAGAGAAACTATCTTGGAGGAGGGGGTTATTAACATTGTCAAGAGCTATAGGAAGAAAAAGAAATGAGGACTGTGAAAAATAGATTTTAGCAGTTGAGAGATGTAGTAGTAAAGTTGACAAAGGCAGTTCCAACGAAGAGGTTGTCAGAAGACTAATTACAGGAACGTGGGAACCAAGTGAATAATAAGGAAGTAGGCAGAGAGAGTACGGAACTTCTCCTAGCAACCTGCCAGCAGAAGTGAACAGTGGTACAAGTCAACAGCTTAAGGGAATGGCTGGGTCAACAGAGATGTTTTCCGGGTCTAGGATTTCCCCCCCCAAGTTTGGCAGGGATGACTTGAGTATGCTTCAGCAATAGCGAAGGTGTTAGCAGAAAAGAAAAAAAACTAAAGATGAAAGGAGAGAATGATTGATTGGAGATGCTCCCCAAGGTAGTAGGAGGGAATACACATAGATGGTTTGGCCTTGACAAGAAGGATCCCTACTACTTCTTCAGAGTCTGGAGAAAATGATAAGAAGAAATTTAAAAGCTCTTTAGGAGTTTTGAGGTGTGAGGATGGGGAGATAAAGGAGATTATGACCAATACCTACAAATTCTCAATAAAATTGGGGGTTGGGAGTCATCTGTTGAGAATAGGGTGGAGGCTTCAGAAAAGAGACTAAGGCTTCAGACAGCTGCTCCTGGGAGTGTGATAGAGTTAAGGAAAAAATAAAAGGACTAAATAAAAGGAATAAAAGCATAAAAGGGTAGCATAGTTAAGGTTCAGTTAAGATTAGATAACATGAATGTTTAGAGAACTAAGCTGGCACCCTTGTGACTACCTCCAGCAGATTTCAGTAGAATGGGATTATCAACAGAAAGGTGGATATTGGTGGTTACTAAGGAAAAGCAGTAGAGAAAGGCATGAATGAGTTTTTGATGTGTATAGTTAGAGCAAATACCTATACTTATGAGATGATAGATCCATTGAAGTATATAGCAAATTTTTTTCTCATTTTCTTTTTATTTTTACTCTCCTGTATGTTGAATTCTCCACTTGGCATGTGCTGCTTTACCTGGTCTTTACTCCAAGAAACAAGATGCCCCTCCCAGGATAATCTCATCATTTCTAAATTCATTACCATGTGACTAATTCAAACCTTGACTGATACCATTTCCCTAAGCCTCCTCTTCCCTCTGACTGAAGGGCTGTAGGGTAGAGTACCAAACTCTTCCTAATGCTTCCTTTCTAGAGGGCAGAAACTAGACTTTATGGCTCACTCTATTCCCTATCTACTGCTCTTCTGGTTTCAATTCAAGAGAATAAGAGTGCTGGTTATCCCTTGGTTTGGCCACTGCTTTCCTGCCTTCTTTTGCATGTTGTCCCTCTCCCTCCCCCACCTTAGATTATATAATGGGTGTTGTCCTTCATCTTCCAAGAGAACCAAAATGACATCACCATGATAAAGTGAAATTTCACTTTTTCCGACTGTGGCTGATTAGACCAACATGAGCTCAGAATGTTCTACCACAGGTTGGGCATAGATAGTCCGTGTGAATATTTGGGGTGGATACCCCAAATTTGTGCATCCTATGTTTACTTTGTGCTGTCTCAATTTTGCTTTGCTCAAAGAATATAGCACCCTTTCTGATAAATCCAAGGACAGCTGTGTGCTACAGTGGACAGAGCTCCAGTACTGGAATCAGGTGACCTTGACTTCAGATCTAGCCTCATGACCCTGGGTAAGTCACTTCACCTTGTTTGCCTCAGTTCCTCACCTATAAAACAAGCTGGAGAAGGAAATGGAAAATCACTCCAGTGCCTTTGCCAAGAAAATCTCAAATGGGTTCAGTCAGACGCAATTGAAAAATGTCTGAACTGATTGTGAAATCTAGGTAGGCCATCCATTGTGACCATAACATCCTCCTGATGAAGAGCTATCAACGGACTTCTGATTTCTTCTAGCCTAAAATAAAAGCTCTTTTGTTGGGCATTTAAAGTCCTTCACAATCTGACTCCAATTTATCTGACTAATCTGACATTACTTCCCCTACTTCCCTCTCCAATCTATGTCAAGGATCCTCAACCTGGGGGTCCACTGACCTTTAAAAAATTTTTGTTACTATATTTCAATCGAATTGGCTTCCTATGCATTTTATGTGATGAATTTTTAAAAATAATTCTGAGTCCATAGACTTTATCAGTCTGCCAAAGAACTACTGTTCTACATTCTAGTCAAACCAGTGTTTTAGGCTCTCTTATGGTAGAAATAGTATTTATTTTATATGGGCCATCTTCATCACTTGGATGATTTGGAAGGCTTGGGGAAAACCCAGCCTATTTGGGGTCAAGGTTTTAGAGATTTTCACAGAATTCCCATTGTTCTGAGGAAATGCCTTTTTTCTTTAAAGCCTAGGTTGCTGATTGCTGGTGGTAAATACAGAGGCAAGGAAAGTAGGTTTCATTTGAATTTAAGCAAGAATTGTATGCCTTTTAGTTTTATCAGTGAAGTTCTTGCATTTTATGATCTGCTAGGATTTTGAATCATTTTAACCATGGCCTGACTTACTAGATTGACTTGGGTTAGTCTTGTCCTATAATATTTGGCACAGCTTAACAAAGGTTGAATGCAAAGAAGTTATGGTTAATTTCATTTTTGAAGTAGTGAGGTGTTGGGATTGGAAGCTCAATTCCGTGTGGACGGTCTTGGGCGGGTAAAAGTGGGACTTCTAAATCTTAGAGTCTTACGAGGCCCTCCATGAACAGCGGGGGTTCGAGAAGGTCAGACTGAGCTAACTCGGCTATCGGGTATTTCCGCCTCTCCCCGGGAGATACGTGATGGGTGGAGTCTCCCTGCCCTCGAGATTGTCCCGGATTGGAGCACACCTAGTTACCTAACAGCACGGTATTGAGATGCAAACTGTGCAGCTGAAGGTTAAGTAGGATTGAGGAAGCCTGAAAGCTCTCTCTTAGCACGTGAGGAGCCAAGAGGACAGTAGGCTCCGTTTCTCTTCTCTTCTCTCTCCCCTCCCCCCCTCTCCCCGCTTGTACTTCTACTTCCAACCCCTTAAGCTTAGCCTCCTTAGGAAATCTCCCCCTCTTCCTCCTAAGGAAGACCCCCCTGCACTTGTAACTAGACCCTGTAATAAAGCTCAACCCTTGTTCGACTCTGGAACGTCCTTTCTCTCATATGTGCATCCGGTTTTGGCCAACCGAAGACCTCGGAGGTGAGGTAAGTAGACTCGGGTAGCCCACACAGGCCTCTAGGCCTGGCAGTGAGGGAAGGAAGGTTGGTATAGAAGAAATAGAATCTCAGGTGATTGTTTGACCAACACAGGTGTCCCATGACTGACTTTAGGACTACATGCATGGAGAGCCCTTTCAGTGAGTTAGAAGGATACTGTAGGTTTGGTTCAATGAATATTTAAGAAGCTTGATGGGACAGGGTTGAATGGGCATTTGATTTTTAAGGACCATGACTTGAAGCCAAAGAAGCTGTTTAGGGATCTAGTAACAGTACAGGTGAAGAGATCAATGCTAACGGAGGTGGAGATTGTAGGATAGGAAACAGGATCTCTGACCCCAGAGGTTTTGCTGGAGAATAGGTTAAACCCTAACGAGATTAGGGTTATAAAGTAAAAGAATAGGGGCAGGAGTGAAAAAGAGGATTGAAAACTGGAACTGGGGGGGAAACAGCTCCAGAGTTATATATTAAGCTCAAATGAGATAACGTGTGTAAAGTACCTTACAGATTTTAAAACATGTATAAATTCTAGCTTTTTTTTAAAAAAAAATACTTTTATCCCATTACTATCTCTCTAGTAGTGACTTCCTCCATACAAGGAAGGGTGATTAGGTGGGTTTTCATCATCAAGCTAACAAATTATTAGAACAAATGGCTAATGAGAGTGTGATGGAAGGAAGGAGAGATTGGAGGCAGAAAGACCCATTAGGAGTTTATTGAAATAGTTCAGGCAAGAAATAATAAGGTCCCCAACCAGGGAGAAGGTATGCCTGTGGGGCGGAAATAGATATTAAGAGATGTTTCGAAAGTAGAAGGAGGCAACTAGGTGGTTCAGTGGATAGAGCGCTGGGCCAGGAAGACCTAAGTACAAATCTGGCCTCATACTCTTACTAACTAGGTGACCATAGTCAAGTCACTTAACCTCTATTTTCCTTAAACCACTGGAAGAGGAAATGCACACCACTCCAGTGTCTTTCTCAAGAAAACTGAAGGGACAATATGGTCCCCAAGGTCATGAAAGAACTAGACAACAAAGGAGGTAGAACTTATGAGATTTAGCAACTGACTGAATGTAGGGATTCAGAAAAAGAGAAAAGTCCAAGATGATTCCTATGTGGTAAGCCTGGGAAAAGATGATGAAGATCCCAATAAAAATAGGACTGTTTGAAAGAAGAGTAGGTTTGGAGGAAAATATGGTTTTTGTATTAGATACGTTGAATTTGAGATACTTACAGGATAGCCAAATGGGATGTCAAGAAGGCAGATGTCCAGAAGGGGTCAGAGTTCAGGTGAGAGATTAGGGTTGGATCTATAGACCTGAGAGTCATCTGCTAAAGATAATAATCGAATCAATTGGATCTGATGATCTCATTAAGAGAAAGGTTTTAGAGAGAGAACAAAGGACCCAGAACAGTCTTAGGGGATACCCATATTTAGATGGAAGGAGGAAGAAGATGAGTCAGTAAACAACAATTGAGGCATGGTCAAACAATAGGCTGAGGACCAAGAATAAATGTACTCAGAAAACTGAATATAATACTGTAGGATAAAAAATTGTTCTTTAATTAAATATAGTACTTCCACACATTTCTGATAAAAATATCAGAGTTGAGTAGAAATTTTGAAATGTTTGTTCAGGAATCAAAAGAAAGATAAAATGATAAGTACATGTGAGCAATCTGAAGAGACTATACCAAGGTTAAGTGTTTATTTTCTTATAGGGAAAGACAAAGTAAGAGTCTTCTTAGAACCCTAATGTCACTAAGGATGATAAAGAGTGATAAATAAGACAAAGACCTTGGAGCTAGTTTTGTTGTATTTTGGTGATCTCAAAATAAGAAAGAAAATGGACAAAGGAAAAGGAAAATATTAGGTATAAAAGGGGAAAAAGAATGGGGACTTACCATTATACATGAATGGGATATGTAACTAGAAGATTATGCAAACTAAGAGAAAGGGATGGAGGAATGGATATTATCTGAACCTCACTTTCATCTGATTCAGTCAAAGGATCATAAAACATACGAAGAGTTTAGGGTAGAAATATATTCAGTTCCACAGAGAAATAGAAGGAAACTAGTAGATGGGAATGGGAATAAGAAGGAAGGTACATTTAGGAAGGTGGTAACCAGGTGGCAGAGTTGATACAGTGCTAGATGTGGAGTCAGGAAGAATCATCTTTCTGAGTTCAGATCTGGCCTCGGGCACTTACTAGCTGTGTGACCCTGGGTAAGTCACTTAATCCTGTTTGCCTCAATTTCCTCATCTGTAAAATGAGCTACAGAAGGAAATGGCAAACCACTCTCCTGTCTTTGCCAAGAAAATTCCAAATGGGGTCACAAAGAGTCAGACATGACTGAAAAATGACTGAACAGCACAACATCAACAGAGTTTCAGGGAGATATTAATCACAAGCAAAATAAACTCTAATCTCATAAGGTGGATCAGGAAGAGGTATTTAAAAGGCAATAAAGTACAATAATATGTCATTGGAGTCTAGCTGAGGTGAAAAAAGAAGGGTTGGGAACAGAAGACTGTATCAAGCATAAATCACCAGTGCTGAGCATGTGTCTCACTAGCCATTCTCTTCTTATAAATAGGATGGAGGGAAATACACAATTAGTAATCACATTTGTGAAAGTGAATGGGATGAACTCACTCCTAAAACAAGAAAATAGCAACATTGGTTGAAAGCAGAGTCCAACAATATGTTGTTTACAAAAAATATACCTGGCATAAAGATTCACAAAGTTTAAATAAAAGGCTGGAACAAAATCTATCATACTTAACCTTGACTCGAAAAAGCAGAGGTAGCAACATGATCTTAGACAAAGTAGCACAAAAAGATAGACAGAAGATAGATAGATAAAGTATTTATTTAAAAAAAACATTACATATAAGTTCAGGCAAGCAGGATAATGCCTGTCTTAAAGAAACTTACACTCTAAGTGTGTGAAGACCACACATAAAAGGCTGATAAAATGTAGATGGAGGGGAAATATTAAAGAAGGAGAAGACAGTACTTCCTAAGGAGCATAGTAAAGATATGGCTAGGAAATATTGTGGAGACCTGAGCCCTGGAAAGCTATGGCAAAAGCTCACCTCTCAGAGCTAGGAGACTTGAGGATGGAATCCAGGTTTCTAATGGGTTGGAGAAGGTCAGAGATAGGACCATGGTGAGGATATGGATTGGAAGTAATAGTGTTCTAGGAACTGAAAAGGAATGAATTAACCCCCTATCCTTTCATAACACCTAACTGGGTAGCTGGGAGTGTTGTAAATAGGAAAGCTGTGGTACAGAGCAGGAGGAGTATGGGTTAATTTTGCCCCAAGTAGATTGATCTGGGACTCATTCGGGAGTTTCTTTGGACAAGAGGAGTATAGAAGCAGTTTTTATAACATTGGTGGGTACCTCCAGAGAACTTTCTTGTGCTTACTTTTAACTTTCTTACTCCAGCTTTAATTTATTTTTTTATTTTTGAGAAATACTTTTAATTGTCTTGGGAACTGCTTTTACCTATGGGCATTGGAATATGTTTTTAGTTAAAAAAAACAACAACTCTGAACCCTTGAGTTCCAAGGAATCTATTGCACTAGTGATAGAATAGCAACCAGGAGAGATAGACTTGATTTAAAAACAACAAAATAAGGAAACTATGTTATTCATAAAGGCACTTTCAACAATGAACTTATAGTAATACATAATACATATGCACCAAATGGCATAGTATCAAAAATAAAGGGAAAGTCAAATGAATTACGGGAAGAAATGGACAATAAAAAGTAGCCAATAAAAAATAGTTGAGGGTTTCATTGTACCCTTTTCAGATATAGACAAATCGAACAACAACAAAACAAAACAAAAAGCAGTAAAGAAGTTAAGGACATGAATAGAGTTTTAGAAGACTTAGATATTAAAATAATCCACATATTATAAATTGTTGGCTATCACTAGATGAATACAGAAAGGGATATATATATATATATATATATATATATATATATATATATATATATATATATATATATATATATATATATATATATATTAGCTATAAGTGGCACCTTTACAAAAACTGACCTTGCATTAAGGCATAAAAAGTTCACAAATACACACAGAAAACACATCCTTTATAGACAAACAGGTGAATAGAACACTGGGCAGGGAGGCAGACCTGAGTTCAAATCTGGTCTCAGACATATACTATGTGACCCTGACCAAGTCACTTAACCTTTGTCTGCCTCAGTTTCCTCATCTATGAGGATGGATGGTTACTATGGAGATACTAACCTCTTGAGCTTTTGTGAAGATAAACTGAGATACTACCTAAAAGTATTTTGCAAACCTTTTACTATTATTATTGACCATAATACAATAAAATATAATAAAGGACCATTGAAGAAAGAGTTGTAAATTAATTGGAGATTAAATAAAAATCCTAAAGAACTGTTGAGTCAAAGGACAAATCACAGAAATAATAGATAATTTCATCAAAGAAAATGATAACGGGGAGACAATATGCCACAATTTTTGGTATGCAGCCAAAGTAATCCTGAGGGGAAAAGTTTATATCTCTAAATTCTTTCATCAATAAAAGAGAAGAAATAGGTCAATGAAACAGATATGCAACTAAATATAAAAATCTAGAAAATTGAATGTAAATATGCACTTATTGTTGCTACATCCAGAGAGAACACAAGAAGAAACAGATTTGAAGTTGAAATATGTGGGTTTTTTAGGTATCAGAGAATTTTTTAACCAGTAGAGTGATTAAAACATTCTAACAGGAAAGGTACTAGGTGACACTGTGGAATCTGCAACCTTACAAATCTTTAAAGAACAGGTAGCCAACCATCTGGTTTGCATGGTTTATCTTACTGAAGTCAGGGGACTGGACCAGAGGGCTTCTTGCAGCCTCTGACTGATGGCAAGTTTGGGAGCGTTGCTACTTATATTTCTCTTACATTTGATCCTTTTGCGAATGGACAGCTCAGATCCATAAAGTAAAAACAAAGACCACAAGAGTTTTTGCTGGTGTTTTTTAAAACTAAAATAAATGTGTTCAGCTGCTAAGGTATATTATTCTGTCTCCTTTATGTGTATAAACAAAGAAACAGATCTGTACTCTCACACTGGAGACTGCAGCTGATGCTAAACATCAGCCCACTTCCTCATGCTGGTCCATTCTGTTTCCATGGTGCTAAAGCATTGTGTGAGCTTTCAGATTGGAGCAAACTAATTTTTTTTAAAGCTTTCTTTTTAACCACTATCGTTCATTTGTTGAGGGTGATGCCAGGGCTGGCAAGTTGAATTAAAGCAGAAGGTCCGAATACATTTTTCTGAGCACACATTTTCTGAGAGGTATGACTTAAAACAAAACAAAAAAACTCTTGAAAAATGCATAAAAATCTTTTAAATTCAGACATGGGGGAAATTTCCCATATCATCTCATTTCTAAAGAATGACCAATTAAGGATTAAATGGGCTATTGATTGTTTTGTTTCAGTTTATAGCTTAGTTATAAATGGCTGATGGGAAATGATGACAAACCTTCTATTGTAACCCTCTGGGAGTTCATTAGGTCATTTCTGAGAATGTTGGATAGAGTCATCTGTTGCCCCCAGGTGCTGGATAGCGGCTTTCCTCTTGGGAAAGAAATTTAACAAAGGAGTGTATTTCAAAGAAGGCACTCTGTGTTTTCCACCCTTTTTCTGAAGTGTTTTCAAACACACTCTAAGCTAAAAATTCTTAGAAGTGAGAAAAGGAGGTATATATCAGACGACCCCTGAAGCCACTGACAATTCCAGGGAGCAGAAGTTAGGGTCAGATTCTAGATGCTTGAATCCCAAATACGTTTTCTCTGTAGGAGGGCCTGATTTATTTTTGCCCCACCCACTGGGTCCAAACTTTGAAATGCTCAGTACAAAAGCTTTGGACTAATGCCCTACTTGCATGTCTTATCCTAGTGAAATGTGACATGTCTTATTTCGATCTTATTCCAAAACCAATGGGCAGTTTCTTTGTTGCCAAAAGATGTCTCATTTGTCTAAGCTCATGCATCTCCCTATTTTAATAAAGATATAGCATTTTTATAAATAGATTTATGAGTCAATATAAGGGTAGATATCATGAGGAATTAGTTAAATGGCTTCGTGTGGACAGACATATTAATGCTGTAAAAGAAATATTGATGACAGGAATGGTGTAAAGAAATCATTTCAATTAGGATTTCAGCATGAAAGGTCAATTGTAACTTAAACATCATTGATCATTAATTATCATTGTGTTAGGTTCTGTACAAAACATAGATCTCTGTGTTTTTTATTAGACTTCATTCTCACATATTTTTCAGTTCTTTAAATAGAACATTAGCTATTTTTATTAAAAGGATATTATTATATTTAAAGAATATTCAGTTCTTTAAATGGCACATAGCATTAAATAGCACATTCAGTAATGTTTCTTGCCTTTTCACTAATGACCTTTTTTTAAATAAAAGCTGAATCCCTTTAGAATTTATTTCTTTTAGAATACTATTTAAAATGCCCATAACAAAAGAGGATTGCCATGGCCAGCATTTAAGTATATACTCTCTGAGGATTACTAAGCAATTCATCAACATATTTTTAAAGAGTCACCATAGAGAAACTATATTCAATGTGATATTACTCATGGCACAAGCAAAAAAGTTATACTTAAATTTTTAGAATAAAATTTAATCTATTGCTATTATCAGTGTTTCTATTTGCAAGATGGGTCAGTCATTTCCAGATTTCCTAAATACTTTTGTCTAAAGAAAATTAGAAATGTTTATAAGGTCATAGATTTAGAGCTGGAAGGAGCATTAGACATAATCTAAAGAAATTTTTTCATTTTTCAAATGATGGAAAGCAGGCATAAAAAGGTTAAGTTACATGCTCATGGTAATACAGATAGTAAGGGTCTTTGGTAGGATTTGAACCCAAGTCTTCTTATCTCCTAATCCAGAACCATTATACACATTGAATTTCTACTTTTTTCTTTGCTGATAAAAACATCTAGTATAGTCAAAAAATAAGGTTATTGAATCTTGAAATTATTTTTCATTGGATTTCTTAAGTGTCTTTAAAGTTATTAACCCGGGTCATCACAGTAGAACATTGGAACTCCATGTAGATTGTGATTTGATGGGTTATCAGTTCACAGACTCACCACAGTTTCTCAGGCTCTTGATCATTCATTTGGGCTGAAGGTTTTTAAAAGGTCTGTTAAAATGCAGATATAAAGGAGAATATTAATGCCTTACCATGCAAGATGGCAGCATGGATTGGTATATATCAATTCCCTTCCCCTTCAATATGAACAAGAATTACATCAGAATAGGTAAGTTTATAACACTAAGTATCTGACCTAATGGAAAGATCACTAGATCTTGATCCAGGGGACCTTGGTTTGAATGCTATTTGCTATTTTAATTACTAAATCCAATGGGGTTCACTCTCCCCACCAAAAAAACTGAGGGATTTGGCCTAAATTATCTCCACAAGTGGATGGAGGGTACCAAAAAGAGAAATAGCAGCAGGAGCTAAGACCAAATTTAAATCAAGTTAAGGTATTTTATTCTCTAGAAAAGTTTTCATAAGTGAATGTACTTATGCCATGCATCAAGATAAACTCCAAACAAGCATGTGACTTAGACATAAAACATGACATTGGAAGAAAATCAGAGGAGCAAGGAAGAAATTACTTTTCATAGCTAAAGATAAGAAAAGAGTTCATGATTAAACAAGTAATAGAAGATCATAGAAAATAAAACGGAAATTTTTATTATATAAGGTAGACCAAGTTTTTCTAAAAACAAGTCTAAAGCAATTAACATTAGAAGGAAAATTGGTAACTGCAGGAAAAATCTTTTCAGTAAATTTCTCTGATAAAGATTTCATAGTCAAGATATATAAGGATTTTATTCAAATTATAAGATAAAATAAAGCCATTCCCCAATAGATAAATAAATGGTCAAATGGTATGAACAGAGTGTTTTCAAAGGAAGCTATCCAAACTTTCAATAATCATGAAAAAAATGCTCCAAAGCATTAACATTTAGAGAAATACAAATTAAAACAATTCTGAGGCTTCTCCTTATATACCAGCAAAATTGGCAAAAGAAGAAAATACAAGTGTTGGAAGAGCTGTGGGAAAATAGGCACATTTCTGTACTGTTGGTGAAAATGAATTGGTCTAGCTAGTCTGGAGAAAGTTGAATTATACCCCCCAAATTACTAAAGTTTACCTATCTTTTGACCCAGCAATACCTCTACTAAACCTCAATCCTACAGAGATCAAAGAAAGAAAGAAAGAACCCAGATATACAAAAATATTCATAGTAGTTCCTTTTATAGTAGCAATAGAAATTAAGGGGGTGACCAGTCATTAAGGAATAGATAAGCAAATCATAAAAAAATGGTGAAAATGTAAAAATTGGGAAGAGCACTATGAACTGATGGAAAGTAAGCAGAACCAGATGAGAATTTATACATTATAGAGAAAAACAACTTTAAAAGACTTTAGAACTGATTCATATAATCATACACCACTAGTCCAAAGGCCTAAAGATGAACTATATCACCACCTCTTGCCAAAGAAGGTAGTGGACTTAAAATCCAGAATGGGAACATGCATTTCTGGACGTGGTCAAGGTAAGAATTTTTTTCCTCAACTGGATATTCTTTGTGAGTGGTCTGATTTTGTCCTTCATTGTTTCACTGAAGGTAAGAAAAGAAATAAACTAACTTAAATTTTTAAGAAGCAACCACAAAAGGAGTTTTTAAAAGTGAAGTATTAAGTTTTCCTTTCTAGCAGATGACTCTAGACCTCTTTATAATCAACTGGCCAACAATTCAGCCTTTATTAAGTGACTACTATATGCCAGGTACTTTGCTACATGCTGGGACTGCAAAGACAACCACGAAACAGTTCCTGCCTTCAGAGAGCTTATATTCTTTTAGGCAAAAATCATGCACACATGATTGTGTAAAATAAATACAAGATAATGTGGGGTGGCACTAGCAGCTATGGCAGGGGGGAGTGTCAAGGAAAGGCCTCATCTAGGGGGTAGCATTAGAGTTGAGGACTGAAGGAAGGATTCTATGGGAAAAAAATTAAGGAATACATGCCATATGTGAAAAATAGCCTGTTTAAAGGCAAAAAAATAAAAAGATGTAAGATGAAATGGAATGAATGGGTATGGCCGCACTGTAGAGTACCTGAAGGGGAGTGATACATAATAAGCCTGGAAAGGTAAGTTGCATCCAATATGTTTTTATTTCAACCAAGAGACAGTGGGGAGCCACTGCAATTTCTTGAGCAGAAGAGTGATGTGTTCAGAACCGAGGTTTAAAATATCACTTTGGCAGCTGCGCATAAGATAGATTGGAACAAGGAGGGACTTGAGGCAGAGAAGACAATTAGAATACTATGGTAATAAATAATTAAGAGAATGGTGATGAGGAGCTGAACCAGGATGGTGTGCAGATAAGTTGCATTTTATAAGTACCTACTATGCACCAGGTACTTTGCTAAGCACTTTACAAATATTATCTCATTGTATCTTTAAACCACCCCTGCAAAGTAGATGCTATTATTATCCCCACTTTATGGTTGAGAAAATTGAGGCAGAAAGAGGTTAAATGACTTACTCAGGATCATCTAAGTGTCTGAAACTAGATTTGAACTCAGATCTTCCAAATCCAGGTTCAGCAATCTACTGCACCACAAAGACATCTCTACATTAATCCATGCCAACAGAATATGAATGACAACCTATGCCAATCAAACTAAGATGTTATTTTATGCAACTACAAAACAGAATAAAACTCATTTAGAAAAACCAAAAATATAGAATCTCAAAACAAGTAAGGAAAATAATGCAAAAATGAAACACGTGGAGTACTACCAGGTTGCAAACATTATAAATATTGTTTTGAAAAATAAATTAATTACAAATTAAATTCATTAAACATTATAAACATATTGTGATACAATAATACTCCAATTATTTTGTACTTATTAAAAATAAGAGAGTAAGTGAGTGAAACAAACCAGATGTAGAAGAATCAGAAATAACCAAATTTAATGAGCCAGGGCTCAATAAACTTTAGAAGATAAAATGCTCAGGAAGAACTCTCTCTATATATGACACAGGCTTCTGGGAAAATTGAATATCAGTTTGATGGAAATTAGATTTAGACCAACATCTTGCAACATATGGTACCATAAGCTCAAAATTGATGTGATACCTGAATATAAAAAGTCACCACAGAATATTGGAAAAGAATGAGATCAGATACAGCATGGTTACTACTAGGAGGAGAATGGTGAACTTCAAACAAGGAATAAAGTCAATAACAAAGGATGAAAGAAATGATTGTGACTACATGAAACTGAAAAGCTTTTGCGCTAACAAAATCAACCCAGCTATGAATAAAAGGGGAAAGCACTATTGAGAAAAGCAATCTTCAATCAACTAATTCTAGGAACAGTCTAATATCCAAAATACACAGGAAATTCACACAAATAATTAAGACCAAGACCCATTGTGTAATGAATAAACTGTTTAGACTATTAGCAACTGTGAGAAAGATGGTTTCATATCATTAATAACAAAAGAAATGCTCATAACAACTCTGAGATTGTACCTCATATCCAGCAAATTGAAAAAGATAGAAACAGAGTTGGAAGGTCTGAGGAAATTCAGGCACCTCAATGTACGGTTGGGTTGAACTATTTATTAGGCCAATCAATCTGGAAAGCAGGCTAGCCAAATGCTCCACTTTGCATCTGCTGCGCTGCCTTGTTTCAATTCCGTGGAACAGGATGACTCAGTGCTGGGAGTCCTCCCTAGTGTCCCATCCCCTTTTGTGTGTTGTCTTCCCCCTTTCGATTATAAGCTCCTTCAAGGAAAGGACTATCTTTCTTTTTATTAATTATATCCCCAGGATTTAGCACAGTGACTAGCACACAGTAGGGGCTTAATACATGTTTACTGGATTGAATAATGCTCTAAAATGACTAAAAAGTCCACATCCTTTTTGATTCAGAGGTGATTACTGCTGTTCAGTTGTGTCCATAGATCATAGCATGTCAATACTAGACATGGGATTTTCTTGGCAAAGATGCTGGGGTGGTTTGGCATTTCCTTCTCCAGTGGATTAAGGCAAACAGAGGTTAAGTGACTTGCCTATGGTCATACAACTAGTGAGTATCTGAGGTTGGATTTGAACTCATGTCTTCTTACTCCAGATCCAGTACTCTACCCACAGAGCCACTGCACTGGTTCCTCAGAGATCATATAGACCCAAAGAGATCATAGACAGGAAGAAATATACCACAACATACCATATACTATATATTATATGATAATATATAAACCACAATATCCATATTTTTGTCATAGTAAAGAATTAGAAACAAAGTAGACACCCATCATCTGAGGAATGACCTAAGCAAATTGTGGCATACAAATGTAATAGGTTATTGTGTTGTAAGAAATAGTGAATATGAAGAATTCTGAGAAACATGAAAAGGTGTTTATGAACGGATGCAGAAGAAAGTAAGCAGAATCAAGAAAAACATACATAATAGCTACAGCAATGTAATGGAGAAAAAAACAGTAAAATGATACCAAATGCTACATAATGAAAAACTTAACTCCAGAGGAGAATCTGGAAAATGTACCTCTTTTCCTTCATTGGAGGAGTGGGAGAATATGATTGCTGAATATATATGTATATATACATATATATATATATATATATACATATATATTATCAGATAGAGCTGGTGTGTTGGTTGGTTTTATTGAACTTTTTCTTCCCTTTTTCCTTCTTAATTAAAAGAATGTTGCATTTGTCCTTCATTCTCAAAGAGGACCATAACATCAAGATGATGACATGACTTGCAATTGACTTTGATTTGAGTGAGGGAGGGCTACGGAAGGTCACCAGCCTTACTTTCTTCTCCTGAGCCATCTGGGTCCAGTGACCTAGAATGGCTCTCTGGATAGTGGATGGAGTAGGAACATATTGATAAATGAAGATGATGTTAAAACAAAGAGCATCAATATAAGTAAAATTCTTTCATAAAATAAACACATTTCAAGAAGAAAAGTATCAAGCAATCTTTCAAAAAAATATTCTACAATACAAATGCACATTGGCAATAACTGAGGTTTCATATATCACTCCCATCAAATTAGCAAATCAGCAAACCCAGAAATTGTCAGTAGCAGAGGGGTTTATGGAAAGATGGGCACACTGATGTACTGTTTAGTGAAGCTATGAATTGATCCAAACATTGTGGCAATCAACGTATGATTTTGCAAGAGAAATTACAAAACTTTTCATACCCTTTGACCCAAAAATCCTAACACTGGATACTTACCTCATACAGATAAATGACAAGAAAAAAATAGCTTCTCTGTCTCAGACTGTCTGTCTATTCGTCTGTCTGTCTCCATATAAACATACACACACACACACATATGTGTGTATATATGTAAATATTCACAGCCGCACCTTCAAAGGTGCCTGTTATTGGGGAATCATCAAGAAATCATGGAGGAACAAGTAGGACAAATGAAAAGACACACAGGAAGACTTCTATGACTGAAGAAAGTTGAAGCAAGAGATAACTATAGACAATGACCAAAAAATGTAAGCAATGATAACACTAAAAGCAGTATAACTCAAAATATCATAACCAATCTCAGTTCTGGAAAACTGTTAAGCAGACATACCATCCTTTCTTTCATGAGTTAGGACCTACAGATGTTAAATGCAAGATTGTTGTGAAAATGAAGACTCATAGATGTTCAATGATTTGACCAGGGTCTCATAACTAGTCTGTGTCAAAATAAATGACAATGAACAGAATTGTTGATACTGCTGTCATTTAGTCAGTCAGTCATGTTAGACTCTTCATGACCCCATGAATCTTAATGTCCATTGGCTTTTCTTGGAAAAGATGCTAGAGTGGTTTGCCATTTCCTTCTACGGTGAATTAAATCAAACAGAGGTTAAGTGAGTTGTCCAGGGTCACACAGCTAATGCAATATATACAGTCAGATTCAGTGGTTGGTTTTAACGAAAAATTATTCTTGGAGGGTGGAACAAAATAAAGGAATGAGGCAGGAATTTACCTGAATTCTCTCAAATTCACCTCCAAACAACTATAAAATAATGTCTCAAAACAAATTCTGGAGTGGCAGAACCAACAAAAGGATGAGGTGAAACAATTTGCCAGCCCAAGTCAACTTAGAAGGTCAGCAAGAAAAGTTGGTCTGATTCAGGTAAAAGGAGAGCGCAGTCCAGTACAGGTGACAAACCTCTAGTCTGCTGCATCCCAGCAAGCCAGTAGTGAGGTCTAAGTCCCAATACAAGTTGGTGGCAGGGCACTCTGCTCCCAGAAAACTGAGAAAAAAATTTATAGCAAGTATCTCTGACAAAAGTCTCATTTCTCAATATATAGATAACAGTTAAATTTATAAGATACAAGTCACACAATGAGGGAGTGTCTGAGGATGGATTTGAACTCAGACCTTCTTACTCCAGGTCCGGTACTCTATCCACTGAGCCATCTAGTTGTCTCTACGATATCAATTAGCTAGCCATAATTAATTTGCTTTTAATTAAGGCTTTTAAGGTAATATAGTAAAGAGTTGGTAGCAAAACCTTCTCCCTCCTAAAAAAAAGTATATAACATTTTATCCCACAAGTACATGCAGAGTATGGGGGAAAGTGGGTTCAAGCTTAGTGAGCATATGTGGCAAAGGGATAACTCAGAGCTTCTGATTGGATGGAATTCCTTTTCTCCCTTCCAGGAGCCCCCTGAAGTTCTCTATCTATCTATCTATCTATCTATCTATCTATCTATCTATCTATCTATCTATCTCTGTCTGTCTGTCTGTCTGTCTGTCTGTCTGTCTATCTATCTATCTATCTGTCTCTAAGCTGGGCCCTGAATATGGGGGACTTAAAGATTCCTGAAGTTGCCAAAGTAGTTACAATTCCTAAGGCTGCCTTTCTTAGGTCTTAACTGGATTCACTGTTTGTTACTGATCCATGACATGGACCTAATGACATGGTATGTGGGTGAGTGTGATATATCTTTTATTCTAATTCTTTCCCCTCCTCCCCCCCAAAGCTTCTTGCTCTTGTTAAAGGTACAAGTATTTAGATCCTCAAATTTTCCCCAAAGCTTAACTCTCAAAGTCTTGCTAGAATTTTCTTCTCTGAGATAAAGAAACCTGAGTGAGGAAGCAAGCAATCTAATTCTTTCAACCAGTCCCAACACATTTCGTCATCTGATTTCATCAATGGTTTGAAACACTTCACTCCTTCCCAACTTGAGTAACTAGATTGTTTGTACCTAGTTTATAGTTTGACTGATGCACTGATCTAAAAAAAGTATCCAGGAATAGTTGACACTTATGTTACACCTTTGATTGATTAATTCTATAACCCAATAAAAGTGGTGTTCGCACCTAATAAAGATGTAATAGCACAGAACATCTTGTCATTTGGGTTTAGGGTATTGGGTTACACAAGCAATCTACAGGTGAAGGTGAAAGCAATTCAAGCTAGTTTTGAGAATTCTCATTCATTTTTGTCTCCCTATTATTCTGACAAAGTAGTGATTAAAATAACTCAAATTTCAGTAAGTCCTCAGTTTCCATGGGATCTACACATACTATGACTTGTGAAAGAGTGTCAGGCATCTAGTGACATCAAGATTAACTTCTAGACTTTTCCTAAATGCCTCTTGGAAGTTTTCCTGGACCTAGAGGGCTAGCACTGGCAAATAACTGACACTCTGACCCAGCCATTCTTAAGGAGGCACCACCCTGTTCAGCCTCACCTCGAAGCAATGCTAGGAGCGGATCAGAATTCAGGTTTGTCTGGGAGATTCCTAGGGTGACTGTATCTCATGATGCTGGTGGGTGGGGTGGGAGGAAAGGACAAAGGAAGATCTGAAGGTCATGGAGGAGTGAGCCTCGTTTTGGTAACAGCAAAAAGTAGAAAGGTAGAATGCAATAGGAGAGATCAAGAGATCAAAGATCAGGATACCAAAAATCAGAATCCTGAAATGATCACAGATAAAAAAATAGGTCTATATAACATAAGAATATTATCAACAATAAGGATTCTGATGGCTCTAAGGAATCATGGAGAACCCACAGGAGAATATAAGCTGTGAGAAGGCAGGGATGATCTCATTTGTTGCTTTGTCTTTCTAGTTCACCACTATATACAATGTTTGTTGAATTGAGCAGGTCAATCCAGGCTAAAGTTAAATTGAGACATGAGTAAAACTGAATACAAAGAGAGGTCAACTTTATTGTGCTCAAGTTGTTGGATGCCCCTGCTGGCTTTAAAAATAAGGTTCTCCAGGGTACCACATTCCCATAATCTTTTGGTGCAGGCAGTTAGTGGAGAAAGCACTGGGCCTAGAGTCAAAAAGACCTGGGTTCAATTCTAGCCTCAAACACTTACTAGCTGTGTGACACTGGGCAAGTCTCTTAACCTCTATTTGCCTCAATTTCCTCATCTATAAAATGGGGACAATAATAGTACCTACCCTCCCAGGGTTGTTGTAAGGATCCAATGAGATAATTTTTTTTAAGCATTTAGCACAGTTCCTGGCCCGTAGTAGGTGACTAATAAATGCTTGTCCCCTTCTCACATCATCTCCTATTAGAGTTAAATATGGTAATTAGTGACAGCCTAGAAGGGTTTTCAAGCATTTCCTGCTATTTCCTTTTTTCCCCTTTTTTCCCCAATGAATGAAATGGGATGGGAGGAAGGACAGGGAGAGTAACAGCAGTTTTTTTTTTTTTTATAATGCTTTATGGTTATGTATGTCATCTAATTTGCTTCTCACAAGAAGGATAAGGAGGTCTTGCTATACCCAACACTGGAAAAAGAAGCACAAACTAAAATGTAATTTTTGTAATCATTCCTAGGACATCTTGACTAATGATTAAGTTGAATTTAGGTCCTAAATTTAGACAAGTTTTATCTGAACATCTATATGATGCTCTGATTCCTATTTTTTCTGATCATGCTCTAGAAGGCAAGTGGAGATTGTAAAGTAACTTCACATGGTAAGCATCTTAAGAGAAGAAGAGGGAGGTAGCTTGGGGTCATAGAATGGGGTTTAGACTTAGAAGGAGAAAGACCTGAAATTCAAGCCCTACTTCCAACATTTTCTGGTTGTGTGACTCTGGACAAGGCATTTCACTTTTCAGTGCCTCAAGCAACTCTCCAAGGCTATAGAAAGTAGGCATTTAGTAAATATTTACTGACTGTTGATAAAGGGAGATTTCTCATCAGGAATTCCCAATACCCATAAAGTCAAAAGTATGATCAAAACAAATAACAACAACCAAACCCTTTGGGTTGTGCTAAATTGTGTTGTCAATCAATTGTGTCTGACTCTTCTTGGCCCCGTTTAGGGTTTCCTTGGCAAAAATACTGGAGTGGTTTGCCATTTCCTTCTCCAGATAGTTTTTACAGATGAGGAACTAAGGCAAACTGGGCTAAGTGACATGTCCAGGGTTATCCACTTAGTAAGTGTCAGACACTAGATCCTGAAGATGAAACTTTCTGATTCCAAGTCTAGTGCTCTGTTCATTATGGAGCCATCTAGCAGCCCGTCTTAAGCTGTAATAGTCATTTATATAATAGCAACATTGAAGCTTAATATAATGGTGACCATCCCATAACTTGGACCCACTTCTCATTCTAAATTTCTAGTAGTTTTCCTAATAAAAAAGACATGACTGCCCCTGTGAGGACAATTACCATTCAACTGAAACCTAATATTCAAATAGTCAATACACATGTATTAAACTACTCTATGCCAGGTATTATGCTAAGCCCCGAGGACACAAAAGACAGTGTTCTCAAGAAGGTCACAATCTTGGGGGGGGGGCCGCAATAAGAAAATGATTCTATACAAACATGCTATATACAAGATAAATTGGTAATAATCAACAGAGGGAAGAAACTAGAATATTCAGCCTTTGGAAGAGAGCAGCAACATTATTTCATTCTGCTGAAATGTCTGGTGCAAGGATTGCATGCTGGCAATACAGCTCGTGACAATACAGGTCATGCTCAAAGGGAAAATGAAATAATATCATTTCAAGATGTAATAAAGAGTTAGAACATCTTTAGGGTTCGAAAGCCAACTCTTTGTGAAGAAAGCAAGCTCAATGAACAATTAGCAAGAGTTCAATTTTTTGGATGGGGGCATTTTGGAAACAATATTTATGTCCTAATTATGCTCTGATGATTGGGGGGGTGGAGCTGTGAGTGCAGAATATATCTATCCTATGCAATCACTGAGAACATTGTCTCATTGCAGCTATTAGAGCTTGTCTGTCAAATTCCACTCTCACTTCACGACTAATTGAATCTGCAGGGAAATCTTATTTGATCTCAAACACCCTCTACTGTGAAAGGGCTAGCTAGCATTTCCAACAGAACCAATCCAAAGACTACAGAGAAAATCGGAAAGAGAAGGGGTGTACCATTC
This sequence comes from Notamacropus eugenii, assembly GCF_028372415.1. Taxonomy (NCBI): domain Eukaryota; kingdom Metazoa; phylum Chordata; class Mammalia; order Diprotodontia; family Macropodidae; genus Notamacropus; species Notamacropus eugenii. The sequence goes on from NC_092875.1 coordinate 45,449,455, forward strand.
AACATGAATCACTGGAATAAAGCTTTTTTCCCCCTTTAATACAACTGTAAAGAAGATAAATTCACTTGGTCAAAATTTGACAAAGAGGATTTTATAATTCTTGAAGATGCTCAGGAGTGGACTATTTATAGTAGCAACATATAATAGAAGCCGAGAAAATTAACTCATTTTGTGGAAAAGTCTCCCATCTGCAAATGTCGCTAATTATTTTGGGGAGAAGGGGGAGGAGAGAAGGTGTGACTGTTTTTTTCAATATGTTGGCAGAGTAAACTCTTGCTAATTGTTCACTGAACCTGCCTTCTTCACAAGGAGTTAGCTTCTGAACCCTAAAGACAGTCTACTTGTAAATCTTGAAATGGGATTATTGCATTTTCCCTTTGAGCATGACCTATTTTGTCATGAGACATGTTCCAGACATTTCAGCTGTCAGGGGCTTTAGAGACCATCTAGAGTGACTCCCACATTTTACAAATGAGGAAATGAAGGTTTGGAGAGCTGAAGTGACTTACCCCAAGGTCACAAAGATGGTAAGCAGCAGACATGGGATTTGAACTCAGGACTCCAAATCCATTGCTCTTTTCATTGTATCACATTGCCTCTTCTGTTGTAGCACTCTTCTCATTTGTAGAATATCAATGGTAACAGTCTGGGGTGAGGGAGGACTCCAGTAGAAACAAAGTGTGATGGCATGGTCTTCTTTGGCAACGAAGGACGAACACACACACTAACCAGTCAACAAGCATTTATTAAGCACTTTACTATATACCAGGGACTGTGCTAAGTTCTGGGAATATTTTGTTGTTCATTGGTTTCAGTTGCATCTGACTTTTTGTGACCCTATTTAGGGTTTTCGTGGCAGAGATTCTGGAGTGGTTTGCCATTTCCTTCTCCAGCTCATTTGACAGATGAGGAAACTGAGGCAAACCAGGTTAAGTGACTTGCCCAGGATCACACAGCTAATTTAAAGTGTCTGAGGTTGGATTTGAACTCAGGAAAATGAATCTTCCTGACTCGAAGCCTGGTGCTCTATTCATTGCACTACCCTGCTGTTCTATACTTATATATGGGGATATAAAGAAAAGGAAAAAAAAACCAGTCCCTGCTCCCAAGAAGCTTACTGGCTATTCTTTTGCCTCTTAGTTTCTCTGGTTTCCTAAGAGACTCTCTAAAATTCCACCTTCTGCAGAAGGAATTTCCTGCCTTTACCCTCCCCCACCCCAGCTCCAAAACTTCAAGTGCCTTTACCTTGGAAATCACCTCCCACTTATTCTGTACATATCCTGTAAGTACCCAGTTATTCACATGTTGATTCCCCCATTAGAATGGCAACTCCTTGGGGACAGGGTATTTTTCTCCCACACATTTTGTATTCCACTACCACCCTCCCCACCGCACAGCACTTAGCGCATTGACTGGCACATAGTTGGAACCTAATAAATGCTCATTTACTGTATGATTGAAGAGTAAACCAGCCAGAGTGAAATTTTTCCATTTCATAGGATCATACAATTTTGAGCTGGAATCACAGGTGGGCTGATAAACATTTAATAACCAGCTCTCTGGGGTAGGGAAATATAAGCATAACACACTTTTAACTTAGTCTACACCATTAACATTTTCTCCAGCATTTCTTATGTGTAGATAATCAACCAAACAATAAATCAAGTCCTGATTTGTAGTGTTTGCAAATTCCCATAGGTATAAATGATCACACTGGAAATTTAACAATTGGCTCTTCATTAACACTGCTTTCCTTCCATTCCTCCCTGATTTTCTAGATGAGGAAGCTGATTTGAAACCTAATAAATAGCAGAGCTGGGATTTGAGTTCCCCATCATCTGGACTCCAAATTGGTGTCCTTTCCCCTATGTCTGATGTCTATGACCTTTAAGCCCAAAGACATTCTCAAGTTGTTTGCCATTTTGTTTACAAACAAAATGATTGTTTACAAACAATGCCTATAAGTAAGCCTCATGGAGAGGTATACCTTTGGACAATCTAGTCTTTAAAAGTCTTCTACTCCTAGAGAGACTACTTGCCATTCAAATAAGGTTTATGGCACTTGAAGCATTTTTGTTCTTAATCCATTTGAGACAGGAAAGAAATAGCTCCTGGTGGTGATGGATAGTCTCTTTTTTGTATACACAACACCAGAGATCAAGTCATATCTATTATACAATGCTCCGCTATACGGCAACTTAACCTGATTGATTCATTCTAAATTAGAGATATTAAAAAAAGATTTACCATAAAGGAGAGGCAGAAAACTGGAGAATCTTGTATGCCAAGAGGTAAAAGTGATTTATATTGGCAACCTATTGCACAATAGTCATTAAAAAAGGCTAACAAGATGCTAGTTGCCTTAGCAGGGGTACAGAAAACAAAAACAAGTGTATCAACACCTTTCACTTATAAAGAACTTGCTGAATCCACAGTGGAGTCACAGGAGGAGCTCAGAGCACCATACTAACAATTAAATGGACAAATGAAAAAGCACTTAGTATGTACCAGGCACTGTGCTAAATACTAGGGATACAACTATAGGTATGCAATGCAATCCTTACTCTCAAGGAGTTTACATTCTAATATGGGACCTAGATGTATGTGCTGGCAGGGAGAAACAGGTATCCATACGGTGCCATGATTTAGAAATGTCAGGTAAATGGTGTGGAGATTTGGTTCATGGAAAGATAAGGGTGAAAATTCACCTATCAGGTTCAGGGTCCAAAGGTCAGAGTCTGAATTCTGGTGGGAGGAAGATAAGGAGGATGGCAAAAGTGTAGGTGGTAAAGTTTGGAAATCATAGAATTTCAAAAGTGTAAAAGATCTCAGTAGTTCCAAACTCTATTTGAAAAAGAATCTCTGTTTCAGCATATCCAGCAAGTGGTCATTCAGTCCTTGTTGTAGACAATCTAATGTTCTTTTGGACAGCTCTAATTATTAGGGAGGGCAGTTAGGTGGCTCAGTGGACAGAGCCCTAAGCCTGGAGTCAGAAGACCTGAGTTCACATTTGGCCTCAGACACTTACTAGCTGTGTCCCTGGGCAAGTCACTTACCCCTGTATGCCTTGTAAAAGGAGATGGAAATGGCAAACCACTTCAGTATTTTTCCCAAGGAAAACCCCAAATGGGGTCACAAAAAGTCAGAAATGATTAAACAATAGCAAAAATTATTATGGAGTTGTGTTTTTTTCCCTGACATCTAGCCTAAATCTGCGTCTTTGCAACTTCTATTCAATGCTCCCAATTCTTCCTCTAGAGCCAAAGGAAAAAAGTCTAATGACCCTCTTTCACATGAGAGTCTTTCATATATTTGGAGGCTGCTGAGCTCCTTCTTTAACCTCTTCTCCAGATTGAACATCCCCAGTTCTGTTACCTGATCCTTATAAGGCATGGACTTGAGGGCTCTTCACCATCCTCCTCTCCTAGACAATTTCAAAATTATTAAGGTCTTTTCCCAAATGGTGTCAAGAATTGTGCACAATATTTCAGGTGTCTGACCAGGGCACAGGTAGGTCACTAGGAGTCTGAGCATTATAGAAAAGTCCCAGATATGGCAATAAAAATGGCTCCAGGTGAGAAAAATCTAAATTAAAAAATGGACAGTCTGATTGGCTTTTTCTCCTTGGAAACATCAAATCCTGCAGATGACTTTAGACACTCTTGAAAATCCTGGGAAAACAGGCATCCTTATGTGACATTGATAGACTGTGAATTAATAAGTCCAGACAGCCTGGAAAGCAGTTTGAAACTTTGCCAAAAAGTTATTAAACTGTGCATATTCTTTGACCCAGTGATACCACTACTAGGCCTATATGCCAAATAGATGTAAAGAAAAGGACCTAAATATACCAAAAATACTTCTACCAGCTCTTTTCATGATGGCAAAGAACTGAAAACTAAGGAGGTGGCCATCAATTTTGGAATAGCAGAGCAGATTAGGGTAAACAAAAAAAAAATGGACTTTTCTTGTGCCATAAGAAATGATGAAAGGGATGATTTCAGAGAAACCTGGGAAGACTTGCATGGCTTGATGCAGAGAGAAGTGAACAGAAAGGGGAATAATTTATATTATAACAACATTGTTAAAAGAAACTTTGAAAGACTTAAGAACTCTGCTCAACTAATGGCAAATATGATTCCAGAGGACCAAAGATGAAGAATGCTCCCTACCTCCTGCCAGATGATGGCAAAATGAGACCCACATTTTTGTACTTCGCTAATGGGGAGATTTGTTTTAGTCAGCTACGTTGTCATAAGGGTGTTTTTCCTCCAAATGTAGGGAAGTGGAAGGGACAGAAAATAAATGCCTATTAACTGATTAAAATGAAAAAAGGGAGAAAAATCTTCTTGGAGCAATGTGGTGGTCTGAATACTAATATCAAAAGCCTGAAGACCATCTTGAGGGAGAAAAGTCACATTCTCACTAGGCGAGTAGATTTATTGTCATCCAAACCTGGCCAACTAGTTTTAGTCAATTCCTGTCTGGGATAATAGATAGCATCACATATGTTGCTCCTCTTTCTTAGATAGAGCCCGCATCCTGTTAATTAGCAGTGGCAAAATTTGTTGATTTCTGCACCCATCCGGCCATCCAGAACAAAGGTAGGAAGGAACCAGTCTCTCTCTCCTCCTGGGCTTACACGCCAAATACTGACCTAATATGGAGTTGCTTTGGAGAATATGGAGCTTCCCTCACCACTGCAAGGAATGGTCTGAATTAAAAGCTGCTACCCTCTGCTGCACATTTCTTCTGCTAGTGAGACAATAATAAAGCAACAAGGGGAGGCTGGGTCTCCCAGCTCTGCTCCATTGTTCCAGAGGCGATCAAGCCCCTCTAGGTGGGATGAGTCCTGCTAAATACTCCAAAATGGAGTTCCAACATTTCTCTCTTTTTCCTCCTATCTCATTAAATAGTTTAGCTCATAAATGTTTCCAATGGTTCTTTACCCTGAATCCATGGAGAACTTGATCAGCTGGACCTGTATGAACCAAGATACTAATAATAATAGCTACCATTTACCATGAGGAAACTGAAGTAAATAGAGGTTAAGTGATTTACCCAAGGTCACAGAGCTAGTAAGTTTCTGAAGCTGAATTTGAACTCAACTATTCCTGACTCTAGACCCACCAATCTATACACTGCACCACTTAGCTGCCATAAGATAAGGTGAATGATTTGCAGAGAGCTGGTGAAATATGTATGTTTTTGTTAAATACATATATATCTAAGTAGGTATTAATCTCCACTTGAAAACAAGAGAAAGAACAAACAGAATTTGCTCTGCTTGCAAAGACAGAAACATTTCAAAATCCTTTCATTTATTCAGTAACTACTTATTAAGCATATATTATGTGCAAAGCATTATTCCAGGGAGAATACAAGTAGAATTATGACAGTCCTTTGTAGCAGATCCTTCTTCTCCCCTGAAGTTGTAGAAATATGGCTTTAGTCTGTACAGCTGCAGAGAGACATGCTTCAGCATGCCTTGTCCACCTGGCTGCGGCTGCACATCCTGTCTTCGTAGCCCTTCGGGATGGGTAAGAGAAGAGCTTCTCAAGACCATCCCAGAGCCAGCAGAACATCTGGCTTTATTCTCAGAGAAGAGGCAAAGCAGATATTGTGAAGAAACTAAAAGGTGGCAATGCGATTCAATCAGCAACAGGCATATGGAATGCATTTAATATAGGTACACAGAAGGGACTAGTTAAAAAAAATCCTGCTATTTAAAACGCATCCATAGAGCTGACCGAAAGTGAAATGGGCTGCCTTCAGAGGCAGTCAGTTTCCTGTCACTGTAGGACTTCAGATAGAGACTGGATGACCAGTAATGCATGAATGGTGCTTTGCAAACTTTATGGCCTCATATAAGTGTCAGCTGCAATTATTATCATCACATCTTTCACAATAGGTGAGTGCCATTATATTATGTATTAAGAGCCTTACTTTGAATTAATGTTTGGAATAAAGAAAAGAGAAAGACTAATTCAGGGAAATATATATGTATATACATATATGCATACACATATGTTGTATGTATATATACACACACATGTTGTATGTATATACACACATAGGTTCAAATCTCTTTTTTCCAAACTATTTATTTATTTTTAAATTCAAAATTCTATTAGGTTACTGAGAAAAGAAAATATCCTAAATGAGAAAAAAAAAGAAAAAAGCAATTGGGGAAGAAAAGAAACTCTTTTATTAGGTTAGCTGAGTTAGATAGGAGCAAAAGATTTGTCAACTTCAAATATTTTCAGAGCTTTGACCATTATAATAAAAGCTAGCATTTATACAGTGTTTTAAGGTTTACAAAACAAGTAACAGACATCATTTCATTTGATCCTCACAACCACCCTGGAAGGGAAGTACTATTGTTGTCATTCTCATTTTACAGATGAGGAAACTGAGGCAGACAGAGGTTAAATGACATGGTCAGCATCACACAGCTAGTTCTTTTTGACTCCAGGGCCAGCTCTCTATTCACAGAGCTACTTAGGCACTACAATGTTCACATTAACCCTCTTACCTACAAGCCTGCTGTGGTTTTACTCAAAAAGCAGTGTAATATCTCAGATTTGGAATCCGGAGACCTGTTTTCCAATCCTGGCTTCCACACACACCAGCTGTATGACTCAGGGAAGTCCCAAGGTTTCAGAGTCCAAGATGTCTAATTTGCAGAACGGTGATAATAGTACTGGCACTAAGCTACCACTTCTCAGGACTGTCATGAAAAAAGAGCTTTGTCAATCTCAGTACACTAAAGAAAGGAGAGCTATTACAATTCCTCTGTGAAGCTGATAGCGATCTTTTTTACCTGCTGGGGTCCTTTTCTAATCTCAGGGAAAATCTAAGGCAAATGGACAAAACTGGATTTGAGTCAATACTCTAGTAACGCTTATAAATTAAAGGGAAAACTGGGGAGATGTGAGGCAGAGAAGCCTAATCAAGTGTCCTTTGGTTGGTCTATTTCCCTTGGGTCTCCTCTAGCCTATAAAATGTGTTCCATGCTACTTTTCTTCCTCCTATTAACCAATATCACTTCGTGTCATGTCTGATAATATTCCGCTAACATGCCAATCTCGCAAACGGTTACATTCACTGTTACTTTATGCCAGACTCATTGTGACAAGAAAGGGGGAAAGGGCCATATGTTACTGGTTAAGAAGCCTGGCCAGACGAGATATGTGCATGCCAAATCGGTGAAAGACTGATTTGTTCCTGAAGGGAGGGGAAAAAAAAATCTCATATTTATTACCACATATGGGACTCAGACAAGAAGATAACCTAAGCTGCATTAACAGTCTGCTGGATGCAAGTTTCTGACAGACAAGTCCTTTAAGAAAGACATAAAGAAAGACGAAAGAAACCAGCCAATTTAAAGCTTAGTTACATATTTTCATTAAGCTAACTGGCTAAATGATCATTGTCTGCAGCTTTATGCCTACATGCAAATCAAATGTCTTAGACAAATATACCTTAAAAACCTCCCTCAAAACTAGTGATTTGAGTGTTTGGATCAATTTAAATCCAATTAAACATTTTGAGGTTGGGAGGAGGAAGTATCTGGATGAAATCTGGTGGGTAGAAATAAAGATGCTGTGAAACTGTACACACATGTACCTACCTCATTTTAAGTAAAACCAATTAATTTTTTAATGAAAACCTCTTAGATTTCCATAAGCAAACAGCATAATAGAGACAGACATGCAGAGCGGCCTGCAGACAAACAGATGGCACTTATTATATGCCAGACATTGTGCAAAGCAGTCAGGATACAAATACAAAGGGGTCCCTGCCCCAACGGGGAGCTTACATATTAAAGGAGGAAGACAACATATAAAGGCAAACTGGGAGGGATGGTTGGTGTTAAGATCACAGCATAGCCTGTAAGTAGAGTTAGAGGCTTGGATCCTGGTGAGACAAGGCCAAAAATGACCTATCAGATATCAGGGGGTTCTAGAGGCAGAGTCCAAAGTTCAAGTGATAGAACATGGACATATTGCCAGAGCGTGGAAGTTTAAAATGAGATTTTTTTGTGTGTGGTTTCATATTGTGTATGTATAAAACATATACCTACATATGCGTGTACATATAAACATGAATATATGTAGATATTTATCTAGATGTGTATACATACATAATCTCTACACATATGTTTAATATAGTAATACATATATGTTTATATGTATAGATATAGACATGTGTGTATCTTTATCGATAGATGCTTTAGTTTTCTTGTAATGAGAATACCTCGCCCATCTTGGATTCAGATAGCTGACAACCTTTCCTTTTTGGTACATAGTTGAGATCCAAGAAAGAAGCATAAAAAGGTATCTAACTCTTCCCCTCCCCGACAAAAAACTGTTTAGATCATTCACGAGCATGCTGGTCAGGGGCTCATGGGAGTTTAATTCATTTCACTCATAATTTCAAGAAGTTTGGTGATCTCATTTCCAAGACCACAGTCCTAATTGACTAAATAAATAAGTAAGTAAGGAGGGGTAGGGGCTTCTCTAGGGAGACATACTGATAGTGGGAGGGGAGGGGGAGAACTAACCCTCTGATAACCCAAAATGAGAGCCCACAGAAACTATAAAATACCAGACATAAAATTAATAAGAGCAGTCTGGAGCCCTTTTGTGCAGGAACAAAGAGTGCTCCCCCCCACCCCCCATCAATAGGTCCTAAGGAGATCCTTCTTTTAGTCACTGATGTTTAAGGTGGAGATTATTAGTTATCAAGATAAGGTTAAGTATGTTGGTGTGGAAGAGATCTTGACTTCTCAAAATCTATACTAAGTATAAGTAAACCCTGGCAGATCTAAAGAAAATGTTTCCAGGATGAGATTATAGCGAAAGACTGTCTGTAGTCTGAGGACGAGCTGAGCTCTGCTCTTCTAAAGAGGAGCAGTTTGGTGATCTGTACTTGCTGTGGTAGTACCCAGACCAATGATTTCTGAAGGAAAAACTCCCCCAGCATATTCTATTAAAGAAATCATATATTCTACATTCATAAAAATTGTTTCCTTATTGCTGAAAATAAAGCTTTTTTACTTGAATGGATAAATCTTTGGGTAATTCTCTAAACTTGATGTGTTTGGCATTAAGAGCTCATGAGGATTTAAGACTGATTACAGATTGTAAGCCACTTGGCCATTTCATAGTTCTCTATATCCAGCACAACTTCATGCACACAATAGGCACTTAAATGTTTTGAAGGAACACCACATTTCCAGGTATAACCTTTGTATTTTCCTCCTTTTTCCTCTAGAACTATCTCACATATTACAGGAAAAACTCACTTAAGAAAGTGCTATAAATCCAGTCTTGAAATAGTGTGTGTTTGTCCTTCGTTGCCAAAGAAGACCCTGTCATCAGAGAAATGATGACATGACTTGCACTTGACTTTGTTTTGAGTGAGGGAGGGCAGTGCAGGTCACCAGCCTCACTTCTCCTCCAGAGCCATCTGAATCCAGTGACCAGATATTCATCAGGATGACTGGAGATGACCCAGAATTGGGCAATTGGGGCTAAGTGACTTGCCCAAGGTCACACAGCTAGTGAGTGTCAAGTGTCTGAGGTGAGATTTGAACTCAGGTCCTCCTGGCTCCTGCACCACTTAGCTGCCCCCTTGATTCTGACTCAGTAAATGAATGAGGGTCCAGAATGCTAGGAGAATGGGGTATTTTGGTGAATTTTAGTTTTCTAGTTTTTCTGGTTTAAAACCCTTGTAAATTTCTTCATAGATTCATCTACCATCTTACCTTAGAATGTATGGATGGTCAGCTTTATTTAATCTTTGTTAATAATTGAAGGGTCTCTAAGTGCCTAGGGTGAATCCTCATAGTGAATATCCATTACTCCAGGACAGAGCTAGAGATACACCATAGAGAGTAGTGGAGAATGGGTTGAAGCTCGTGATGTCAGTTTTAGCTTTTACAGTTTATTTCCAGTTTAAGCTTAGGTAGTAGGAATAATGGAGTGAGTCAAGTGACTTGTCTGCCAGTCTTGGTTTTCTGCCTTTTAACTCAGCTGTCTGAGCTTCTTATGCCTATCTTTTCACCTGTAAAATGGAGTTGAACTAGATCGCTCCAGCTTAAAAGTTTTATGACTGAATATTTACAAAAGACACATCACTGATGCTCCTTAACCCTGTTGTAGAGGACAGAGAACAAAAATGTTGATATTGATAAAATTCTATTTTCCACATTTTCAATCTGGGGTCCACAGATCATCTACCCATTTGTGGATAGACTTCATAGGGATCTGTGCACTTGGATAGGAAGAAATTACATCTTTATTTAAATACCTTTGCTTTCCTTTGTAACCCTAAGTGTTATATTTCATTTATTTAAAAACATTCTGAGAAAGATTCCATTGGCTATACCAAACTACCAACGGGGTCTAAGCCACAAAAAAAGGTTAGTCTAGTAGAATGGCCTAGTAGAATGTCAACACAGAACCAGTCAAAGAACTCTCAGACTTAAAAAGAATATCAGAAGTCATTTATTCCAATTCATACTCCACTGTCCTGTTCTCTCCCCCGTATGAACCTATTATCTATGTTCTTTTATATTTTTATTTATTTTGTCAAATATTTTCCAATTACATTTTAATTTGGTTTTATGGACAAGGGGAACATTTTGACTCAGAGGACATGTTTAACATCTCTGCTCTACAATGTACCTGACCTGTGTTTAGTTTACCTTTGCTTGAAAAGAGCAGGGAACCCACTTACTCCCAAGGTAATCCTTTCCACTTTTAGATAACTAATTACCAGGAAATGTTCCCTTACATCATATCTAAATTTCCTTCTGTTCAGTTTCCAGCCCATTGCTCCCAGTTCTGTCTTCTGGGACTGAACAGAACAAGTCTGATCCCTTTTCCACAAGGCAGTTCTCAAATGCTGGCTGGCTAAAGGACAAGGATCTCACATTTAGAGTAACAGTAGTTAAGTCTATGTTTTAAACCTGTCATTCCTAGAGCTCTCTGCTACCCTTTCCACTACTCTACTACCAGACCTGCAAGACCAGGTACAGGATCATTTTCTTTGATTCCCAAGCTGCCACTGCCAAGAAATAAATCACCTTGTGGGAAACTGGCGGATGATGTCTTTCTGAACCAAGCTAGGTTGGTCCTCAGAGTAGACAGAGTTTGTCACCTAGGACCATACTTGAAGTTGCTTCAACATGGTGGGACCTGCCAGAGAGTCCATTTATGCTCTGGAAAGGAGAGGATCCTAGTTGGTATTTCAGAGTTGCTGACTTTTTGCAGCAACTTGGGGGTCACTAAAATGCCACACTGTTTTTTCAAAAGTAGTCCATTCCAATCTCCTCTTCCTATTTCAATATAGGCCCAGAGCACAGTCCATCAGCAATGCCTATCCAGGATAACGATACAGCTATCAACAAGCTGCCCTACACAAATAATACTTATAAAAATTCTAAGACTAGTAGCAAATCAGAGAATATTTAAATGACCACGGTGCTGAGGTGGATGGGTAGAGACATAATGCTTACCTGTAGTTAGTGAGGTATAGTGGAGAAAGCATTGACTCTGTAGTCAGAGGACTTGGGTTCCAATGTCACCTTAATAATAATAATAGCTAACATGTATATAGTATTTTGGGATAATAATAATAACTAGCATTTATATAGCACTTTAAGTTTGCAAAGTGCTTTACAAATATCTCCTTTTGTCCTCTCAACAACCCTGGGAGATATGTGTGCAAAGTATATATATATGTATGTGTCATCCAAATTTTGCTGAGTAAGAAATCAAGGCAAACAGAAGTTAAATGACTTGCCCAGGGTCACCCAGCTAGTAAGTGTCACCTGGTTGCTTCTATAATAGTAGTAGGAGTTCATGTTTGAGAAGGGGTCACTGAAGACATATTCACACAATGGACAATTCTTCTGAAATTTCCCAATGGAACAGTCTTCAGAACTAGATTTGGGCAAGTAAATCAGCCTAAGATTTAAATCATACTCTTCTTTCCCCCTGAAAGTGAGATGGTACAAAAAGCAGATCTAACATAGAGGCCACAGATTAATCCTGGCCTATAAACCCATAGTTTCTTAAGCACCAGTCTGACTGAGAATTAAAAGCAATCATTTCAAAAAATGATTCTGTAGCTTAAGAAAACATACCCCAACAATGACTATTTCCTTTTCCATGTAACCAAATTCACTGTACATTACAACTTTAAAGCTAAGATCTAAGGTTCAGCTCAACTCTTTAATCCCAACTGTGGCTTTGGGTACTTCCTGGTATTAATGAGCCATGCCCCAGGCCTGCAGCTGGGCTTTGAACAACAACTGAAAAAAGAAAAACATAATGAACTTAGTTGACTGGGAACAAAGTTTAGAGTATTAAAAAGGTTAAGTTATGGCACTGGAAAATCTGATGCTTCAAGAGTCTGTAATTCAATGATACAACAAAATCTTTGTGTATCTTCAGAGTGCTCCAGGTCAAATTAAATAATTTACTTTGACTAAAATGGAGTAAGAATGACATCTCATCTTTACCTGAATAACTTAAAAAAAACACATTCAGAGCCTTGAGTATCTGAAACTTCCTTTCAGAGCTGTTGCTACATTTTTCTTGAACTGGTATCTGACATTCTGTGCCATATATAATGAGTATCAATTATTTAGATATTCATATACACACATATACACATATATTGGGCTGGCTTCATAATTTATCTACACACATACACATAAAAGTAAATATAGAAAATATAATGTAAGAAAGGCAGCTAGGTGGTGCACTGGATAGAGTACCAGGCTGGGAGTCAAGAAGACATGTTCCTGAGCTCAAATTTGACTTACAGATACTAGCTAAGTGACTCTAGACAAGTCACTTAACTCTGTTTGCCTCAGTTCCTTATCTGTGAAATGAGTTGAAGAAGGAAATGGGGCAGCTTGTTACCATGGATAGGTTGTTGGGCTTGGAGTCAAGAAGTCTCATTTTCTTGAATTCAAATCTAACCTCAGATACTTAATAACTGTGTGACCCTGAGCAAGTCACTTAGCCCTGTTTGCCTCAGTTTCCTCATGTGTAAACTGAGATAGAGAAGGAAATGGCAAACCACTCCAGTATCTTTGCCAAGAAAATCCCAAATGGGCTCATGAAGAATTGGACACGACTGAAAAGCAACTGAACAATAAGTAACATAAATTATGTACAACATATGTATATATATAGTATAAATACAAATAACTAAAAATATATACTGTGCTATACATGTACTACATGTATAAATATACATAGATATACATATATGTGTATGTATCTCTGTGTGTATGGGTGTGTACATATACACATATATATATATATACTTACATACATACATACTTAGAAGGCAGATGAAATTCAGTTTTATGCTGATAGTAACAATCCAAAGCACTTTTATGATTCCCTGAAGGATATTTATGGACCAAAAACCTATGATGCATCACAACTACTCAGTGCTGATGGAGCCACATTGATTAGTGATAAGGACATGATCCTAGAGAGATGGGCTGAACACTTTCATAATGTTCTCAACAGACCATCATCAATCAATGCTGAGGCCATTGACTGTTTACCTCAGGTTGAAGTCAATCCCTCCTTAGCTGAACTTCCAGCTGAAGAAGAGGTTTTGAGGGCCATTAGGCTCTTTTCATGTGGCAAAGCACCTGGTGCTGATTCTCTTCCAGCTGAGATTTACAAGGTAGGGGGACCGTGGCTCACACAAAAGCTGACTGAAATTTTCCAGGTTATATGTTAAGAGGAGGTTATGCCCCAGGAGTTCAAGGATACCTCCATTGTCCATCTCTATAAGGGTAAAGGGAACAGGTTGTCCTGCAACAGTCACAGGGAGATCCCTCTCTTAGTCATTGCTTGCAAAATTCTTGCTAGAGTCCCCCTTAATACACTAATCCTTCACCTGGAAGATGGTCATATACCTGAGAGCCAATGTGTCTTCAGAAAAGGCCGAGGAACAGTCAATATGGTGTTTGCTGCCTGACAACTCCAGGAGAAATGCCAGGAGCAAAACAGAGGTCTGTACACAATGTTTGTGGATCTGACCAAGGCCTTTGACGCTGTTAGTCGTGAGGGCTTATGGAACATTATGTCAAAATTTGGTTGTCCAGAGAAGTTCATCAATATTGTATGTCAGTTTCATGATGACATGTTTGCCCAGGTTCTGGATAGTGGACAATGCTCTCGTGCCTTCCTGGTCACCAGTGGAGTGAAACAGGGCTATGTGCTTGCTCCGATTCTTTTTAGCATGATGTTTTCAGCCATGTTGTCAAATGCTTTCAGTGAGGATGAACAAGACATCAAGGTCAACTACCATACGGATGGTAAGTTCTTCAATTCGAAAAGGCTACAAGTCAAGACCAAAGTGGAGGGAGTGTTGGTGCATGATTTTTTGTTTGCAGATGATTGTGCACTCAGTGCAGCCTCTGAAGCTGAGATGCAACAAAGTATGGATTAATTCTCTGATGCCTGTGCTAATTTTGGCCTGATAATTAACACCAAGAAAACACAGGTGCTCCATCAGCCACACCATCCATACATGGAGCCATCGGTTACAACAAATGCAGAAGTTTTGAATGCTGTGGATAAGTTCACTTACCTTAGTAGTGTACTTTCCAGGGATGTACACATTGACAATGAGGTTGATGCGTGCATTGCCAGAGCTAGCTCAGTGTTTGGGAGGCTCCGAAGAAAAGTTTGGGGAGAAGAGGTATTAGACTGACTATCAACCTGAAGGTCTCCAGAACCATTGTGCTGACCTCATTGTTATATGCTTGTGAAACATGGACAGTCCATCAGTACCATGCCTGGAAACTGAATCGCTTCCATTTGAACTGTCTTAGGAAGATTCTAAGGATTACCTGGCAGGATAAGGTACCACACACTGAAGTCCTTGCTCGAGCTGAACTGCCAAATATTCAAATTATGCTTCGGAGAGTGCAACTCTGATGGGCTAGCCATGTTGTTCGAATGCAGAATGTGCACTTGCCAAAAAGACTATTTTATGATGAACTCACATGAGGCAGGTGATCACATGGTGGCCAGAAGAAGGGATACAAAAAGATACTCTCAGAGTTTCTCTCAAGAACTTTGGATTTGACTGTGCAACATGGGAAATACTGGCACAGGGCTGCTTAGCATGGCATGCACACATCAGAAAGGGTGCTGTGCTCTATGAGCAAAACAGAACTGAGATAGCACAAAGTAAATGCAGGATGCACAAATTTGGGATATACACTCCAAATATTCACATGGACTATCTGTGCCCAACCTGTAGTAGAACATTTCGAGCTCATATTAGTCTGATCAGCCACAGTCAGACACACTGAAATTTCACTTTATCCTGTGATGGATTTTTGTCATTTTGGTCCTCTTCAAAGGCGAATGACAACAACCAACTACATTACATACATACTTACATAAATATACACACACCAATACCTATAAGGTTCTTTTCTTGTTCTTTGCCTCAAAGAGCCAGCATCTCCCATTGCATCCTGGGTCATCTCCAGTCCATCCTGACGAATATTTGACCATTGGACCCAGATGGCTCTGGAGGAGAAAGTAAGGCTGGTGACCTTGCATAGCCCTCCCTCACTCAAATTAAAGTCAACTGCAAGTCATGTCATCATTTCCCTGATGTCAGGGTCCTCTTCAAAAACAAAGGACAAATACAACCTGTATGGAGACCAAGCTGCTTGAGTGGGGACCCAGCCAGTTAATTCTGCTGGTCCTCTCCCTCTCCATCTCCTCCTTTTCTCCAAAGGAAGGTAAATTGCCCAGTTAACTTGGGGTTTACTGGCTAGATTTCTTTCTTTCTTTTCTCTTTCTGTCTTTTTCAAATCAGGTTGGCTGGCCTGTTGTTTCAAAGGCCAAGACACCTTAAGTTGTTCTCAATTTCTATAGTACTTCCTAGAAAATCTTAAAAAGGCCATTGTCAATCTAGGAAAAAAATACTGTGTGCCCCTCAGCACAGCTTTTGTCAGAATGGCTCCTCTTCCTTCTGCATGTTCTAGTAGCCCCCTAAATGCATCACCAAGCATTACATATTTACTTTGTCCCAGACAAGGTGCCAGGTATATGCCCGTATGAATATCCTGCCCTCAAGAAGCTCAGATTCTGCTAGAGTCATCCAGCATGTTCACAGATGAGTAAATATAGGATCTCTCTGAATTTGCCTGTCTCTCACTCAGCGATGGGAGAGAGAAGGGCATGCTCTAAGAGCTCTGGGTATCAGGAAAGATTATGTGAAGGGGGTGGCAAGTTGAGTCATGGGTTACAAGAGATGGAGGTAAGGAGACAGAACATTTTGGGCATAGGGGAACAGTCCATGGAAAGGCATCCAGGTGGGAAATGGAATGTTACATATAGGAAGCAGCAGGCTGGCCACGTTGACTGGAGCATCAAACACATGACGTCATTAGTCTGGAGAGATAGACTGGAGCCACATGGTGGATGGCCTTAAATGTCATAAAGAAGATTATGCATTTTATTGTAATGACAATGGGGTGCTGTTGAACTGTCCTGAACATGGAGAGGAGTGATGTGGTCAGATTTGTGCTTCAGGAATATCAGTCTGGCAGGCGTGTGAAGAAGGGCTGGAGAGGTGAAGTCTTTACATGAAGACTACATCTTACTTGTAAAATTAAATGGAGAAGTGAATAACTCAAAGAGTGCTTCAAGCCTCTCTGCTTTTGCTGGTATAAATGAAGCTTTTTAAGGAGCAGCAGAAGACAAGCAAGAAATCCTAATTCCAGGCCCCACTCCCAATTCCTATACACCCTCCTATTACAAATTCCCTTATTATCCTATCTCCAAAAGTGCTACTAACAACATGAATTCCCAGCTTCCCACTGAAGCAATTCCGGGCTCCACAGGCATCTTTTTCCTGTTTATACTCATACATCAAATGGGCCTTTGGAAAATTCCCTGATTTCTTTTGTCCTGTTTTCTTTGTTCTATTTCCATGCAGTCCATTTCCCTTTAGAGGTGACATGGATGGGAAATGGCTTATTGCCTCAACAGGAGGCCACAGGCAAGAGGCCCACGTCATGGGAAAAACAAACATCCAAGCAGAGGCCGTGCCCAGGAACCACAAAACATGCACACGCTTTGGTTGGCTCAAATATGCCTACCTTTGGCAATTTGCTACAGAAGAAAGAAAAATTAGGACAAATTTTCCCAAAGCTTCCAACTTCCAAAACACACAAATAAGACAATTTCTTCTTATAGATACAGCAGCTTATGTATCTAGTTGCACCTGCTGTCTACTTCTTAGCCTTGATCAAAAGATGCTCATTACAGAGGTATGTTTGTCTATTGGACTACTGCTGGTGATAAATGTGGCATCGTGGCACAGAGCCAGCCAGATCATGTTATGAGTCAGATATTTAAGGAATACTGGGATCAATAGACTCATTTTATGGAATTTTATTTTCAAATGAGCTAATAATAGTGATGCACTTAGCACAGTCCCTAGCACATAGTAAGATCTATATAAATATTAGCTATTATAATTATTTGAAGCATCAAAAGGGAGAAATACTTTAAGAAGGCTGGATACTAATTACTTCAGCAACATTTACCAATGCCTGGCTAGAAATAATTGGAGTCTGTGAATGTAATATTGGTGAGTTGACAAGATTTGGAAAAATCAGTTATCTAAATATTAAGTACTGGTGTTTACAGGTTTGATTTGGATTGGAATCATGTTTTCCCCCACCCCTTCCTCCAGTGGCTTAAAGATTGTGATGAAGCTTCTCTAATCCTCTCATCTATCCTTCTAACAATGCTGAGCTCCAATGATCTGCATGGCAGGTTTGGAGGTTAGGAAGCTGTTAGCAATGAAATGGTACTTTTTGCTTTTGGCATCCATTAAAGTCCTTATAGATGTGACCCTGAATTTTTGGAGACTAAGCTATATCACTATGCCACTGCCAAGATTTTGCTGACCCTGCCACACTGGAAGGATTTTACTTTGGAAACTTAATGACATTAACTTGACCAAGCTGGTTCAATTTAGAGATTTTACCTGACCTATAGAATAGATCCGCAGGCCAAATGATAACATTCCCCATGGTGGGTAAAGAGGGCAGGGAAGTACAGTAATGATCACTCTTCCTAAAAGCAGTCAATATGCATAACTGTGCTGCTAGCTTTGTTAAACATTTATCTATACGGATAATGAAGCGATGAAAAATTCTATGGTAAAAAGGACTGGGACCTTCTTAGTGACCTCAGGCTTCCCATCTTAAACTGGAATTGCACAATGGGTTTAGTTCCTGTCATTTAGGATGACAATAAACAAAATTAAACTTGAGGCTAACCAGAACTAAAGCAAGCAAAGTACTTTGTGGGTTTTAATGCCAATGATCTGTAAACATTTTCTTTACCTGGATCTAAATAAGTGACCATCAATTATTCTAAAAGTGAATTAAATAATGACAGAGTTAACCAGTCTTCAAGTTAATTGATCATAGGTTACTTTGTGCAACTCTGTCTCACCTAAATCCAATTCATGAGCAATTCAAGACATCATCCCATGGTGTCATTGATCCTCTTAGAAAGGAAAGATGGAACAACAATTGCATGATATTCCCCTGGCACATGAAATTTTGAGACACAGAAAACTTAACGTAATTTTCAACTAAGAGGTATATAAGTATGGCTAAGAAAGTATAATTTAAAAACTACTTTATTTTTATGTCAAATTCATTTTGAAATATATCCCAATATCTAATAATCAATAAATTTAATTAATATTTAATATAATATAAAGAAAGCCATTTCTTATTACAAAGATTAATAAAAGAAAGGGGGAAAAAGCAATTCAACAAAACCAGTGGAGACATTGACCACATACACTCTTCTCCTATAGTCATCCACCTCTACAAAGAAGGAAGGAAGACACTTCTCTCAACTTTTCTCTAGAGCCAAGGTTGGTCAATAAAGTCATGGTATAGTTCAGCTTTTTTTTTTTACTCTGTTTAATATAAATCAAGATTAGGAAATCACTCTGTTGACACAAGCTCTTAAACTACTGGTTTTCTTCTTTATTAGTCTATTTTACTATCAAAGGGGAGTTAAACCAATACATCAGTCTCTGGGACAAAGGAGCAAACAAAAACCACAGTTTATCAGTTTACCAGGAAATATTGACTTCAAAGACGGCTAATTTCATCAGTGGGGGGCCAAATCATCCCTAAGCTCTAATATTCGTTCAAGTTCTAAAGAATAAAAACAAAAACAAATTCCTAGGTGGTGGCTAACCTTCTGGTGATCAAAATCTCTAAACTGAGCCAAGTTGGTCAAGTTAATGTCATTAAGTTTCCAAAGTAAAATCCTTCCAGTGTGGCAGGGTCAGCAAAATCTTGGCAGTGGCATAGTGATATAGCTTAGTCTCCAAAAATTCAGGGTCACATCTATAAGGACTTTAATGGATGCCAAGAGCAAAAAGTAGCATTTCATTGCTAACAGCTTCCTAATGAAAAACAGAAGCTGTTAATTAAACCCCTAGACTAAGAAACAGGCACCATTTATTAATTTGCTGATAGGACATACACATATGGGGCATACAGATACATATATACACAAAGTGTTATTACTGAAACTATCATATTGGGACAGCCATAAAGAAAATAACCATTTTTCTTCTTAAGATATTAATTATAGATTAGAATGATGGAATTCAAATAAACTGATATGCATATAACACTTTAACATTCACTAAACTTCTTTTTTCTAAGTTACTTGAACGATATTGGATCATTTTTAGAAGCTCCAGGAAATAAAATGCAAATAACTTGTACTAATTCAAATGAAAGAGTTTAAATTAGGGGAAAATGCAAAACCTAAGTTCTTTTAAAATTTATTTTCTTTTTGTTTTCAAATACGTACTACACGACTGCATTTCAACAAAGCATGGTAAATATGAAGATTATACAGAAATATGAAAAATTCTCTATGAAGTAAAGCAAAGCTAATGTGAAATACTGTATACACTGATTTCATGTAAAGTAAGCTTAAGCAATCTTAAAGATTGAAAAAGATTATAGCGCTGATTAGTCTTCATTTACCATTGCTGTTCAGTCGTATATGCTCAATTTTTAATTATAAATACAATGAAATACTAAACTTTTAAAACATAAATGTACACAAAAATGGAATCGACTGCTTTTTAAAAGATTCAAGTATGAATTCAATTCAATTCTGCAACATTAAGTGCTTACTCTGAGTAAACTCTCTCTCCCTTGGCTAACTCTTTGAAAAGGCTGTCTCCAATAAGGTCCTCCACTTTCTTTCCTTCCACTCTCTTCTTAACTCTCTATGGCTTTGCTTCTGACCTCATTATTTCATTCCAAAATTACCCACAGTCTCTTAATTGCCTAATCTAACTGTTTTCTCAGTCCTCACCCTACTTTACTTCTCTGAAACCTATGATACTGTTTATTGATTGACCTTTTTTCTCAAATACTATCTCTCCTCTAGGTTTTTTGAGATACTGCTCTCTTTTGGTTCTTGGATCCCCCTTAGTCTTCTTTGCTGGTTATTCTTCTAGGTCACTTCCACTAACTATAGGGATCCTCCAAGGCTCTGTCCTGGACCTTCTTTTCTATTCCCTTTATGGGACTTCACTTAGTGATCTTTTCACCTTCCATGGACTTAATTATCTCTGTGTCTATCATTCTTAGATGCATTTGTCCTGTTCTAACCTCTTTCTTGATCTCTAGTCTCACATCTCACATCTCAGTCATTCCAGTCCTATCCAACTCTTCCTGATCCCATTTGGAGTTTTCTTGGCAAAAATACTGGTATAGTTTGCCATTTCTTTCTCCAGCTCATTTGATGGATGAGAAAATTGAGGCAAACAATGGTAAGTGATTTGCCCATGGTCACCCAGCTAGTAAGTGTCTGAGGTCAGATTTGAACTGGAAGATGAGTCTTCTTGACTCCAGACTCAGCACTCTATCCATTGCAAAATGGAGCTGCCCAGTTGTCTAGTAGACATGTAGAGTTGTTCAAAACTAAACACATTATCTTTTCCCCAACACCCTACACTCTTCCAAACTTCCCTAATACCATCCAAGGCAACATCATCCTCCAGCTACCTGCACTCAAAAGCCTTGGTGCCATCCTCACCTCTTTTCTCATAGTTACTCCACATTTCCAATTTTTGTTAAGTCTTATCATTTCTAATTTCATAACATCACTTGTACATGTTCCCTTCTCTTTAATCCCAACCACCAGTCTGGTGCAAGGTCTTATTACTTCATGTTTCAATGATTTCCATGGCCTTCTAGATGGTATCTCTCTCTCTAGTCTCCCCCCACTCCAATCCATTCTCCATTCAGCTGCCAGTTATTTTCCTTAAAGTATAGCTATAACCATGCCACCCACCTCCATACCCACTCTATCCAGGGGTTCTTTATCTCCTTCAGGATCAAATATAAAACCTCTCTGGCATTTAAACATCTTCTTTTATATCCAGACTGATTACATTTTACTTCTCTCCACACACTCTACTTGCTATTTCTCACAGATTTGAAGAAATGAAGATTGGTTAAAGAGTGATGGATGTTTCAGTTAAAACAGTGAACACTATCTGCTAAGTCCAGAGGGGTTAAGATCCATGGCAATGAAGAAGGAACCAGAGAGGCTAGAATTGGGGGAGAGAAAGAGAACTGTATTTTAGATCAGGAAGACTTGATCTGCTTCTTATGTGAGTAATGATGAGTTACATGACCGCAAAGCCTCAGATTACTTATTTATAAAACAGGGATAATACAGCCATGAGAATAACAATGACAAACTACATGGGAAGTCCTTTGTAAAATTTATAGCTCTATTGAAAATATCATTTATTGTCCTTATGATATAATATATTAAAGAAATAAATGCAAAGTAACAATGATTTTACAATGACATCACGATAAGATGTCTTGATTTGCACATGAATTGGATTTAAGTGAGGCAGAGTTGCACAAAGTCATTAGTCTCACTCTCTTTTCCAAAGTCATTAAAGTCCACTGACAGGACAGAAGAAGACTGGCAATGTCCCAGGCTGCAGTGGATGACCTTGGCTTCTTCAATGTCTGATCAAGCTCTAAGTGCTCCATAGCCTCCTTCATGGCCTTGAAACAAATTGATCTCATCAGCCCATTCTAACAGGGAAAGTCTTCATATGCTTGGGGTAGACATCCCTCTAACTCACAGAAAGGTCTGAGGCTTTCTGGTTACCCTCAACCTGGTTTAGGCCATCTGCTCAGAAGGTTTTACAAGAGTGTGGCCCCTGCACATGCTACAGCTTCTTGGAGTCACAAGCAACAGTTGGGTGAAGGTAGACACCAAAGGTAGATGAGCAGCCCTGAAAAGCGATCAGCAGCCATCCCATTAGCTGTGCTAGTCCTCCCTATGTACCCCATACATTCCTTGAAATAGGTAAAGAGGTGGGCACAACAAGGGATGCTTTTTCTGATAGCAGAAAATTCCACTTCCTTGGAATACTGATTCATTGTTGGTAGAACTGTGAGTTGATACAACCATTCTAGAGAACAATTTGGAACTATGTCAAAAAGACTATAAAAATGTGCTTACCCTTTGACCCAGCAATACTGCTTCTAGTATCCTAGAAGAATACTGCTTTTTGTATCCTAAAGAGATTATAAAAATGGGAAAAGGACCCACATGTACAAAAATATTTATAGCAGCTCTTTTTGTGGTGGCCAGGAACTAGAAATCGAGGGGATACCCATCAACTGGAGAATGGCTGAATAAGTTGTAGTATATGAATGTAATGGAATATTATTGTGCCATAAGTAATGATGAACAGGCAAACTTCAGAAAAACCTGGAAATACTTATATGAATTGATGCTGAGTGAAATGAGCAGAACCAGGAGAAAATTGTACACAGTAACAGTCACATTGTAAGATGATTGACTTTGATAGACTTAGCCCTCCTAAGTAATGCAAGGACCTAAAACAATTCAAAAAGATTCATGATGGAAAATGTCATTCACATCCAGAGAAAGAACTAGGGAGTCTGAATGCAGAGTGACCATTTTCTTTTTTTATTTATTTTATTTTCTTTCTCATGGTTCCTCCCATTTATTCTAATTCTTCTGTACAACATGATTAATGTGAAAATGTTTAATAGGAATGTACATGTAGAGCCTATATCAGATTGCATGCTGTCTTAGGGAGAGGGGAGAGAAGGGAGGAGGAGAAAATTTAAAACTCATGGAAGTGAATGTTGAAAACTAAAAATAAATAAACAAATTGAAAAAAAAGAAAGAAAATTCTACTTTCTAGGAAACAGTAAGTCCTTGCTTTTGTGACAAGCATTACATTGAAAGCCTAAAGATTTAAGTGGCCAAGAACATGTGCAGGAATAGTGTTCAAGGTTTATCTAGAATGACACATAGGATCATAAGATAAAGACTTGGATGGATTGGAGAGATCTCTAATCCAAGCCACAATCCTCTTCATGCTGTCCCCACTCACCAGCAGTAATCAGGGCTCCAGCTTAGAATCACCGAACTGTTAGAACTGGAAGGGGCCATTTGATTGGTTGGTTTTGTTGTTTAATCATGTCCTACTCTTCATGACCCCATGGATAGCAATGGTATCCATGGGCTGAGGTTTTGTTTTTGGTTTGGTTTTTGATTTTTGGCAAAGATACAGGAGTGGTTTGGCATTTGCTTCTCCAGTGGGCTAAATCAGACAGAGGTTAAGTGACCTGTCCAGAGTCACACAGCTAGTGAGTATCTGAGGCTAGATTTGAACTCAGGTCTTTGTGACTCCAGGACTATCCATTGAGCCATCTAGCTGTCTCTGATTTTAAATCATCTATCTGTTGATTTTATAAGTTAGACAGCTAAAGTGGTTTTGCATTTCAAATTCCTTACATTTGTATAGGTGGTTCAGCTTCCATAGAAATGATCTCATTTGATTCCAGAAACAAGCCTGTGAGCTAGGGAAGGTATTGTTTTCTCCATGTTACTGGTAAGGAAACTGAGACTCAGAGGTGAAGTGACTTTTCCCAAGGCTAGTAAATAGAAATAAGGACTAGAACTAGAACCCAGGTTTACTAAATCTTTGTCTAGTCCTCTATTAGTTTATAATAATATCTCTGAGACTTCATCAGACATGAACATCATAGAGCCACTGAAGGAAATCCGGAGGTTGGTTCAGTGAAAAGAGCAGGGCATGTGAGGGCTGAGCTCAGATCCTGCCTCTGATACTGTGTGTGGGTGTGGGACTTGGGGCATGTTCCTCAACCTTCCGGGCCTACAGTTTCCTCAAATGTAAAATAAAGGGGTTGGGCCATGTGACCTTCCAGCTTTCTATCCAGACTTGTGCTTTTGGAAGGATTTTATCTCAAGATTTTTTTTCCCAATAGTCAACAAGCATTTATTAAGCACTAACTACCCCTTAGGCATGGTTCTAAACTCTGACAATACAAATGAAAAAGACAGTCCTGGACCTCAAGAAGCTTATAATGTAATCAGAGAAGAAAATACACAAAAGGAAACTGAAAAGAGAGTGGGAAGGAGGGCATGAAGTTCCCAAAGAGCAGGTGGTAGGAAATGAAGGAAGCGAGAATCAACTGGAAATTCTGAGATATCAATATAAAGGGAGGTTTTGGGAGATGTTCATTGCTCCACCTTCCAGTCCTCCAGTCAGAGGAAAGACATAACTGAGGGAACTGAGGTGCTGAGTATCATTTGTTGTTCAGTTGTTTTTTCAGTCCCCTCCAACTCTTTGTGACCCCTTTGGGGTTTTCTTAGCAAAAATGCTTGAGTGGTTTGCCGTTTCCTTCTCCAACTCCTATTACAGATGAGGAAACTAAGGTCAACAGGGTGAAGTGACTTGCCCAGGGTCACATAGTTACTAAGTGGCAAAGGCCACTGTTGAACTCAGGAAGATGAGTGAGTGTTCCTGACTCCAGAACGGGTGCTCTGTCCACTGCTCCACATAGCTGCCTGTTGAGTACCATAGCTGAAATCATCTCCATGATGAGATATCTGGTGATGAATTTTATTTATCCTAGGGGAAAGTATGAGAGTTGTTCACTTCTCTGGGAGTGGAAACCAAGCAGGGTTGATGGCGGGAAATGAAGAATTATCCATGCCAATCAGGTCTAAGATTTCAAAGAACAGGGGCAATGAAGTACACTCAGTTGAGCTCCAGAGTTTATCGACAGCCAAACTGCAGGGACACACTCATTTACACGAGAATGGGAAAAGGAAGATATGAGTTCTACTTCTTTGGCATCTGGTCCCTGACTTTTTTTGAGTTGGGGATACAGGTCAGGTAGTCTAGAATAGAGTGTATGTGAAAAAGATAATATGCGATGGATCTGTGAAGTAGAGCTGGAGGAGGGAGACTCTGCAGCATTCTGAACAGAGTAGTGTGATGGTTAGATCTGTGTTTTTGGAATATCATTTGGGCAGCAGTATAGAAGTAAGGAACTCAGTTAAGCAGTTTGACATTTTATGGAAATTGGATAGCCCGGAGCTGTTAGGGGCTATGTGGTTTTATATTAAGGTAGACAAAAGGGGATGGAGTCCTTTACAAATGCATTAGTCTAGAATAGATCAGAACAGGCTAAGCACAGGGGTTAGTAGAATTCCTTTGGAGTCAGAGGTTGTCCTCATGGATATGAATTCTTTCAAGCTCTGCCTTGCTACGTGTCCCATTTCCCTTTCCTCTAGATTGTATAAAAGCCCAACTACCATCATTTGAATATTTTAAAAATTAACACTAGCTTGTTTTTCAGTATATAATTATCTCATTTCATAATTAAATATCTGTAAGTCTGATAATGGGCAGATAGAAAACCCATACTGTATTTATCTGTAGATAAAGTCAGAAAACCTAGATTCAAGTCCCATGTCTGATACATACTGACCTGTGTGACCCCGAGCTAATCACTTAAACTTGTAGTGCCCTACAGGAAACTCAATAAGACTAAGTTACAGATGAATTGTCAGTCTGCATCAGTAGAGAAAGAGTCTCTAGATTTTTACATCACAGGTATATACACAAATAGTACGTGTCTGAGGCCAGATATGAATGCAGGAAGATGAGCCTTACTGAATCTTGGTCCAGCACTCCATGCACTATGGCGTCACCTAGTGGCCCACCTAATTGGCATTAGACATAGTATTTCAATCCATGCCTCCCTGACTCTACGGCTGATTCCATCTATATATACTATTCTTGCCTTTTATTACATAAAAATGGGCTATCAAAAAAGTATCCAATTTGTTTTGCCGTGATTCTTTTAAAAACTAAAATACTGGAGATAAAATTCCAAGGGCATCATGATGTGAATAATTGGATTGTAATAGAGTTAAGGGTTGTATATAATTTCGCATATTATATCCATCCCTATCATCCCTATTGATGATTCTGATGAATCTCTGCTACAGAAATGCATTATGGTACTCTCCACTGGTAATAAATGCATTTTGTTCTAGTGGTTCTTAACTCATATAAGAACTTCTTTTTAATGTAAAAAAAAAATTATACGGAAGCCCCACATGACAGTACCTATTAGTATCCCCTGATTAGAAGTAACTAGGTGGCACAGTGGATAAAGCCCCAGGCTTAAAATCAGGAAGACCTCAGGTCAAATTTGACTTTAGATACGTAATAGCTGTGTGATCCTGGGAAAGTCACAATCTGTTTGCCTCAATTTCTCCAACTGTAGGATAACTGTGCCTACCTCAAAGGTTGTAAGCATCGTATAATATTTGTAAAATGTTTGTTTAGAAAGTACTTAGCACATAGTGTCATATAAATGCTTATTCCTTTCCCTTCTCATTGAGAACATACACTGCCAAAAAGTTGTCAGGAATTCAATAAAGCCTGCAATTCAGTTTGTATTTTATTAATCACAACATGCGTTTGAAAAATACCAATATACATGGGAAATACATTATTTATTCAGTCTGTTTGGCAGACATATTAATTCACAGAAGGAGCCCTTGCAACGACTGTGGTCTCATAGAGTCTGTGACTTACAGGTTTGGAAACATTTCTTTATCCTATAGAAATTAAATGAAGTTTTTTCAACCAGCTTAACTTTAGGAATATAATTCCTTTTCATATCATGTGAGTACACTAAACTTCATTTACCCTTGTATTTATCACAGTACCTAAGCACACTGATTGGCATATAGCTAAATTATTTTTTAAAAATTATTATTTTTTTTTTTTTAGAAAAAACAGGAAGGTTTTAATCACAAAAGGAAAAGCTAATGGAGTCCTCAGCCTCATTAGGGTGCAAAGAGAGGCTTGGGCTCCACTACTTGCCAGCAATGAGTAGGTTCCTGAGAACTGGATTGACTGAATCCCCTCTCAGGAACATCTTGGAAATGTAATGATCTTTGTTCACCATTTGGACTTTTTCTTGCCTTTGCTGATTTTGGGCACCTCCACCCACATCTCCTTCACGTTCTCCAAGACCATGCTGCAGTGCCTGTCAAAGGCCTTCACTCAGCCCAGAAACTTTTTGTTGTGGTGGAAGTTGATAAGGACCTGGATGTTGTTCTTCACTGACTGGGTGAGCACCGATGGGGGCCCAACGTTGAACTCCTCTTTGTGCTTCTGCAGCTCCTCGGGGGTCATCTCACTCTCGGGCTTATTTAGGAGACTCATGGTAGTGGTGGCCCCTCAGTCCTTTGCAGTTCTGCCTTCCTCGCACTGCAGTTGCCTCTGTGCTCTGGCTCTGCTGTCTCTGCCGCCCCCTTAAAAATTATTTGGCACTTCCTATGTTCCAGGTACTGTGCTAAGCAAGGCAGCTAGGTGACACAGTGCATAGAGTGCTGGGCCTGGAGTCAGGAAAACAAGTTCAAATCTGACCTCAGATACTTCCTAGCTGTATGACCCTAAGCAAGTCACTTAACCCTGTTTGCCTCAGTTTCCTTGAGAAGGAAATGGCAAACCAAGCCATATCTTTGCCATATCTTTGACCCCAAATGGGGTCACAAAGAGTCAGATATGACTGAAAATAACTGTGTTAAGAGTTTTACAATTCTTATCTCATTTAATTCTCACAACAACCCTGGGAGATATGTGCTGTTTTTATTCCCATTTTACAGATGAAGAAACTGAGGTACAGAGAAGTTAAATGACTTGCCCAGGATCACACAGCTAGGAAGTGTATGAAGCAGGATTTGAACTCAGGTCTTTCTGACTCCAGGCACAGTACTCTTTTCACTGTGCCACTTACCTAACCTTGGGTAGCATTATTGCTGGAAGAGTGAAGTACCCACATCAATGAAATAGATTATATATCCATTTCCTTATTTTTATTATTGTGACCAGACTTGTGATCTCATTGACAGAAGGAATTCAGGAGGAAAAGCTCACTAATCACCAGCCTACTCTTCAAAGTAGCTTCTCAGAAAGTTGTCTCTGACACTGAGACATAGCCCAGGGTCAAAAAGCCAGCCTAAGTCAAGGGGCAGAACTTGAATGCAGATCTTCTTAACTGTATCCACTACATCCTGCTTGCCTCATTATTATTGTTCTCAGAACCTGACCAATGTCACACATCTTCCAAATTATCAAGGTGACTATAATTACCTTTAAAAAAAATCTTCTCAGATTTAAACTTTTTCCTATATTCCTTCCTGCTGTGAAGTCAGATTCAATCACTTAGATTTTTAAAATATATCCCTATTTCTGCTTGGGTCCAAGTTACAGAGAGGCAGATTTTGGCTCAATGCTGAAAAAAGTAGCCTAGCAAATAAAGATGCCTAACAGTGGAAGGGGCTGCCTTGGGATTTGGAGTTACTTCTTACTAGAGGTTTTTTTGAGTGACTGGGGGTGATGTTGTCAGCACTTTTGGGGAAAGTTATGGGGATAGGGTAGGGGAAGGGATTCCTGATAAGGTGTGGGTTGGACCAGACAACTCTTGAGTTTCCTTCTATTTCTGACTAACAGCTTTTGCTGAAGGAGTTTATTCACACTGGGTCAATGTACAGCTGTGGTACACAGATCTGAATTGTGTCCCTCCTCACTACTGTGGTATAATTCTTGTCATTTACTTTGTGAAATGAAGGGTAATGGCCCTTTTTAAGTTCACTCTTCACATATTTTTACTTAGTAGGGCCCCTAGGTAGGAGATGGAGAAGCATGGTAAGACTATGGCAAGAAACTAGAACACAGTCTCAGAGGTGGAAGGAATGTTAGAGGTCATGGAATCCAACCCTTTTATTTTGCACATAAAAAAACTGAAGCCCAGAAGGGTTAAGCTACTTGCCTAGTATCATATCATTAGTGTCTAAGGCAGGATTTGAATCTCCATCTTCCTGACTCCAAGGGACTCCATCTATTTCCTCCCCTACACTCTCTGTTTCTCATGGTGATCTACAGTAGCAGGAAAATGTCTAATTTAAATTTGGGAGAAATCATATTAGTAATTTCCACATATACAGAAGCAAAATATAGTGGTGAAAGACCCAGTGCTTGAAGTGTTACCCATGTTTCAATGAGCAGAAAACTGGATGACAGGTGACCCGTAATATAAAGCACTCTATGCCACCCTTCTGAAAGAAAAGGCAAAAATATACATTGGAAAGGTTTAATACGATGCTTACCTCAACACTTCAAAGATCCATGATTTTGTTGATAAGGCATGGTGTCTCAAATCATAACCTCACTGGAACTTGGCAGCATTTGGGATTTGCAAGCCAGAGTGGTCCTTGGACAATACTTGTACATAAAATCCTTTGCCAAGTGTGAGGTCAAAGTATTTCTAGCTTGGGGCTATCTGTCTGATCTTATGGCATAATGGATAGGATGCTGGGCTTGGAGTCAAGAAACCTAAGTTCAACTCTAGCCTCAGACACTGGCTTATGTGACCCTGGGCAAGTCACTTAATTTGTTTGCCTCAGTTTCCTCATCAATGGGGATAACAATAGCATTGTTATGAGGAACAAATGAAGTATCTGTAATGCTTTTAGCATGGTGCATAGTAGGTACTATATAAATAATGATGAGATGAGCCACTGCTACTCACTGAGCTTCTAAGAATACAGGATCACTTACAGCAACAGGATAAGTTTTGGATTGTGTTATCAAGCCACTCAAATCAATCAACTCTAAATAAATCAAAACTTTCTTGTAGCACAGCAAGAAGTCTTCAGAACCTAGAGCCTTGTTTGATTCAATTCAGAACATAAAATACTTAAGTGGACCTGTGATCTTATTGATTGGAGGTTTCTCTCCAATGACGCAGAGGGCAACCTGTCCTCTCTGCGTCATCTCCAAACTTTGCCCCAGGAGGGCCCACCCAACATGTCACAAGGCCCTCCTAGCTTTCTTTCAACATTTTGAGAGTATCGAGGGGCATCTGTCATCCCTCACTCTTGCTGTGTGATCCACCCATCTCTTCTTATTGGCATACAATCTCTCGATGATGTCCATTACTCTGGTTCTTCTGATTGCTTGTGCACTACAGCCCTCTCACACCCATCACCTGATTCTCTCATCTTTAATCCTTTGGAGGCAGTGGTGTTCCACGTCTTGGCACCAATATTGGTAAAATCTTGGTTTGAAAAATGGCCTTTTGTAAAAAGGTTTACAATTTCCCCAAAGCAGTTCAAGCCTGCTTTCTTCTTCCTGTTCAACTCTATGCCCAGCTTACTGTCCATCTATATTGATTGTCCCAGATATACATACATATACATAGAGACAAGTCTATTGGGTAGTAATCCAAATTCAAGTTGAAAGGTGGGCAACAGACATTTTTCATCTACTTGGTCTTTCCTATGTGGACAGAATAACCAAAGTTCTTTTAGTGATTATAGGTATCTTCTAGGATGCTTTGTAACATCCTAGGGCTTGATGCAATTGTAACAATGTCACTCACAAACAGGAGCACTGGTGGACCCCATCATACAGAAAGGATACTCTGTGCCACATCACTTTCACCACAAGCTGACTGGCTTTTAAGGTTAGGGTTAGGTTATCATTATACTGTGAAATGATTAAGAAGTGCTTGATTATTGAATACTGTTTGCAAAAGTCTGTTCCTTATCCTTATCAAAGGTGCCCTCAATTACGTAGACTTTCAAAAAGATTTTGTAGAGATGGATGAGGAGGCATATAGGCTAGCTGATATTGAGTTATTAGTCACATGTTGGGGGCATTAATAATAAGATCCAAGATTCTTTTTTCAATATCTTTAGTATCCCCTGCTCTTTCACATACCACACAGTAACTACTTATTCAAATCTCCTATGTGCCTAACAGTTTAAGATTGTCTTTCATAGCATACAACCAACATTTCCCAAGATTGTGGCACTCATGTTTTGAGGATGATTTTTATAAAGCCACATGGTAAGTGGAGTGTGCTCTGGAAGTTAGGAAGTTCTAAACCCAGCTCTGCCAGTGTATGGCTTTAGGCAAGTCATTTCATTCATGCCATTTGTCAGTCAGTCAATTAACACTTATGAAGCACCTTCTATGTCCCAGACACTACCCTAAGCACTACGGATGCAAAAAGAGGCAAAAGACAGTCCTTGTCTTCAAGGAGTTCACAATCTAATGCAGGAGTCAATAAGTAAATATATACAGAGTAGTTCCATACAGCATAAATTGGAAATAATTTGCAGAGGGGAGGTGCTAGAGTTAAAAGGTGTTTGGAAGGGTTTCACGCAGGTTTTGTTTGTTTGTGTTTGTCCTTCCTTGCCGAAGAAGACCATGCCATCAGAGAAATGATGACATGACTTGCACTTGACTTTAGTGAGGGGGGCTGTGCAGGTCACCAGCCTCACTTCTCCTCCAGAGCCATCAGAATCCAGTGACCTGATATTCCTCAGGAAGACTGGAGATGACCCAGGGTGCACTGGAAGACCTTGGGCCCTTTAGGCCAAGGTCTTTGCAGGTACTCAGGGTGAGGCAACGCCCATTTATTGAATAGGCCTGTTTAAGAAGTAGCCAGGGCAAGGCCCCTTTAATGAGGTAGAGAAAAAGAAAGACATCAGGCTGGGTGGGAAACAGCACCAGTTGCTATTGATAATCATTCTAAAGCTAGGAGGGTCCAGAGGAGCCCTTAGGCAGGGGCCCACTGAAGTCCCAGCTTCAGAGTGCAGTAGGTTCAGGGCTTTGGGAGAGGACAGGACATGACATGTAGGTTTTAGTTAGAACCTGAAGGAAGTCAAGGAAGCCTGGATGTAGTGATGAGGAGGAAGAACATTCCAGGAACTGGGGAGAGCCAGGAAAAATGCCCAGAACTGAGATATGCAACAGCAAGGTGGCCAGTGTCACTGGACAGAAGAGTATTGGCTGGAGGCGGGCAGGGAGAGAAGAGAGGAATATAAGGTGTAGCAAGAATGGAAAGGTGGTAAGGAAAGTAGTAGGTTATGAAGAGTTTTGAATGTCAAAGATTTTGTTTTTGACCCTAGAGATGAGAGGGAGTCATAGGAGTGTACTGAGGGATGACATGGTCAGAACTGCACTTTAGGAGCAATATTTGGGGGGCTGAATGGAGGGCGAATGAGAGTCCATAGAGACTTGTGGCAGGTCAAACCACTTGAAGATGTGAGGTGGTAGCAGCATTAGAGCAGTGGGAGTATTTGAGAAATGTTGCCAAGATGAAATTGACAAGCCTTGGCAACAGATTGGATGTGGGAGGGAGGAGAAAGAATGAGGAATTAAGGATGACACCTAGGTTGGGAGCCTGGGTGATAATGGAAGGATGATAATGCCCTTAATAGTTATTGGAAATTTTGAAAGGGGGAAGGGTTTATAAGTAAAGATAATGAATTCAGTTTGGGACATGTTGAGTTTAAGATGTCTAATGGACATCAAATTCAAGATGTTTGAAAGGTAGCTGGAGATGTAAGACTGGAGTTTAGCAGAGAGGTTAGGGATCGATAGGGAGGTTTGAAAATCATCAGCATGGAGAAGATAATTAGATCCATGGAAGCGAATGAGATGATCAAGTGAAGTAGAAGAGAGGAAAAAGAGGGACCAGACAGAGCCTTCTAGGAAACCTGTGGTTAGCAGGTGGCTAGTGGTGTAGGATTCCAATAATGACTGGGGGTAAGAGAAAATGGCTGGACACTATCACCCTTCCAGTTCATCCTCAACTTCTCATTCCACTCTCCCCCATCCAATCTGTTGCCAAGGCTGGTCAAGTTCATTTTTATAAGATTCCCTCCAGCTTTGATACTATATGATTTTAAGTAGTCTTTGCCAGCGAAAGCTTCTGTTACTTAGTACTTGTAGAAAGAATACATTACATTTACTTATCCTTTCAATGACATATAAATAAGTCCAAGGGAACTGAGTCCTAGTTGTAATATCTGAGGATCCAAACCCATGTTTTCTCTCTACTTAGTTTGGATATCCCCATTCCATGATAAAACTGTTCTGAGATGAAAGAATTATTAATTGGCTTGGAAAAGTATGGCTTGGAATGGAATGGAAAAATATGTAGTAAGAACTTATTCTGTGCCAAGCACTGGGATACAGATAGAAAATTTACTAAGTAGTGCTATATCACTGCTAAGATTATATTCAAAAGAAAACAAAGAATAAAAGGTCCTTTATGTACAAAAATATTTATAGTAGCTTTTTTAGTGGTGGCAAAAAAAACCTGGATTTTAAGAGGAT
Source organism: Notamacropus eugenii (assembly GCF_028372415.1). Taxonomy (NCBI): domain Eukaryota; kingdom Metazoa; phylum Chordata; class Mammalia; order Diprotodontia; family Macropodidae; genus Notamacropus; species Notamacropus eugenii. The sequence continues at coordinate 45,483,127 of NC_092875.1, forward strand.
GTCTAATAATTGAGGAAAGGCTGAATAAGTTATGGTATGAAATGAGGAAGCAGATGATTTAAAAAAATAGAAAGACATGAATTGCTGCAGAGTAAGATGAGCAGGACTAGAAAAACAATTCAAACTACAATATCAATACTATAAGAATGAATAATTTGGAGGACTTTTATAAAATAATGAAGAATGAAATGAGTAGAACCAAGGGAACAATTTATATAATTTTACAACACTGTAAAAACAACTTTGAAAGCTGTAAGAACTTTGATCAATACATTGACCAGTTATGATTCCAGAGGTCTAAAGAGGAAACATGCTGTTCATTAAAGAGAGCTGATGGATTTGGGCTGTAGAATAAGACACATATTTTTGTATACAGCCATTGTGGAAATTTTCTTTGCTTGACTACGCATATTTATTCAAAGAAATTTGTTTTTTTCTTTTATTTTCTTTTTCAATGGGGAGGGTTGAGAGGAAGAGAAAAGAGGAGTTAATTCTTTTTCAAGTAGAGAAGTAGTGGATGCTACAGATGTGAAATGTTGCATGCACTTTCAGATAAGGTAACTGTATTAGTTTTACTTAGCTTTTACTTTGTTACAAGAGACCTTTCACAGAGTGACAGTAATCTGTAAATGTATGTAATATAAAAACAAAATACATCAACTGAAAGTGACTAAAAAAACCCATAAAATAGTACCTGCTCTCAAGGTACATAGAGGTCAGTTGCAGTTGATGCAAAGGCTCAGGAGTCTGGAGGGCAAAGTAGAGTTGACCTTTGGGAGTAATGACAGGGTAGGAATAATGGCCAGGGTCCTTGACTAATGACAGTTGGGAAATTAGCAGTGATTTTGAGGGTAGGAGTAGGGTAGTCAACTCAGAGAGGGGTAGGGATGGGATTTAGCATCCAGGGCTCAGTGGCAATTGGGATTGGGGTCTCTGATGCCTGTTCCTGTAGAATCCTGTTGTGCCTCTTGGCATCTAGGGAGCAGAAAGATTAGGACAGGATTGGGGCTGAAGGGAAAAGCACTGGTCTGCAAAACCAGGTAGCTCCAATAATAATAGTCATAGTCAGACACAGGCAGGACTTGAACCCAGGTTCCCAACACTCTTTCCATTATACCATCTGCTTCTAGATCAATTCAACAAATATGTAAGTTCCAATTGTGAACCAGAAACTGATGCTGAGTGATCCTCTTAGATGACTCTATTGAGTAATTATTACAAGATGAATCCTAGGGGAAAAAAAGGAACTATTGTTAAAATGTTAAATTCAGTATCTTCATACTAATCTTCCTGATTTTCTCTTCTTTTATCATAATTCAGCCAACAAGTTCACTGTAGCTGTGTGTTCCAGTATATAAGGAGATAATAGATGCAGGTGTCTTTGAGATTTTGAATGAAAGGAATTTAATTAGTCAATTAGAATTAGGGTTTCAATGGGGTCATCAATACAGGAACTTTAAAAAAATCAGAATATCTCTCCTTTATCTTTTACTTTTAAATTTTGAGGCATTTGTATTATAAATAATTTTTACTTGCATCAGTTTCTATAACCATCGAATTAAATCAAATCAGGTAAGGAGAAATAATCCACACAAACATTAAAGAGATACACGAACACAAAGTATTAACAGGTATTTTTACTTACAACAGAAATATTTCTGATTGAGATCACAGATCATTAGTAATACTAATAAGTGTCTCCATCAAAATCAGATTCTGCATTCATGTAAATACCTTTAAAAATCACAAAAGATCATAAAAATGGGGAAAGGATCCACATATGTAAAAATATTTACAGCAATTCTTTATGGAGTGGCAAAGAACTGGAAATTGAGGGAGATGTTCATCAATTGCAGAATGGCTGAACAAGTTGTGATACATGGATGTAATGGAATACTATTGTGCTATAAGAAATGATGAGCAGGTGGACTTCAGAAAAATCTGAAAAGACATATATATGAACTGATGCTGAGTGAGGTGAGCAGAATCAGGAGAACATTGTACACAGTTACAGCTACAGTATGCAAAGATCAGCTATGAATAACTTAGCTCTTCTCAGCAACGCAAGAGGCTCTTCATGTAAAATGCCGTCCACATCCAGAGAAAGAAATTTGGATTCTGAATGCAGATCAAAGCATCATATTTGCTCTCCTTTTCTTTTGCTCTTTTGTTTTGCTTCTTTTTTTTCACGGTTCATCCCATTGGTTCTAATTCTTCTTTACAACATGACTAATGTGAAAATACTTTTAATATGAATGTATATGTAGAGCCTATACCAGATTGTACATCATCTTGGGGAAGGCGGGAGGAAAGGGAGGTGGAGAAAATTTAAAACTCAAAAGCTAGTGGAACTGAATGTTGAAGACTAAAAATAAATAAGTTTTTTTGAAAAGAGAAAAAAAGAAATTGGATCCTGAAAACAACGAAAAATATGTTAATTTTTTTGGAAAAAAATCACACAGTAAAAGGAACTATCAACACAGAGACATAAAATCGGCAATGCTTGCCCTCAACTTTATTTGTGGAATTTTTTAGTCCATGAGATTAAATAGTACAACTTTATTTCTGGTTTCCTTGCTCCATCTGTTGGCAATATCCCTGAACATCTTTCTGATCTCAAAGAATACTCTAGAAGGGGATGGGGGAGTTTACCAACAAAAAAAGATACTCTTTCTTGCTAAGAAACAAAACTATCGCTCTCGGAAAAATCCAGTTATCTGGACAAGTATTGCACATTGTACTTTTCTTTGCTAATATACAGAAGCTACTTAAATCTTCCTTTGGATTCCCATAGCAGTAACACAGTCAGTGCTCAGGACTTAGTAAGGCCCAGGGTCTAGAGCTCAAAGAAACCTTAGAGATAAATCTAGCTTATCTCTTCAGTTTACTTTTAATTATACTGTGTAATAAATTCTTTTCTCAGATGATAATCTCCTATCCTTTCATCTTTCTTTCCACTTCATTCTACCCAAGTAGAAGGAGGAAGCTAGGTGGGGCAGTTGAGAGAGCCCTGGTTCTGGAGTTAAAAATCTGGCCTCAGAGGCTTCCTAATTGTGTGGGCAAGCCACTTAAAACCTATTTACCTCAATTTCCTCATATGCAAAACGAGCTAAAGAAAGAAATGGCAAGCCATTCCAGTATCTTTGCCAAGAAAATACCAAAAGGTGTTATGAAGAGCGGGACAGAACAAAGAAAAAGCCACACCGCTTGTTAGGCGCACAACTTTTTCTACCATGCCTGTTACTACTTCCACACCATTTACCCCACTGAACAGAGAGAAGAGAGAATTAGGAAAGGCTGGATTTTCCCCAACCCACAGCTGAACAATTCTTCTGTTACAGGTCACTGCAAGGTAATGCATAAATATTCTTCCTTTTGGAAACAACACTTTTCTACACTAACCTATGAATTTTCAGGGTTCACTCAATACATCTGCTCTCAGCTTCCAGGGAACTTGCAAATTCAAACACTACTAATGAAGCTTTACGAAGCGACAAGCCCTTAGGAACAACCCTGAAGAATGAAGCCTTATTCTACACTCAGCCCACAGCCCTGGAGAAAAGGGGTGAGTGAAGGCGTAGAAAAGAATTGTTGGGCTTTGTATGTATCATTAATATTAGTAGATACCTCTTAGTGATAGGATTTAGGTCTGGAAGGAACCTTAGAAAGTAGCTAGTCAATTTCCCCCAAGGAGCTCAAGAGCAATTGCAGTCAATTTCCCAGGTGCACGTGTTCCCTTGTAAAAAAAAGTGGGCAGGTAGTCCACTAGGCTGACCTCCAGTCAGACGCCTGGGGCTTCATCAGAAAACCTCTCAAACCTGGGGAGAACGAGTTCTTCCTGCCCCTCCCCACTACGTGCCCCGTGAAGGACAGACATCCCGTGAGGTTCGGGGAAAACTAGCAAGTTTTTCCTACGTCTCCAGAACATGCATAGTCCTGATCAGACGCTGCCGGGGGTTCCTAGCGAGACCTGCGAGCCTCCTCAGTGTCTGCACCCTCGAGAGCCTTTTAACTCCCGCCTGGCCATGGACAACCCTGACTCGAAGGGATTTTCGGGTCTCCAATTGATCGGGTCACACCAGTCCAGTCATTGGCAAAGGTCGTCCACTACTTACTCTTACCGAGATGAGGTGAGCTCCCTTGCAACTCACAATTTACCGAATAGCCCAGCTTTGCCCAGACCAAAGTAGAGCCCTTGGTCACATTATTCCTGGGCTTGGCCCGCGCTCCACCCCGGCTCTAAAGGATGCTCGCGGACCTTGCATACATCCCTGGGTAGCCAATGGGGCCAAAGTGTCCGCGGGGACCGTGGGCGGGGCTGGGCGACGGCCTCGGGCTTTCGCCACGTGCTTTTAATGCCACGTCTTAATTAACTTAGAGTTTCTGACCCCTCCGCCCAGAAAAGGAGATCCATGTCCTCCCTTCCTCTGTCTGCCCAGTAGGTTAAGTTCTGGAGTCCCAGGACTAGCTTACAATGTAGGGGTCACTAGGGAGATTTTGCCAAGCGAAGACTGGGGAAGTAGCCCATTGAGTCCTGGGAAGTGGGAGGCTGGAAACTGGCTGCGGAGGGATCGCGCTGACCGCTGGCCAGCGGCTATAAACTATAACCGTTGGGGCTCGGGGGGGAGTCAGCCGTTGTTGCTCCAGCACCGGGTGGGTGTTGGGGGTCAGGTGGAGTACACCGTGGAAGGCGATTAAGGAGTGTTGCGCAGAGGGACTTCTGCTGGTGAGAATGGTTTGCCACCTATGATAATGCCCCAGTAACGGGGCTACTTGGAGGAGGAGGTCCTGAGGAGGCTGGGTCGTCCCCACAGTCTTGTAATAGAGCCATTTGAGAAGGTCTCGAGCTTTGAGTCGTAATTGCGAAGCAACTTAGGGGTAGACATCTCTTCGCAGCCATGGAAAAGGAAGGCTGCCTCACTGAAACAGAAGGTTATCGTTGCTCTTGATTTATATAAGGGGCTGGGCATCTTTGCTTCACCAAAGATCTTTGAGTTAAGTTTTCTCCCCGCCTGAATTCCGGTCTCCAAGTACTCTCTCCAGGAGGTGCTAAAGAAGGGTTTCTATTAGCACAGCTGATTTCTTTTCAGCAGACATTAGGGAGGGTGATCTTTCCCCGCCTGGCTAAACAGATGAAGTGTTTGTTATTCGTGTTCCAACCTCCTCTCTAAACCAGACCTGCCAAACCCTCCTTGACTTGAGTAAATTACACTTTTTAAAATGTTCAGTTTACACTTGGTCCAACAATAAAGTGGAGAACATGCAGTGACTTCTGTACCATTTTGTTTTCTAATGATTTGACGTGATTTGCCCAATAAGACAATGTTATTAAATGTAACACTATTTTAAGACAACCTTGGATTGACGACACAGGAACGAACTTAACTTAGGAACTGGAAATTATTGTAACCAATATGTAAATCGCTTTTTAAAGTTCACATGCCTTTTTTTTCTTCCAGAATACACATGGACTTCTGGTAAATAGCCCAGGAAAATTCCCCTAACTTTTATCACACGAAGCATAATGTAGTACTTCAGGTCAAAAAAGACAGCTTAAATGCAAGCACTGAGGCCTTCCTTTCTCTCTTCCTCTTTAATAAACTGACTTCTCATCTCCCTTATCCCACAAATCACCTATAAGCCAAGCCTCAGGGTAAAATTAAGCCTTTGTATACATTTACCTTCGAGACTAGTCATTTTTGTGACATTGGCAGGGTAAACTCTAAAGCACAGCTTTCCTTCAACTCAGTGGAGGAATAGTTGAAAACATGGAAAAATGTGTATTGATAATGAAATTTTAGTTTAAGTAAAGAGAAATGTTAATATGTTGAAGTAAATGACAAGGGCAGAATTCTGCTTGAAAAAACTAAATCAGTTATAGCAAAGAATCGTTGTAAATTTAGTTTGAAAAACATTTTATGTTCTTGGGGCAGGTTTTCCAATGTATATTTTCATGCTTGGTTACTCAGGAAAAATTTAGAGCATTTAAACCAACCTACTTTATTTTTTGCGTTTAGAATTTTTAATTTTGGGGGACTTTATTTTGACAAAAGTTTTCAAATACAGAGAGAACTTAATTGAAAGTCAAGGAATTGACCTTCAAATTGATTAGTGTACTTAGAACATATTGCACATTTCAGATTCACACATTTTCAGAAAAAATGAGTGGACGTGCTCGGGCCAGAGCAAGAGGAAGGGCTCGAGGTCAGGAGACATCACAAATTGTGGGACCTGTTACAGTAAGTGTGTTTTTAATTACTGAGGGAACATACTAACCTCATTATTGAAGGACGTGTTAATCCAATACTAATCAGTGAATTAGTGTGTTGAAAATGACTGAAAACTCTGTTATATGAAGGAGGCACATGCAGATGGTAAAAAAGATTAAGGTCTTATCATAATTATAGCTCATCCTATCATATCTAATATTGAGGACTGAAGGAGTGGAAATAGCCTTGGACTTGGAACCAAAAGAGATCAGATTTTGATACTGACTTTGGGATAGTGGGCAAAGACCTTGACCTCTAGTTCCTCATCTGCAAACTGCAAAATAAAAAGGGCAATACCTGTAGTAGCTACCTTACAGGATATAGGTAGATAAGATGAGGTGCATATGAGTGTATGTAAATAAAGCACTGAGAATCTAAATGTCATCTATCCATGAGGACTTTGTAACCTTCTGGGAAATTCTTTTCCCCTGTTCGCTTCCCCGAAATCAATTTGTCATGAAATCCAAAAGTAGTTTTAAAATGCTTTTTATAACTTTGGACCAGTGTAATGACTTTTCTTTTGGGAATCACCCTTTTTAGTGGAAATAGGATATTTGCTTATTGAGAAGATAAAAGATGAACTTGAAAGACTTATTTAAAATAAATTGTAGTACTTAATTGTACACTTCTGTCCTCTACTTGTATGTGTAAGTTATGCTTTTAATTGCTCCTTTTCCCTTTAACAAAAAAACAAAACAAAACAAAAAACACCTCTCAGAGTCAGCAACCTGGATATTTGAAGCCGAGACCTCAGCAGCCAACCACTGAAGGTGAACTTGTTGGGCGTGGACGACAGAGAGGAGCACTAGGAGCAACAAAATCTCAAGGTGAAAGGAGAATAGAAGGGACAGTTATTTTTCTTGTTAAAATTCTGTGCTGGTAACAGATATAAGTAGAAACTCTAGGTCAAAAATCCCTGTCCACCAAATCTGGATCAGATTATTTAATCATATTTAGTTGATTTCAAAGCTATTTGCTGTTTTACACCATGTTCCCTAGAAAGTGAGCTTAAATTCCAGTGGTGAGAAGACAGCCAGAAGCCAATTTTCCTATATACAGATAAGGATTGTACTGTTAATCTGTAATTAAGTACCTACTACGTTCCAGACAATCGTGCTAAGTCTTGGGACTGTAAAGACAAAAATGAAACAGTTCTGCCCTTAAGGAGTTTAGTTCTATGAGGAACCAACTTGTTCTTTGTGTAACCAAGTCTATATAGTGGTTTTCAGAAAGGGCACTAGCATCTAGAGGGCTTAGGATAGGCGTTATGTAGGAGTGGCACATGCATTGAGCATTGAAGGGAATTGGGGTGTAGTGAACTGCAGGTGAGGAAGTGCTTTCCAGGGATTTCAGAAAATCTGCAGTCTTGGAGAAGGGAGATAGAACATTGTGCTGTGGGTCCGTTTTCACTATACTGAGGTTCATGAAGGGAAACTATGTAACGAATCTGGAAGATAGGCTGGATCCAGATGCTGAAGGGCCTTAAATGCCAAATAGAAATGGGTGAATGACTGTGTATTTCTCTCATATATATGTAGATATGTAGATATATGTAGATATGTAGATATATGTATATGTGTTTCCCACTCCCTTGGAGGCAATAATAAAATGGCTTATTGAATGCTTTTGAGTGACATGGTCAGGTTCATACTTTAGGAGTATATTTCTTTGCCAGATCTGTGGAGGATGGATTGGACTAGGAAGAAATAGGCTGATTTGGAGGCTGTTAAAATAGTCTAGGTGAGATGTAATGAGGGCCTTAAGTAGAATGGTTATGGTATGAAAAGAAGGAAACAGTTGTTGAGATATTGAGGTAGAATGTTAAAAATTGTCAAGTGAATGGGGAAGGAGAAGGAAGAGCTGAAGGTAACCATCTTTTTTAATGCAGGTGACTGGATGGATGGTGGTATTCTCAACAGAAATAGGAAAGTTAGGACATGATGAGTTGGAGATGTTGAAGGGACATGAAGCTACCAATATGGTACTGAAGCTCAAGGTAGAGATTGATTGGATGCATAGATCCAGGAGTCATCTGAGATAACTGAAGCTCTGGGAATTTATGAGATCACCAAATGAGGGTGTAAAGACAACAGATGTAGGTCCTGGAGAGATTCTTAGAGTTATACCTGAAGGTAAGGGCAAGGACAGTAGTGATGTAGTGAAGAGTAAAGTAGTAAAGAGGGTTTGAGCCAGATGGTAGGTGAGCCAAAAGAAAGCAGTCATTAAAATCCAGAGAGAATAGGCTATTCAGGAAGGGAGAGTGGTCAAAAGCATAAAACGCTGTAGAGAAATCAAGAAGGATGAGAACTGAAAGTTCTTGGTTTTGACAGTCATTAGTAAGCTTGGAGAGAGCAGGCACTCAGCTGAATGATGAGGTCTGTGTACTGAAGTGCTGGGATACAAAGAAAGGCAAAAGATAGTGCCTGCTCACAAGGAGCTTACAGTCTAATGCGGAGATGTGTAAACTACTAAGTACGAACACGCTATAGACAGGATAATAAACAGAGGGAGGCACTAAAATTAAGGAGAATCAGGAAAGGCTTTCTATAGAAGGTATAATTTTAGCTGGGATTTAAAGGAAGCCAGGAAGTGGAGATGAGGAGGAAGGGAGTTCCAGGAATAAAGGACAGTCAATGAAAATGCCCATAGTTGGAGTATCTTGTGTGGGGAATAGCCAGGAGATTAGTGCCGCTGAACTGTAGAGCATATGGAAGGGAGGAAGCCTATGGTGTAAAAAGGTGAGTGGAGGAGGAAGGAGGCATGTTTTGAAAGTCTTTGAGTATCAAACAGGATTTATATTTGATTCTGGAAGTGATAGGAAGACATAGGAGCTTGGTGAGCAGGGAGAGTGATATTGTCAGACTTGCACCTTAGGAAGATCACTCTGATAGCTGAGTGTAGGATGTATTGGAATGGAAACACTTAAGGCAGACAGACCTATCAGCAGACTTTTACACTAGTTTAGGCTGAGGTCTATACCAGGGTGGTAGCAGTATGAAAGGAGAAAAGGGGGCACATGTGAAAGATGGTACAAAAGTAAAATTGCTAGGCTCTGGCAACAAATTGGATATATGTCGGGTGAGAGTGAGGAGTCAAACATGACACCTAGGTTGTAAATCTGGATGACTAGGAGGATGGTGGTACAATCAACAGTAATAGAGAAGTTAGGAAGAGGGGAAGATTGGGGAGAAAGAATGAGTTCACTTTGGATATGTTGAGATGTCCATTAGTCAGTCTGAGATGTAAGATTGAAGATCAGCACAGAGGTTAGGGCAGGATGAGTAGGGGACACAAAAAGTGCCCCTTTGGGCAAATAGGTGTGTTTAAGGCACTTTAAGTCTTAGGGATCAAATTTTGAGTTACTACTAAACTGTTTGTAACATATGTTTCAACCAATATAGGAGCTGAATTTTAAAGGATCTCAAGCAATTTGGTCAACAAAATCATCCCGCAAATATTCATTCTGCTGAAGTTTTTCCTTACACTAAGTTCTAACCTGCCTAATAACTTGCCCCTTATGTCATTTTCTTATTTCCAACCTCTGTTTATCTTCTTGCTCTTTCACTTTGCCCTACTCATCTTTAAACTTTGATTTGACCTGCTGTATACTAAAGTCATAATTCTCTTCCCTTTCAAAACTGCATCCTAGAGAGCACTGTCTCCCTCTTTTGCCTCTTATTTCCTCATCTGTCTTTCCTCAAGTCCTTCTGGTGTTGCTCCTTACTTCGCCATTACAGTGAAACTGTCCTTTTCAAGTTTACCCGTGACCTCAGTTGCTAAATCTGATGGTCTTTTCCTCTCATAACCTTAATACCTTAGCAGATTTCTCTGGCACATGGGTTCTTAATAAATTTTAGTTTTTATCTTGAGCTTTCTTTTTTCTTGGTCCTTCTAACTTGTACTCACTGAGATTTTGCACCCTCCTGGTTACGTAACTTTCTTTGCCCATCTTTTCCAGCACTAATTGAATTTCCATAGACATCTCCCAACTCACCAGTAATCAAATGGGAGTTGGGACTCTCCTTGTTCCCCCTTGTCACTTAGAGGCATTCCTTACACCATCACTCAGTAATCTTCCTTAAGGTTCATTCAATCCATATTCATCACCTAATCAAGATTCTGGTGAATACTGTCTACTGACCTCCAGGACACTGACTACCCTTCCTTTCTCAGTGAGTTCCGTGCCTGGATCTTGGTTTCTTTCTCCTCTCCAACTCCTGTGCTCATATTAGGAGACCAGCATACCTACTGATACACAATTAAAAACCTCAGTTAACTCATTTCTCATGGCCTACTTCTCTACCCCACCTTAGACAACTCCCCCCATGCACATGGTTATTCCTTTGAACTTGCCATAACCCACAAATGCACCACACCTCCATGGTCATGAACTCTGGAATTCCCTTATCAAATCATAATCTTTTTATTGCCTTTCTACCTCTCCCTCAACCTAATCAGTACCTGACGCTTTTCTTCTTCCACCATGACTCTCAATTCCTTGACCTCTTAGTTCTTTCCCAGACTATCACTTCTGCACTGGTTACACTGTCCTCCCTTGTCCATTTTGACCTCTTGGTGAACCACTTCAACTCTACGTTGTCCTCTTCTCTTGAATTCTTTCACTCATTGAAAGTATTTGACAACATGGCTGAACACATCATACTAAAAAGCATGGGAGCAAACACACAGCCCTGTTTCACTCCATTGGTGACTGGGAAAGCACAAGAGCTTTGTCCATTATCTAGAACCTGGGCAAGCAAGAAATTGATGGGCAATGGCTGATGAACTTCTCGAGCAACCAAATTTTGACAGTTTTCCATAAGCCCTCACAACTAACAGTATCAAAGACCTTGGTCAGATCTACAAATGTTGTGTATAGACCTCTGAACTGGAAACAGCAGTCTAATTGGAGACAATATGCAAATAATTATGTTCAAACAAACTATAAACAGGATAAATTGGAAATAATATCCAGAGAGGAGACACTAGAATGAAAGGGTATTGGGAAAGGCTTCTTATAAGTTAGGATTTTAGCTAGAACTTGAAGCAAGTCAGGAGTAGCGATGGTCACTTACTACTGAAGACTTGTGCATGTATCATGACTTGTTTAATAAGATTAGACCTGATGAGCCAGGCCTAAATCCTGTCACCTTATAGTTCAGACTCTTCACTAACTAGATTGTCTTTTCACTCTCAGAGCTATAAGAGACTTGAGAGATTATTGAGTTTATTTCCTTCATAGGTGAATAAGTAGGCCCACAAAGGGTCAGTTTGTGTGATCCCATGATGTGGGAATATTTATTTAATATTTAATATGGGCTAGATGGGTTATGCTAATGCCTTCAACTTGCTTAGATCTTGAAAAATCTTAACTCTATATGCTCCTAAAACTTCAAAAAGGATTACTAATTACTTTATCCAATGACTTTTTTTCCCCAGTGTTCCTCTAACTCTAATCAGTTTTGACACAACTGAATAAATCCCTCCTTAACTGGATAATCACTTCTGGTTTTCCTTCTTACTCTATTTTAAAATTTTTATTTATGTTTTTTGTTTGTTTCATATCACTTAAATTTATGAAAGCGCGCATTCTTCTCCCAGAAAGCCATCCTTTAAAACAAATTTAAAAAGAAACAAGAATTCAGCAAAACTAACACACGCCAAAAATATCTTGACTTTCTGCAGTGTTCCACACTTACTGTTCCCAGCTGAAAAGAAAAGAAAGTGAGTATTTTTTCTGTCTTTTCTTCTTGGCCAAGTTTGGAAATAGCTTCACAGCGTTCGCGTTCAGCCTTTTCATTGTTGTTCTCTCTATTACATTGCTATAGTTGTTATGTATACTGATTTCCAGGTTCTGACTACTTCATTTCATATAAATCTTCCCAGGTTTCTCAGCAGGAGTATGCTGGAAAATGTTTAACTGGCTCTCCGGAAAAAAAGTAGGCACTACTGATTTTAAAGTTGTATCTGCATGATTAGCATTTATCTCCATCACTTTCTTAAGTCTAGATGACCAAAAAACAATAAATTAAGCCCTAATTTGCAGCATTTGTTGATTTATGAGGAGCAAAATGTTCATAGTAAAAATTTAATGATCAGCTCTCACAAGCCAGTATGAACTGGCTTGAGCTCACCACTGTTTCTCCTTATTCATCATCTTAACTTTTTAATAATGTTGTCATATTGCATTACATTTATATACCATAATATGCCATTACCAAGTCGATAGGCATCTACTTTGTTTCTAGTTCTTTTTACTATAGAACGTGCTGCTATAAATAGCTTGTCATAAGTGACACGTGTCTTAAAAGTATATGCCCAACAGTGAAATTTCTGGGTCAAAGGGTATTGACCTTTCAGTCACTTCCTTGGAATAATTCCAGATTACTTTGAAGAATGGTTGTACCACTGTATACCGAGCTCTACCAACAGTGCTTTAATGTGCCCATATTTCTATCACCCATTCAACAGTGGTTATTCTTCTGACATATATAATAATGTGCTGTGTGTGAGCCAGAACCTAGGGGATATTCTGATTGGTATTTCCCTTATTAGTGATTTGTAGCATTCTTTCATTTAGTGGTCAGTAGTTTGCATTTCTTTTGAGAACTGTTTTTTCAGATCCTCTGACTACTTATCTACTGGAGAATTTGTTTTAGTTTTATATGTCTTAGTTGCTGGTTAGTCAATAAATATATGTTAGGCAACTACTATAAACCAAGAACCTTACTAAGAATTGGGGATAAAAAGAGAGGTGAAAGGCAGTTTCTGTTTTCAAAGAGCTTACAGTCTAATTGGAGACAATATGCAAATAATTATGTTCAAACAAACTATAAACAGGATAAATTGGAAATAATATCCAGAGAGGAGACACTAGAATGAAAGGGTATTGGGAAAGGCTTCTTATAAGGTAGGATTTTAGCTAGGACTTGAAGCAAGTCAGGAGGCAGAGATGAGAAGGGTGAGCACTTTAGGAGTGGAAGAAAACCAGTGAAAATGCCCAGATTAGGGAGAAGATGGAGTAGGTTGTGTAAGGAATATGAAGGTTAGTGTCACTGGCTTGCAGAGTATGGGAGAAGGTGTAGCGTTGAAGATGTAAGAAGACTGGAAGAGTAGGAGATGGGGAAAAATTATGAATAACTTTTAAGTGATTTCTTATTGGATCATGGAGGCAATAGAGAGCCACTGAAGTTTGTCGAGGAATGATGTACTCAGATCTACCGATTATTAGGAAGATAGCTTTGACAGCTTGGTGGAAGATGGACTGGAGTAGAGACTTGTGGAAGGGAAGTCAACTTACAGACTATTTGTAATAGTCCAGGTGCGATGTGATGAAGATCTGCACTAACATAGTGTCAATGTCAAAGGAGAGGAAGGGGCACATGTGATAGATGTTACAAAGATAAAATGGTACCAGACAGGATATAAGGGGAATAAAAGGAAGGTTGTAAGTCTGGGTGACTGGGAGAGTGGTAGTACCATAAATAGTAAAGTTAGGTAGAGGGGAAGGTTTGGGGAAAAATAATTTAGTTTTGGACATGCTAAGTTTAAGATGTCTACAAGACATCTAGTTTGAGACATAATAGGCAGATGGAGCTGCAAGTCTGGAAGTCAGCACAGAAATGTGGACTGGATAAGTAAATTTGATACTCATCAGCATAAAAATGATAACTGAATCCATAGGAGATAAGATCACCAAATCAAATAGTATAGAGCAACACTTCTTAAAACTGTGGATCGCAACCCCACATGGGTTGAATCATTGATTGTGGAGGGCACAAAAAATGTGTGGCAACAGTAAAATGTTTTTGAACATGCAACAACCAAAAATTAATTCAGAGTCAAACGCTAATGAATATGAAGTGTTTCTGGCAGTGCTTGCCATCGTGTTGCAATGTAAAACTTCACTGCAGCCTTGTTTCTGAATGCAAAACATTTGCACTACACATGCCATCGTGCCATGCAGTGCCAACAAACATTGCTAGAAACACCTCAGCTCAGATTCAAGACTATTGTATGTTATAAATTGCAGTGTTTTTTACTGTACATATAAATCATTAAATGAATTTTGGCTTGGGATTAGAACAGAATTTCTAGCAATTTCTGAAGTGGCCTTAAACACATTTCTTTCATTTTATATTTATGCAAAATGGCACTCTTAGCATTGATAATTCTACAATCAAAATATCAGTCAACTTTGAAAAATACGGAGGATGTTCTGCGTCCTGCAGAATCAGATATTCTGCCAAGATTTAATTCTTTATATAAAAATAAGCATATCCATTTCAGTATGCAAATGTACTTTCATCTTTAATAAATGGCAAAATTATGTGTATACCAAAAAATTGTTTTAAAACAGATTTCTTTATGATTTAGAATTAGCAAATGTTGGATTTGTATACCTGTTTTATATATTTGTATGCCCGAGGTTCTGTAAAAAATTTCTTAGGTGAAAAGGGATTGAATGGAAAAAATTTAAGAAACCCTAGGGAGAAAAGAAGGACCCCAGACAGATCCTTTGTGGGACGCCATGAAAATTCATCAAAGGAGACCGAGTTAGGAGAATCAGGATTAGGAAAATGGGGAGAAGAGAGTGCCTGTGACTGTGACAGTGTTAAGCTACAGAGAAGTCAGTGAGGGTGATGACTGAGAAAATGTCATTAGATTTAACAGTTGAGAAATAATTGGTTTCTCTGGAGAGAATAGTTTGTTGAATGAAGAGGTCAGAATTCAGATTATAGTGTGTAAGAATGTAAGAGGATGGGAAGTGTAGGCACTGATTGTGGATGGCTTCCTCAAGGAATTTAGCTGGAAAAGGCAGGAGAGAGATGGGACAGTAGCTTGGAGGACTGACGCATCAAGTGAGAGTTTTTGGAGTTTGGAGGAGACATTTTTTGTTGTTGGATAAGTAGGTCTTGGGAAATGACTAATCTGAGGAACTGAAGGTTGGTGTGTTTGAAGGAGCTGCTTATTATGTATCTTATGTTTCAATCCAATGCCTAAGGTACAAAGATTTTTTTTTTTCTCAATTGACTCCAAGTGGTGTTAATTTTTTTGGTGCTTAACTGTACAAAAAAAAGTCTTCCAGTTCCATGCAGTTATCTGTTTTTGTCCTTTCTAACCAATATTATTTCACTATAAATTATGAGCTAAACTCCTCAAATTTTGCAATATTACAATAAAGAAAGATGGGAATTGTGTGGGAAACTTTTCACTTACATTAAGTTTATATTTAGCTTGGTGTGGTGCAGTAGAAAGAGCTCTGGGCCTAGGGTCCATAAGACCTGAGTTCATATGTAGCCTCAGAGACTTACTAGCTCTGTGATCATGGGCAAATTAAATAAGTCTTCCTCAGTTTCCTCACCTACAAATGGAGATAGTAAGAGCACCCCCTCGGCCCCAGAGGTCTGTTCAGGTCCTGTTCCTCCCAGTGCCATGTGGCCGGAGCTGGGCTCTGCTCTGCTCAGCATTCCGTGAGATAGACCTTTCCTGTCAGCCTTCCAGGTTACCTTTGGCTGGAAACCTCTTTCACTCTGTCGTTCTGTGGCTTCTGCTGCTCTAGAATTTGTTGAGAGTCATTTTTTACAGGTATTTTGTGGGCTGTGGGGGAAGCGCTAGAGTATATGCATCCTTCTACTCCACCCCACCCCCAAGTCATTCTTCTGATTTTGCTCACCTCGGTATCAGCTTGTGCAACCCTTCAAATTGTGTTGAATGCTTTATAATCATATCTTATGGTATCGTACTGTTCTTCCACCATAATCTGTTAAGCCATTTCCCAGCTTGACAGTTTTAAAGGTAATTTAATACAACAATAGGTCTTCTAGCAAGTCCTTTTGTACAGATGTGTACTTTCTCTCTTTGTTCTCTTTAGAGATATATGCATTGTAGTGATATTGCAGGCCAAAGGATTTGTGTAGTTTAATGACTTTGGGCACAGTTTTGAATGTTTTCCGTTCCGTTGGTTGGACCAATTCAGAGTGGTACCAACTGTAGATTAACGTCGATGTCCTGGCTAGTATGTCCCCGCAGGAGCCATTTTCCTATTTTTGTCTTCTCTGTAAATCTGATGGCACTGAGGTGTGGAGCCACAGAATTATTGTAATGTATATTTCTGTTATTATTGATCTGGAGGATTTTTACATAAGTTAGTTGTTAGCTTGCTTTTTAAAAAAAATCTGAAAAATGGCTGTTCTTTTCTTTAAGCCACTTAACCTATTGGAGAACAGTGCTTGTTCTTATATATGTTTGTATCAATTCCTTGTATATTTTGGATATCAGATTTATATGAGAAATTTTCTCTGAAGATTTTCCCTATTTTCTTGCATGTACAAAAGTGTTAAAATTTTAATGTAATAATTGCCTGTTTTATCTAATGTGATGATCACCTTTATCACTTTTTAGCTGAGAATTCCCCCCTTCCTTGACATAGTCATAAAGGTATCTCTTTTCATTTAGAATTTGTTGTAATATAAAATGTTGGCTGAAACCTAATTTCTGCCAGACCATTTGCAATTTTCCTAGCAGTTTTTGTCAAATTTGGGAGTTCTTACCCTAAAAGTTGGTTTCCTTGGTTTTATTGAAAACTGGATCTTATTTACCTAATATGTTCAATTGATTAACTTTCCTATTCTTAACAGTACCAAATAATTTTAATTACTGCTTTATAGTTTGTGTGTGTGCAATATATATATATATATATTATATATATATATATATAGAGAGAGAGAGAGAGAGACAGAGACAGAGACAGAAACAGAGACAGAGTAAGATAGGGTCTTGCTAGGCCCATTTAACTCCTTCCCCCCTTATTTCCCTTGATATAATTGAACTTTTGTTATTCCAGATGAATTTTATTTGTAAAGTAACCTCTTGTTAGCATTTTCTTCTGAACCTTTGATATGGGTTTCCCAGTGATCTTTCCTTGTCCATGTCATTTCCTTCAGATGTCCACTTCTATTCAGATTACTTTTCAAATCCTGAGCTCTCTGCCTGTAGTTTGTACCTCAGAGTCAAACTGTATCATACTACCCTACCTCAGGAGTCAATTTTATTTCCCCAAAGTCTTGAGAAAATTAGTGTGTTGACTAGAAGTCCTTGGACATTATGGATGGTGACAATGAAGATTTTGGGGCAGTTAAGACCAGGTTTATGCACAAAGAAAGGAAGCTTGCTTGTGGCATCGTAGTGAATGATTGATAAAGGGAGAAAATAGAGGTAGGAATACTCATTAAGAGGTGTATATACAGATGGTTGGTAAATGAGGGACAATATACAAAGATTTTGTGCAACTTAATGACTTACAGAAGATGAGATAAAAAAACTGTTGACAGTTTTGGCTATAAGGTAGGAGAGAAAATAGAGTCTAAGAATTTCTGAACATGGGAAACTAGCTGAACTATTGCTCATAGAAAAAGTTCAGTCAGGAAGGCACAGGGTTGTTTGGTTGGGGGA
Organism: Notamacropus eugenii; assembly: GCF_028372415.1. Classification (NCBI taxonomy): domain Eukaryota; kingdom Metazoa; phylum Chordata; class Mammalia; order Diprotodontia; family Macropodidae; genus Notamacropus; species Notamacropus eugenii. Next base: position 45,500,850 of record NC_092875.1, read on the forward strand.
AAGAGAAGTTAGAGAATAGAATGTTTAATATACAATTTGACTTTTAGATATTTGTTGGACATGGCAAGTCATTTAAACCTCTTTGTGTTCCTAAGATACTTTCTGAATTATGAAAGAGTTGTTAGTCTGCTTTGGTAAAGTGAGTTACATCATTCTGAGTTTTCTGTACAAAGCCATATCATAGCAGACATTTAATGAATTTTGTTCCTTTCTCATGAATACAATGGTAAATGGTGTGTGTGTGTGCGTGTGTGTGTGTGTGTCAGATTCAAGAAAATGGCCTTATTCAGTGAAAACAGTGCTTTTTCACTTAGGAAGAGGAGTTTAATTTCAGTTTGGAGATTTAATTTGCCTCCAAAGATGAAGTACAGACTTATCATATCTTGCCTGGGCAATTGTAACAGCTTCTTACCTCTGTGACACGAGTCTAGTTTCTAAATTATCTTTCACAATCAAATTACTTCTTGTAATATCCCCTAATATCTATATACTAAAAAACAAATATAATTTATCATTTTATTAAATCCTTTCAAAATCTAGCCGTAGTTTACCTCAATAGCTTTACTGAATATTTTTCTCTTTTACACACTACTGGACATGTCCTTCTGCTTCCAAACATTCATGCAGCCTCTCCCCCATACTTGGCATGTATTCCTCTAAATCTGTCTTTAAATGAGTCATAAAGGAAGAAAAAGATTCTTAGGTGCTGCCTCAGTGAAATCTGAGTCCCCTTTTATCCCTATCCCCCACCAGCTGAAAGCAGTTTTCTTCCACTTCACTTATTTCTAGAACAATTCAGGTCCCTTCTTTACCCTCATACTCTCATCAGATTCCTCTTTTATTATTTATCTGATTTGTAATATATACTTATCTGTGTATATCATGTTCTCCTTTGCTCTTCCTCAATATGGAATGTAAGATTTTAAGCATAGGGATTGTATTACTTTATTTTTGCATCCCTAGTGCCTTATTAAATGTTTGAATTGAATGAAGCAGTATTGTATATGTAACTGAATCATAGTGGGAAGAGGAGAGAAAGATGCTAGGTTAAGGAGGATGTGGTATGTTAACAGCCCTGAAATGTTAAAGGAGGTAAGCTTATCATGTATTTGAAAAATGACAGATAGCTGGAGTGCTGCTCTATTTATTACCTGTGGAATGTTAAGCACAGAAAATCTCCACCATGTTTGTTATATCCTACATAGGGGACAAAAATTGTCATTGTTGAGAGCGTAAATCCATAGAACTGTTGTATATAGCCATGAGCAGATATGAACAATGGTTTTTATTTTTGCCAGGCATGTTTATATTGGGTGCCTTTTCCATCCAATGGCAAATAGTTTTAAGAAGGTAAGGAAATGAGACCCGGGAAGAATATTCTTTTTTATATGAAAAACATTAATTAAATCTTCCCAATCTCTAAATTAAAATGCAGCCTTGCCTGTAGCACTTATCAATATGTTTTACCTACATGAGTGGCAGTTTTTAAATGAGACTGGTCTGATAGCACAGATTTGAAATAAAAGTTCAATCTAGGAGAAAAGTACAAAATACCGAGTTTAAGTTTAAGCACATAAGACCTTGTTAGTTCTGGATGGGAGGGAGTAAAGAATTATCTTTATTCATGATCTCTATACCCAGATGGGGAAAATTACTTGACAAAGATATTGGGCACATACTGAACAAATTTCTATTCAAACTCAATACTTTTACACATTCCCTCTAAAGGAACAAAGCAGTAACAGCAGAAGTTTTGGTAACTTTCAAGTGTTACCTTGGCTTTCTACTACTTAGAAAACTGCTGTTGAGTGCTATCAATGTGATAAATGTTTTAGTGATGTAATAAAAAAAAATAATATATAGACCAGAGAACAAAACTTGTACAGGTCTAAGTAAGAGATACTACCTTGATGATATTTCAAATTTCTGAAGTCATGTCTTCTAAAGATTGAGAAATTCTTAAGGTTTTATTTTACTGATTATTTTGCCAGCAGATAACTGGAGCAATGTTGCTTTGAGGACTTTAGCTGCTTTCAGGGATCTGTTTTAATAGCATTAGGGAAATGAATCTTTTATAGTCCCTTATTTTCATTTAGGTGGTTTTATTTCTTAACTAATGTATAATTTTATTCTTCAAAATCATGAAGAGCTTCAGATTTCAGCTGGATTCCAGGAGCTATCTTTGGGGGAGAGAGGAGGCCGTCGAAGAGATTTTCATGACCTTGGGGTGAATACCAGACAGAATTTAGAACATGTTAAAGAGTCAAAAACAGGTACATCAGGTTTAAGGAATGTCCTTTTTTAAGGTTGCATCTTAAGTCTATTAAAGTACACACAAGTGTGGGAAGGATCTATTAAATAATAAACCAGACTGTAAAATTGGAGTATCCCATTTTTCTGTCTCTTCCATTTGCAATTTAATATTATATGCATTTTAAAGCAGAAGAGATGGTGTGAGGGTTCTTGGTTTGCCATTTTTATTTTTTTCTCTTACCCTATCTGTCTTGGGGGAAAAACCAGAATTCTCACATCTTGCTTTGAAATGAAACATGTCAAATCTCATCTCATGATTATGAGAGATTGTTAAAATTCTTTACTTTGCCATTGTTTCTAATACTATGTGAAATTTAGTGGGCCATTGGCTAGTTCTTTAACTGTAGTGAGATTATTTAGCAAGTATATGTGATGATAAATAGTAGACCTTGGTAGGCTTAATTGGGTGAGGTAGTGATCTTTAAAGAATTGGTTATAGGTGAGACTGTACTCTTGAGTTTTTTTGCCTATTATTTTAAGGAAAATGATCTACTTAGATTTTTATTTGAAATGTGTTTCAGGGAAGAATGAGCACTTTAAATATTTCACAATGGGATAATCTCTTGCTTTACTTTTCAGGTTCTTCAGGCATTGTAGTAAGATTAAGCACAAACCACTTTCGACTGACATCTCGTCCCCAGTGGGCTTTATATCAGTATCATGTTGACTATAACCCACAAATGGAAGCCAGAAGACTCCGTTCAGCTTTACTTTTCCAGCATGAAGAGCTAATTGGAAGGTGTCATGCCTTTGATGGGACAATATTATTTCTACCCAAAAGACTACAAAATAAGGTTGTGATTATTTCTTTAATGCCTTTTGATATTAAAATCACTTTTTTAAAGATAGGGGAAATCATTAGTTGTGATACTGGATAATTCAGAATATTATATCAGTTTTAAGAGAATATCTAAAGGGTCCCACGATGGAAATTTGGAATTAAACTCAGAGCTACATTGTTTGGTAGTCCTAACTTTTTTTAAAATCCATTTTGTGATATCACCGATATAGGGAACTCTCAATTAAGAATCTCTCTCTACCAATGCAGATCAGCAACAATTGAGCAACTTATCATCTTAAAGAGTTTCCTAGGGCATTAGGAGGTAAAGTGGGTTCTCTAATTGTAATTTTCAGATAACATAATTGAATTGTAATACAAATTTACCAGTATTCTGGATTTTTTAAATGCATAAAATTCATAGTACCAAAATGCCATTATTGATATTGGAGTTACACATTTTACGTTTGTATGCCATTTTTTGTTAACACTATGTTGAAGTACTATGTAAATGGAAATATTTGAGGGTTTAGAGATCACACTCTTTAACATGAAAGCATAATTTAAAAAAAGGTAACTCAAAAAAGAAAATCTAAGAGAATAGTTCTTTATTTTTAGTATTGGCCAATGAAATCTGTCCTTTAGATTCTTTGTAGTTAAGAATAACTATTTGTATGTGTTTCAAAGTTAACAATTAATATTGTGCTGTACGACTTTATTTTTCTCTTTTTAAAAAATTAACTATTAATGGAATTGTTTCTAATGCTTTGCCTTCCATCCTGTCCCCAGCCTAGGCTGTCCCAAAATCCATCCAGGAAGTTTGGACTGCAGGGAAAGCTCACCATCATCAGGCACCTGGCTTCTTGCCACTTTCTTTTGATTTTACTGTTTGACTTCACAGGGCTTGGATAAATTGAGAGTTAATAATTCCATTCCTTTTGATGAAACAGAAGACCACCAACCAATATCTTCCCTGCCATTGCCTTTCAAGATACTCAATCTGCCTTGTAGGATATCATCTTAACTGCATATGTAACCTAAGTACCTTTGGGCCTTGCCGTCTGCCCCACCATTTTATTCTTTGGGATTTGTGAGCCTATGTTTGTATTTTGTGCTATTCTCCCCCCATACCATCCCCCAGATTTTGAATTCCTGGAAAGCTGGGACTGTCCTTTACTGTTTGTATTCTCAGCACTTAAGTATTATTCTAAGCATGGTATTTGGCGCACACAGTGAGTGCTTAATAAATGCTTTTTTATTCATCCATTCTTCACAGGTTACAGAAGTGTTCAGTCAGACTCGAAATGGAGAAACTGTGAAGATAACAATCACTTTAACAAATGAACTTCCACCCACTTCACCAACTTGTTTACAGTTTTATAACATTATTTTCAGAAGGTTTGTTAAAACTTTAGTGTTTCTTACTGATAATGTTGACTATTCAAGGACTAGGTGGTGCAGTGGATAGAGTGTTAGGCCAGGAGTCAGGAAGACCTGAGTTCAAATCTTGCTTCAGACTCATACTAGCTGGACAAGTCACTTAGTCACTATTTGCCTCAGTTTCCTCTTCTGTAAAATGGGGATAATAATAGCACCTACTCTCAGGGTTGTTGGGAGGATCAAATGAAATAATATTTGTAAAGTATTTAGCATAGATCCTGTCACACAATAAGTAAATGTCAGCTGTTAGCTGTTATCCATATCATGTTGAAGAGCAGCTTCTTATAGTTCTAACATTTTTATATGGTATAGCTGTTTATATTTAAACAACTTTAAACACATAATTTTTCTGGTTACTCAAGGTTCATATTTCTGTTCTCATTTATTTTCTAGTTGTCTGTACTTGTGGGTCTTTTCTACTTTATATTATTTTTTTCACTATATTATTTCAAGACTTTTTCTATTCCTTGTGCTTACTGGTTTTAATTATAATATTCTGTTAGATTAATGTACCGCATCTTATTTATTTGGCCATTCCCTCATTTGATGTTTAGGTGGATTGTAGGTTTTTTAATTACAAATGATGCTGTTAGGAAAGGCTTTAAACAGGTGACTCTTTTATAACATCATTAGGGTGAATTCCCAATAAATGGATCCAAGGTCAAGGGTATTGATTGTTTTTACCACATCCTGCGCAATTGGCTTCCAAAAATGTTGTACGAGTTTGCAGTTACTCTAATAATTAATGTATACCTCTTTCTTCACGATATCATCAGCATTTAGTTTTGATATTTAAATTACTTTGTCTAGTTTAATGGGTATGAGGTAGTATCGCAGAGTTATCTGAATCTGTCTCATTAGTAAGGTTGATAGTTTTAAGATTAATGTGTAGCTCTTCAGGGTCCTCAGTTGCCACGACCAAGAATCACAAAGGGTGGAGAAATTATGAGTTGACTGTAGGAAAAAGGAAAGCTCACACACCAAATGATACTCACCAGTAGTATATGTAGGGTCGACATAGCTATATTAGGTAACCAAAGATGATAAAGCAAAACAAATGCCAATAAAACCTTTCTGACATTTTTAATTCCAGGCTTTTGAAGATCATGAATTTGCAACAAATTGGACGTAATTATTATAATCCAAGTGATCCGATTAATATCCCAAATCATAGGTCAGTATATATCTTAGACATTTTGGGAAGAAAAATGAAAGCCTTATTTGATGATTATTTTTCAAGTGTGGCAACTATTAGATAAAAAAACTCAGGACTCTAGAATGTTAAAGTCAGATTAAGTTAGACTAGCTAATTACTAAATGCTCCTTTTATTCAGATGAGGAAAAAGGCCCAAAATACTAAAGCATGAACCCCAAGGTCTTTCAGTCAGTTTGTCCTATAAAAAGTTTAATGACATGTTTAACTTCCTGATATACATCAGGTATAAAATTAGAAATCTTTTTTAAAATCTAGGTTGTTTATAACACATTAGAGAAGTTTAAAATTTTTATTTTTTTGTTGGGGGTAAGGGGAGAAAGGAATTATGAGAAGGTAGGAAGAGCAGTAAAGGGTCTTTTAGGTTAATTAAAGAATAGTTTAATATTGCCAGTGCTAAATTTATAAACTCTTTAGCCAAATCTTATCAATTTTTGGATCTCTTAAGACAACAGAGATTTAACAGCCAAAATCATAAGATTCATTTTATAAAGTCTTACATTGGGCTGAATCAAAGGATCCACCAAAAGGCAACACATGCGGTAGAAGGTGTTAGATTTGGAGTTGAGAGATGTGGGCTCAGATGGAATCTCAGTTACTCAGCTTGTGACCTTGGGGCAAGACACTTAACCTGTTTGGGCTTCCGTTGTCACATCTCTCAGTTGAAGGGGTTGGGTGAGCCTCTTGGGTTATAAATTTGTGATTTCAGAATTAAAAGAGGCCTTAGATTTCTAATCCATCCATTTGACACCTGAATAGTTTCCCCTCCCATGTACACTATCTCCTGAAGGCTTTCACCACCTCTGAAGGTGGTCCATTTCCCCTTTGGGTGCCTTTAATTTTTCTAGGAAGTTTTTCCTTATATTAATCCTGAATCTGTTTTTTTCTTCCTAGTTCTGTTTTATAGGACCAAGCAGAAAAAAAGCTAATTCTCTTTGACAGATTTTCAGATATTTGAAAATTATCATGTGTCTTGAATCTTTTCTTTTCCAAGCTAAACATCCTTCAGCCAGTATAATTATAAGCATGATCTTGAGAATCTTCATGTTTTTCACATTCTTCTGTATATTTTCCAGCTTAGTGAAATCCTTTTCTAAAATATAGGGACCAGAACATAATATTTAATTTGTGGTTTGACCAGTCCAGAGTGGAATGAGATTATCACCTGGACACTTTATGACTGGGCAGACTTAGTATTTCACTAGCTCTTTTGGTCACTATAACACAATGTTTAGTCATTTTGAGTTTTCAGACCAGTAAATACTACCCTTCCTTCTAGTCTTTCAGATGAACTGCTAAACAGTTCATCTGCTGTATATCCCTGAATGAAAATGATTTTAAAATAAGTTTGATATTCTTCACCAACCAAAAAGAAAGAACTAATGACAGTTTAAATAGACTAATGAGATTACCAAATGAAACATAAAAGCTTTCGTTGATACTTTTTGAAGTTTAAATGTAAAACATAGAAAATAAGTAAAAGAAACCTGAATTATGGGTCATGTGTAAATTTAAGATTAAGCATTTATAATACAAACTCTAAAAAAATTTTACACTCTTTGACAGGTTGGTGATTTGGCCAGGATTTACTACCTCTATCCTTCAGTATGAGAATAACATTATGCTATGCACTGATGTAAGCCATAAAGTTCTTCGAAGTGAAACTGTTTTAGATTTTATGTTCAGTCTGTATCAGCAGTTTGGTGAACATCGATTTCAAGAACAAGTCTCTAAAGAATTAATAGGATTAATCGTTCTTACCAAGTGAGAAAGCTTCATTTTGTTTTTACTTTATAATTTTCTATAGAGTGTTTCTGTAAATTCTTCACAGTAAGGATATGGTACTCTTAATGCATGTTATTCGTAAGTGCAGACTGCACCTGTGGCTGACAGGCCAGTTGAATCCTTAAGATAAGGAGAATAGGAGTAAGGGAGAAATAGTTGTCCCTATGGACCATCTCAGAATTACATAGCTTTATTTAAAGGATTACCTTGCTGTACATTTTACCTATACTTTGAAGTGCAAAAGCAACATCATAGGAAGATCTTTAATGACTTGTTTTTCTGATGTGTAAGTTCAGAGATGGCTACCTCTCTCAGTTATCCAGAACAGCCTCCTCAGAATGTCCTTCTTTCTAGGTTTTTTTAAATAGTTCATTTAGAGCTAACTAAAAAAAAATTTGCGCTAGAAAAGACCAAAATTTTGATTTAAGATTCTATCACCTTCAGAGCTACATTAAATCAGAAGAACCACTTAGCTGCTGTTCATTCATTCTGTTACCTAATCTTATTTATAGTAAAAGTTTGCAATTGTCACTTCTGGATTATTGAAATTCTTGGAATTGCTTCACAGGTACAACAATAAAACTTACAGAGTAGATGATATTGATTGGGAGCAGAATCCAAGAAGCACCTTTAAAAAAGCAGATGGCTCTGAAATCAGCTTTTTAGACTACTACAGAAAGGTATAAAAATAAGCTTTAATAAACTTACGTGGTTCCCTTTTTCTCTCATTTATGCTCTCAAGGTAGGTTATAATGATATATGCAGAATAAAAACATTTGTATATACACCTACACAGCAAGACGCAATAGTACCTTATTTATCTGGATGTCACCTATTTAGCAGCTCCAGCTATCTGGAAAGGAGAGGCGGACAAGGGTCTCCGAGCAGCCACAATCACTGTCATAAAGTCAATGTGCCTTGAGACTCTTCACTTGGTGCTTGTTTACTACCATTTTTTTTAGCCACAAAACTATCATGTTTTTATTTTATTTTGTTTTTATTTCTTGTATAATCTATTTATTTTTCAGTTATTAACATTCAATTCCACAAGAATTTGAATTCAAAATTTTCTCCCCATCTGTCCCCACCCCCCATTCCAGGACAGCATGTACCCCATCCACCTGTCTCCAGTCTGTCCTCCCTAATATTACACCCTCTTCTTCCATTCCCCTTCCCTTCTATCTCCTGTAGGGCAAAATAGATTTCTAATACCATTGCCTGTATAGCTTAATTTTCAGTTGCAGGCTAAAACGATTTTTAACATTCATTCTTAAAGCTTTGAGTTCCATATTCTCTCCTTCCCTCCCCACTTACCCTCATTGAGAAAACAAGCTATTCAATATAGGTCATACATGTGTAACAATGCAAAGCACTTCCATAATAGTTATATTGTAAAAGACTAACCACATTCCCCTCTGTCCTATCCTGCCCTTCATTTGTTCCATTCTTTCCCTTGACCTGTCCTCCCACAGTAGTGTTTGCTTCTGATTATCCCTTTCCCCAGTCTGCTGTCCCTTCTATTATCTTCCCTCTCCTGTCCCCTTCCCCCTTGCCTTCCTGCAGGGTAAAATAGATTTCCATATCCAGTTGAGTGTGTGTTATTCCCTCCTTAAGCCAAATCCCATGAGAATAAGGCTCAATATTTTCCTTTCATCTCCCCCCTCTTCCCCTCCATTGTAAAAGCTCTTTCTTTGTTCTTTTATGTGAGATGATTTGCTACATTCTACTTCTCCCTTTCTCTTACTCCTAGTACATTCCATTCAACAGTAAATTTTATTTTCTTTAGGTATTCTCCCTTCATATTCAGCTCACCCTGTGTCCTCTATGTATATATGCATATAGACATGTGTATACACACACATATATACGCACATACATATACACACATACATATACATCCCTATACATATATAATATACACATACATACCCATACACACCTATTTATATATCTATATCTATATCTCCTCTTAACTACCCTAATACTGAAAAAGGTCTCATGACCATGGAAAGAGCATCTTTCCATGTAGGAATGTAAACAGTTCAACTTTAATGAGTTTCTTAAGGCTTCTCTTTCCTGTTTACCTTTTCATATTTCTCTTGATTCGTGAACTTGAAAGTCATATTTTTCTATTCAGCTCTAGTCTTTTCAACAAGAATGGTTGGAAGTCCTCTATTTGATTGCAATTCATTTTTTCCCCTAAAGTATATTACACTCAAGTTTTGCTGGGTAGGAGATTCTTTGATCTCTGGAATATATTCCAAGCCCTTTGATCCCTTAGAGTAGAAGCTGCTATATCCTGTGTTATCTTGATTGTATTTCCACAATACTTGAATTGTTTCTTTCTGGCTGTTTGTAATATTTTCTCCTTGACTTGGGGACTCTGGAATTTGGCTACAATATTCCTAGGAGTTTTTCTTTTAGGATCTCATCAGTGAATTCTTTCCATTTCTGTTTTACCGTCTGGGTCTAGAGTATCAGGACAGTTTTCCTTGATAATTTCTTTGAAGATGATGTCGAGGCTCTTTTTTTTAATCATGGTTTTCAAGTAGACCAATAATTTTTAAATTATGTCTCCTGGATCTACTTTCCAGGTCAGTTGTTTTTCCAAAGAGATATTTTACATTGTCTTCTATTTTTTCATTCTTTTGGTTTTGTTTTCTAATATCTTGGTTTCTCATAAAGTCATTAGCTTCCATCTGCTCCATTCTAATTTTTAAAGAACTATTTTCTTCAGTGAGCTTTTGAACCTTCATTTCCATTTGGCTAATTCTGCTTTTTAAAGCATTTTTCTCCTCATTGGCTCTTTGGACCTCTTTTGCCATTTGGGTTGGTCTATTTTTAAAGGTGTTATTCAGCATTTTTTGGGTCTCCTTTAGCAAGCTGTTGACTCGTTTATCATGATATTCTTGCATTGCTCTCATTTGTCGTCTCAGTTTTTCCTCCTCCTCTCCTACTTGATTTTCAAAATCCTTTTTGAGCTCTTCCATGGCCTTCAACCATTGCATATTTTTTTGGTGGTTTTGGATGTAGAAGTCTTGACTTTGATGTGTTCCTTTGATGGTATGCTTTGTTCTTCCTCATCTAAAAGGATGGAAGGAAATACCTTTCCACCAAGAAAGTAACTTTTTTCCCTTTTTGAGGTATTTTCCCAGCCAGTTACTTGACTTTTGAGTCCTTTGTCAAGTGGAGGATATATGCTAGGGACCTGTAAGTTCTCAGTTCCTCCAAGGTGGCACAATCAAGGGAGCCTGCGCTTTGGTCTGGGAGCAACCACAAGCACTCTTTTCTGCCCAGGATTTGCGAGTAGGATTCCCTCTGCAAAATCTCCACCAGCTCCACCACACCAGTGTTCCTCCTCACTTCAGGACTGAGACCCAGATCAGTTGCTGAATTCTCCCAGGGTCTTTAGGGGAGGGCTTCAAAAGTGAATGCTGCTGCTGCTGCAGTGCCTGTTGCTTTCCTGTGGCTGGGGTCAGACCAAGCTCCCTTCTCACCCAGGTGAAAGAGCTTTCTTACTGACCTTTGCAGCTGTCTTTGGCATTTGTGGGTTGACAAATCTGGGAACTGCAACTGCTACCTGTGATTCCGTACCCTGAAGCCTGCTCCAGTCCTATAACGTGCCCCATGGCCCAGGCTCAGCTGTGCTCCGCTCTGAACCTGGTGCAGTAGACCTTTCCTGTTGGCCTTTCAGGCTGTCTTGGGCTGGAAATCTCTTTCACTATGTTGTTTAGTGGCTTCTGCTGCTCTGGAATATGTTTAGAGTCATTTTTTTACAGGTATTTTATGGGCTATAGGAGGAGAAGTAGAGCAGGTCCTTCTTTCTATTCTGCCATCTTGGCTCTGCCCCCCATGAATAATCACCAAGCTATCATATTAAACTTAGTTGTCTGGTTTCCCAGCCCATGGTTGATGAAAAGGAAACTGCTAGAGGTATATGAACACTTAAAGCAGCAAGAACTAACAGCTGATACACTGCTCACTGGGGAGAAAAAAATAAAATCGCAAAACTCCTAAACATGGTAATCTAGAGACAGACAATTCATGTAGTAGCCAAAAGGCACTGGAGTAACCCTTGACAGTCATCCCTCTAGTAGGATATTTTGCAATAATAATGATGACTTTTTGTCATCAGGAAAAAAATATTCAACAGACTTTTAAAAATAGGCTAATGAATAATAAAACTTAGAATGAGTTCCATCAAAAAGGGCTAAAATAAACATTTAGTTATTTAGAAATATAGCCTTCAGTTGTCTCAAATCTGGTTACATGCAACTATCTCTTTAACATGGATGCCAGATAAATGAAGTTTTACTGTTTTTTTCATATCATAGGTAATTTTCATCTCAAAGATACTTGTATTTTGGTGGTGATGACAATGGGGACAGTTAGAGACCACTAGGGAAATCTCTATTTTTTGGTTAATAGGCACTTAAAGTTAATTCAATTAAATGAATACTTATTGAAGTCCAATATAGAAAGTATTCCAGGGCTATCTGAATGAACTTGGCAGAGGTGAGAGACAATATTTTTGACATTTTAAACACAATTATAAATAACAAAACAGGTTGAAAAGTTTTAGGTTTAAGGCTAGAATTTATCCAAATATCACAGTCAAATATGTAAGTATTCATGAAAGATTTTCCTATAGCCTTACTGTATAAGACTAAAAAAGAAATCTAACTTATGATGTAAAAAGCCACTTAAAAGAGAAGGGTGGAAACACTAGGACAGATTGATTGATAATTGTTATTGATGAGCTCTTTCAGTCACATCCAACTCTTCGCTTGGCAGATACTGGAGTGGTTTGCCATTTTCTTCTCCAGTTCATTTTACAGATGAGGAAACTGAGGCAAACCAATCTGCATTGGTAGTAAGGGGTTTTGCTCATCCAGGAATTTTCTTTAACAGTGAAGTTAGGTAACTTGCTCAGGGTCAATTAGCTAGTTACTGTCTGAGACTGGATTGGAACTCAGGAAGAGGGGTCTACCTGACCCCGTGGGTTCTATTTACCACCTACCTGTCTAGTATGGGCCATGGGAACTAGCATTAGAGGTTTATGTTTTGATTTTGTTTTTTATCATGTCATCCTGAGATACAAGGCCTTGATTTAAGATGGTAATGGTAGAAATATAGAAGTGTTCCTGAGCTACTCCCATCCTTCCTTAATAACACCTTGTAATTATTTCTGAGAGAAAGGTATGGGTGGTCTAGAAGGCATTTTGATCCTTCAGTCTTAACAGAAATTACTAGTTGTAAAAGGTGAGTGATTAGACATTACTATATATTCTTCAGTGGCTGAGAATCTTTAGTGTAGGCAGCACTCTGATATTGATAAACCGGAGGACTACCCAGATATGATGATAAGATGTTAAACTACACAATGAAGAAATCAGTTGAACATAAGTACTATTTTGGTTGAGGAGGGAACTACTTAGGGAAGTTACTTGTAATCTTCAAGTATTTGGAGGATCCTCCCTGGAATAAGGATCAGTTTTATTTTTTCTCTAGAAAGGATTAAAACTAGTTGGTGTATAGGTATATTTCATCTTCACATTAAGAAAACTTTTTAAAATGAGCTGTCATAATTGATAGTGAGTAGCTTATATTGGAGCCTTTAAGTAGAGAGGCTAGATAACACGTCAGGAATGTTGCAAATGGGATGCCTGCTCTAGGCTGAAACTATATGACCTTTGAAATCTTTTCCAACTCTAATGCTCTGTAACCTGTGGCAAAAAAATCAGCGTAGCATACTACAGAGGTGTCAGATACATGATGCACAACACTCCTGTGTAGCCTAAAACATATTAAAATACATTTAACAAAATTAAGATAAAATAACACAAAACATAGATACTACATTTCAAAACTTAAGTCAAAATGCAGTCCATGGGGACCCCTTATGGACACTTTAATTACCCCCGTTTTTATTTGAGTTTGACAACACAGAGGTAGTGGATAGAGAGCAGGTCTTGGAAAAAGTAAGACTTTATTTTAAAGCTTTGTCTCTGACAAAGTATGACTGGGCTCACTTCAATCTATCAGTGCTCTGGACAACTTTATGAGTTGTGTTTTGCAGCAAAGGTGCAATCTGCATTGGTAAAAGGGTTTTGCTTATCCAGGAATTTTCTTTAACAGTGAAATCATAGGAATGAAGAAAGAAATGGCCTTTGGGTAGAATGGGCTGGATGTAAGGAATTAAGAACCATAAAGAAAAAACTTCTTAATCTCTTTCAAAGATGGAGTGAGACGGAATAGGCAGAACTAAGAAGAAAGGAGCACTTATTCAAGTTGCTGTTGGGGATAACTGGTTAAATGTTTTGTAGACAGTGTCATAGGTATCTGAACTGGGGTGATGGGAAGTCAAAGGAAAGAAATCCTGTGAGTTGACAATGACATCATGTGTAGTGATAAAAGTAAGGAAGACAAGACGATTCCCTGATGGATCCTAAGTGGCTTGATACAACCACACAGAATAAACCAAAATTGCTACAGGCATAGGAATTAGGTGAGAAACAGATACTTTAAATAGAAATTGAAGAGAGTGAACAGGCATGATTTATTGTCAAAAGCTTTGAAAACTATCCGGATTTGGCCTTGAAGATATCCTTAGAATTTAGCAATTATGGTTGAGAGAATGCAAGAGTAAGTTTGTCGTATAAGAATTTACAGAGGTTCATCAGTATCATTAAAATGTTTTTTTCTTATAAAAGGCCATTTAAATAGTCTGCAGTTTATATAATGTTTGCTTTTTTATGATGCACATGGAATATTTCATTGCTTTGCTTGCTTTAATGTACAGTATGACTCTTTATTACAAGTATTAGAAGGACTTAATATTAAAACTCCTATAACCTGACTTCACAGCATGGCTCCCTTAAAATAGCATTAAAATTAAGTTCCTTTTAGAGGTGCTATGACTTTAATATGAATAGACTCGGACAAGAAAAATAGTGAAGACTAAAACTTTAAAGTTTAACACGTGACTCATGAAACAAAGAAAACATCTCTTTAAAGATTTAGAGCTGGAAGAAACCTCACAGACTGTCCAACTCCCTTATTTTAGATATGAAAAGGAGGCCCAGGGAGGTTAGGTGACCCTATTAATTAGGAATCAAACACAGAACTGACTACTAAATTCAGGACTATTTCTGTTACACCACAAAGAACCCTTCTTTACATAACTAATATTGCAGTTAGTAGTCCCAGTATTCATTGGTATTGGTAAGAACATTCTGGTATGTCTTTTGGCCATGAAAATTTCATAAGGAAAAAGGTGACATTATTTCCAAGGTATACAAACTGTAAACGATTTTGTGGTTAGATTTAAAAGTAAGACAGCTGTTAGCATTTGTTCTTGTTTTCAAAAGTGTACTTAAGTTTTCTTGTTACTGTGACTGTTACTAAGGATATTTGTTAATGGTGACAGGTTTTCTTCTCTTAAATAGCAATATAACACAGAAATCACCGACTTAAAACAGCCTGTTTTGGTCAGCCAGCCTAAGCGGAGGAGGGGCCCTGGTGGTGTATTACCAGGACCTGCTTTGCTCATGCCTGAACTCTGCTTCCTCACAGGTATTAAATTTTATTTGCTCTGGAGAGAGATGAAAAGCTTACTTTACTATTTTTGTACTTAGTCAACTTTTTTCCTAGAGTAATGAACTCCTTCAGATTTTTTGCCCTTTTCTATTTATTTGGGGGACATAAATTAACTGTCTTTGCGCTTCCTGCTTCTCTGCTCCTTCAGTTACTTGTGTATCTGTTACTACTCTATTCCTCTTCTTCCCCCATTTCCCTTATTTTCTAAATAGTCTTACTTCTTTGTTTAAACATTTCTGCACGTATTTGCATTTAAAGGTCTAACTGATAAAATGCGCAATGATTTTAATGTGATGAAAGATTTAGCTGTTCATACAAGATTGACACCAGAACAAAGGCAACGTGAAGTTGGAAGACTCATTGACTATATTCACAAGTAGGTCTCCTGAAAAATATAATGGGCTAAATGACTTACTAAATAAAATTTTTATGTTAACCAGTCATTACAATATATGATAAACTGTCCGAATTTCATTAAATAGTCTCAACATATTTAGCGAGTGAATTTTCACATAAAATTTCAGAGTTGGAAAGGACCTTCATGCAGTCCATAATCAAAAACATGTCCAGCAAGACAAATAGCTTTTGCAGTAGCTATTCCATTTATGAAACCTAAATCTGCTTCTTTGCAGCTCCTATTCATTTCTCTGAAAAACCATGTGTTCCCTGAGTCTCTTCTAGACTAAAATCCCCAGATCCTTTAAGCCAGTGTTGGCATGAACTCATCACTCTGGTTGCCCTCCTTTGGGTCTTCCCCTTCTTATCAATGTCTTTCCTAATTTTGTGTACTGAATTGAACATAAGAGTTCAGATGTGGTCTCCCCAGGACAGAGGATAGTAGGGTAGAAAAGCAAAATTTATTTAAACAAGTAAAGCAGCTTTGCATGGATG
Organism: Notamacropus eugenii; assembly: GCF_028372415.1. Classification (NCBI taxonomy): domain Eukaryota; kingdom Metazoa; phylum Chordata; class Mammalia; order Diprotodontia; family Macropodidae; genus Notamacropus; species Notamacropus eugenii. The sequence continues at coordinate 45,516,869 of NC_092875.1, forward strand.
ATTGAGTAGAAGTAAGCAACCTGAGGAATTCCATTAGAGGATGCCAGATGAAACAAGATGATAGCAGATACATAAGGCATTTTGTGGTTATTTCTGTGAAAATAAAGTAATATCCTGAAGAAAAAAATTCAAAAATGCTAACCGTAAGAACTATTGTAAAATAATTTCCTTGGGGCTATAGTTAATTATTTTGATTTGTTTTTGTGTCCTAATGTTTTAAATTAATAGAGATGACAATGTTCAGAAGGAGCTTCGTGACTGGGGTTTGAGCTTCGATTCTAACTTACTGTCATTCTCAGGAAGAATATTGCAAGCAGAAAAGATTCACCAAGGAGGAAAAACAGTTAAGATTTCCTAAGTTGCTTTCTTATAAAGTCAGTTTGGTTGAAAGTAAAATAGTTAATTCAGTCATATACTTTACAAAGTTAGAAGGCTATTCTCCTTTAAGGACTACTGCTGCCTGTGGAAGGTGGAGGACAGGACATGGAAGGAAAAGGACTGTGAGGGTTTCGATTGTAAAGTAGATCTTTTCAGACACTGTCAGGAACACAGCCAGCAGTGCTACCCTCTATACTTTGCACACTTTTGCCAAAGAAATTGTTGATTTTGTGCCTTATGTTCTCCTTACTGCCTTCCAAATAAGGGGTATAGGTCAGAATGTACTTTGGGCACAAGGCTGATTTTAAAAATGGGGGAAGATGGTGTGAAAGAGGAGTTGCCACTTAAACCAGGATGCTGAGAACAAAGTTCTAAACACTGGATATGACATACAGCACTTTATGAGATTAGTTTGGCTTCTGTAAAATTCAGTGGTAAGTGGTTTGGTTTTTAACCCAACAGTTCTTCGTTGTTTATGATTTATAAAGTGCTTTGCCATAATTATTTTTATAATAGTATATCAAAAAAAGTCAATTTACAGAATCACAACAATTACTAGACTTGGATTGGGGACATCTCAGGATACCCTTTCTCAAGGAGGATGATATAGCTTTTTTTTTAAAGTATTAATTTTATATTGTAAAACACAGGTTACATCCCCTACTTTTAAAAAGAAAATGGTAGTTTAGAAAAGCAAAAATTTTTAACAAATCTAGCAATTTTATACACACTTAAAGTCATAATAGAATCTGTTGGTGTTTACTCCAGGGTTGGAAATTTTAAATCAATTTACTAATTTTGTTGCATATTAAATCAGTTTTAGACACACTTAGGAATGAAGTGTTCTTTTGTAAATCATGAACTATAGCTTTTATTGGGGCAGGGTTCAAATACAGTTTAGCTGGTGACATATAGCTCATAATTTGTTTTCAAACTTCCTCTTCTAGTTTGATTACAATCCACAATTTGCAGATTGGTCAAAAGAAACAAGAGGTGCTCCATTAATTAGTGTCAAGCCACTAGATAATTGGTTATTGATTTATACGAGAAGAAATTATGAGGCTGCCAATTCACTAATACAAAACCTATTTAAAGTTACACCTGCCATGGGCATACAAATGAAAAAAGCAATAATGTAAGTACAGTTTTAAATAAATTTTAACTTTTCTCTTATTTTGGATGTTGACTATTAGTACGTGATACACTAAATTTAAACCTTAAGGGTTATTTTGTAGAAATCATTCTATTTGCATGAGACTGAAGAATAGTGAAGGAAGAATAATTAATTAAACTGTTGAGATTATAAACGGTTAAAGATCTGAAATCCTTGGCATTATATACTATAATATTTTGAATATATATAGGAAGGCATTCTCTAGTGTTAGTAACTTGAAGAAATAATGAAAAACCTATTTCAGATATGTTCGAAAAATGAGAAATATTATACTGATGTTTTGGAAATTTCTTGCTAAAAGGCCCGGAGAAAACATTTTGAGTACCATAATACTGAAGGAGTAGTAACTGTTACAAACCTTAAAACAAATGATTATCAGATATTATGAGCAGCATGTGTTCAACTTTAGTGGCATTTCTTGTATGTAAGCATTAAAACAATTACATAAAGATTATCTACATTATGTAGAGATTATATAAATGCAACATTATGATTGTTATATGCACATGATTTAGTCTTCTGATGATAAATATGAAAGGACGGCTGTGTGTGAGTATGGAATTGAAGTGATAGTGCTGGAGTCAAATGAAAGCTTAACTGTTTAATTTTAATTTTTTTGAGCCTCCTTAGCTTGTTTTCTTAGCTGTGTTGATGACACAGACTTGAATTGTTTTGATCTTTTACGTCCACCGTGAGCGGAGCTTGAATAAAAATGAGTTTTCTACAATTCTCCTACATAAACTTAAAAAACAAAAGTTAGCAACACCAGGAAGACCCTCTCACTGAGTGGCTTTTTGCTTCATTTTTGCCAGAGAAAAGAAAGTTAAGTTAAAGGAACAATTTACTTATCATTGACAGAAAAGGGGAAAGAATCAGTGAATCACTCTTTCCCTTCTGTTACTACCTTTATGGTCTGTGTCCCAAACTACTGCCACTTCTAGCCCAGTGGAAAGCTATGGGCTAGGCACCCATTTAAAAAAAACAAACAACCCGTCAGTCCTAAGTATAAAGTACTTTTGCTTACAGATGTTCTCCCTTGATTTCTCAGTCACACTGTGTCTGAAGTCAAATTGGCTGAAAGAAAAACACTAGATCCAAATATTTGTTGCCTTTTTGTAATACGGGCTTAGCTACTAGGAGGTAAGCTGTTATTAGTTCTTGGACAAAATGGGAAATGAAGCATTTTGACAGTTGTTGGAAGTTAGTATGAATGTGGACAGGCCTGGTACTCAGAAGTTCCTTATTCCCATCTGCAGGCTTATTTAGAAGATGAGGAATGTGATACTTTGAGAAGTACAGTTTGTAGCATTTAAAGTGTGTTTGTTACTGTTATCAAATACTAATTTTTCATAGTACTGGAAAATCTTCCCCTCTCCTTTATTTCTAAGGCACTTAAAAAAAAAACTTACCATGTTTTAGCAGCATTTGCTTTTGGGCACAAATAGATGGCACAATGAATCGAGCACCCAGCCCAGAGTAAGGACGACCTGAGTTCAAATCCAGCCTAAGATGATTTTCAGTTTAACCTCTGTTTGCTTCAGTTTCCTCAACTTTAAAATGGGGTAATAACAGCACTTAACTTCCCAGTTATTGTAAGGATCAAATGAGGTAATAACCATAAAGTGTTCAGCGCAGTTCCTGGCACGTAATAAATGCTTTACAAATGTTAGCTGCTATTCTTGCTGTTGTTGAAGTTTAGGTTTGTGTCCTTGATGTATTTTTTATTCTTCTTTTCAGTTTGAGTTTCATGAATCATTTCTTAGTATGTAAAATCTGAAGTTAATGAGATTTGTATGAATACCACCCTTCCTACAATTACATGAATCTTTCATTTTTGCTGCCTTCTGAATGTAAGCTAATTCTTTTCGTAGGATTGAAGTGGATGATAGAACTGAAGCCTATCTTCGAGTCTTGCAGCAAAAGGTTACATCAGATACTCAAATCGTAAGTAGCCAATTTATATACAGGCATTTTATAATTGAAGTGTTGTTTAAAAGTTTAAGATCTAGTTATTTAGAACTTGGAATGCATTTTTCCCCCAGAAAAGTGTTTTATAATTGGGATGAGGTTCCCAGGCTAGCTTGGAAAAATCTATTTAACTTGGTGTTAGCCTGTGTTCTTGAAGAGCTAAGACCAAAATAATCTACAGACCATGCCAACATTTATCTGGAATGCCTTTGCTTATGCTAGGCCCCTTTCTCTGTCTCATATTTCAAGCTCATCCCATCTTTTTAAATTTTCCCATTCAGAGTTTAACACAAGCCTTAATTCCTTCGTAAACATGTCATCAAGCTTCCCATAGCTCCATATATCAATGTATTTGGCTTTTCCTCCATTCCCAATGCATTCATTTAGTTTTGTCTCTCCAACTCGATTACTCACCTCCCTACCTTCCCAGGACTAGCACAGTATATAGTGTTCTAGAGTGGGAATCAAGAGTTGGAAGGAACCTTAGAAGGGTGTCCCCTGTTACATTATAAGCCCCTTTGATCACATGATCTTTTGGTCTCCCCAATCCCTTCAAAATGGAAAGCACCTAAATTACTTTGAGTGTATTGAATCTAGTACATTGTTCAGTTGTGGAGGTTATTTCCAGATCTAAATCTTTGACTTTTAATTTTTTTCTGCTAGTTTTGTAATCCATATGCTAGTAAGAGCAGAGAAATACTTGTTCATTTACTTTTATCACTTTAACTTAGATTCCTGAGAAAATTACACAAGTACTACATTGATACCTCCCCTTTCTCAAGTGCCTTGTGGTCAATAGGAAATTGTAGTGTGTTGTGAGGATGCAAGTAACCTTTAGATAAAAATGAACTTTGGGCTAGGGAATAAAGGAATAGAGATTGTGTTCTTTCTTGGCCCTTTATTTCTATAATTCAATGCCACCCTCAGGTTACCATTGCTATATTTAGCTGAATGGTGAAGGGGCACAAAAGGAGTAGTGTTGGAAATAATTTCACCAGTCTGCAAAAGGAAATCTAAACAAACATTTAGTAGTAGTAGTAGTAGTAGTAGTAGAGAAAAAAGGTTAAGAAATAGGTCCCTATTCCTAGACTGCTCACAATTGAGTGGTGCAGGGAAGATGAGATAAAAATAACTAGGATAGGAAACTATACATAAGCATGAGAGGAGGAATAAAAAACATGGTGTAAGTGAGAATCATTGCTGGGGCAAGGAAAGGGGACATGAAGATATGCAAATGGCCCCATGGAGAGGCTACAGATGACCTGTGCCTCGGTAGGTAGGATGTTAAAATGAGGTGGAATAAAAGTGTATTTATTGCCAGCTAAGAGGAACAGTGTGGTTAAGGGGAGGCAGGAACAGCTTGAGGATCAAGTTTGCCTAGGGTATGTGGATGGGGAAATCGCATTTATCTTACTCTAAATTGTCTTTATTGCGTTAAATAAATAGCACTTAAAGTTTTCTATATGATTGCTTGAGAACTGCTTTTCTCTCCCAACTGAATTTCATTTGAACATCCACAGTACACATATTCTACATTTAGCCTTCTTCCCCACACCTCCATTCCCCTCTCTCACTCAGTTTTTATTGGGGCAGCTAGGTGGCACAGTGGGTCTGGAGGCAGGAAAACTCTTCTTCCTGAGTTCAAATCTGACCTCAGACACTTACTAGCTGTGTGACCTTGGGCAAGTCACTTGATCACATTTGCCTCAGTTTCCTCATATGGAAATGGCAAACCACTTTGGTATCTTTGACAAGAAACCCCACATAGGGTCACAAAGTCAGACATGTCTGAAACATGACTGAACAACAATGTTTTTATTGATACAATTTTAAAATATCACCACAGTTTCCTGAAGTATTCTCCCTCCTAGAAAGTCATTCCACATAGACAATATTTTAAAGATAAAAGAGGAAAATGACAAGCAAAAAAGTTGGATAACCAATCAGTATATCAAATGTCTTGAAAATATGTGCAGTGTGTACTATACTTGTGAACCTTTCACTGCTGCAAATGCATGGGTGGGTAAGGGTGGTGTTTTCTCTTCCAAGCCATTTTTGCTATTATCGTAGATATTTGAAATTCAGTTTTCGTGAGAAGTGAGAATTTTATGTGCCACCATCCAATTAGCTATGTGGTAGTCAAGAAATATATGGTTACCTCATCTATTGCAACAATTTGTCTAGAGAAGTTAAGTTGAAATTCTTATGCTTTTGTTTGTTTTTCTGTATTTTTCCCCTAAGGTAGTTTGTCTGTTGTCTAGTAATCGGAAAGACAAGTATGATGCTATAAAAAAATACTTATGTACGGATTGTCCTACTCCGAGTCAGTGTGTGATAGCAAGAACCTTAGGCAAGCAACAAACTGTAATGGCCATTGCTACAAAGATCGCCCTTCAGATGAACTGCAAGATGGGAGGAGAACTTTGGAGGGTAGATATGCCTGTGAGTTTGACTTTACTGTACTCTTTGTTTTTGATGTCTTTACTCTGTCTGGGTTTAACAGTAGTTATATAGAGATCTAAAGTTTTACGATGCTTTTACGCCATTTAAGTATGGCGATTAGAATGGATATTAATTTAGAGCAGAAATCCAAATAAAGTAAAAAAGTAAAAAAAATAAAGGACTCAGGTAAGACTTGTCTATTACATCTGACAGTTTAACAGGGTAGTCAATTTTAAATATTTATATAGACATAAAAATGGCTAAATAAGAAAGTAAAAAAACTAGAACTAAATTAGTACTTAAAATTAATTAGTACTGCTTGTATTCGTTTTAAGAAAATGTATTTCTCTGATTTTGTTAAAATATTTTTGTTGATATCTTTGGGGTTTCATATCACATTTCCAATATAGTCTTCTGCCCCATCATATCTCTTTAGGGCCACGGTTGGTCAATTATTAATTTTTTATCATTTAGTTTTGCATCTCCTTGATTTAAATTGTCATACTTATAACTTATGTGACTGAATTTACTTTTTTTCCCCTTAAGTTAAAGCTAGCAATGATTATTGGTATTGATTGTTACCATGACACTACAGCTGGGCGACGGTCAATTGCAGGATTTGTTGCTAGTATCAATGAAGGAATGACACGGTAAGAAAAGTTTACTATGGAATAGCTTGAGTGAATTTTACAATTAAAAGCCAGAGCTATGACAGAAATGCAAAGAGACCAAACAAGAAGTCAAGGAAGAAGGGAGGATGACTTGCTGGGTAGTATTCTTTTCTGTGCCTAATGTCTCTCTGACCCTGTGGCTGCTAATTTTTCTTGGACACTTTCGGTGGAAGCCAAGGCCTAGAAAACTTTCCCACACTAGAGTCATCTTCTAAAGAGATAGTTATTGGACTTTAAAAGTTGAGGAGAAGCAAGAAGTGTCACTGGCTTATAGAATGATGCAGAAGACTTGGTGGCTAAGGTCTAGGTAAAAGAACTGGGAGTTGTATAAAATAGACCCATTTTCCTTTTGGAAAGAAATAAAAAAAAACATAACTCATCTAGTTCAGTTGCCTGATGGTCAAATCTTAGTTTAAAAAAATACATTTTATTGATATTTTTTACTTTTATATCACCTATCTTTCCCACTGTGCCTTTTACCTTTTCCCCATTCTACAGAACCATCCCTCATAATAAAGAATAACAAAAGAAAGAACAAGAAGTTCCACAAAACAAACCTATCAAAGAACTCTTATATGCAATAGGAGCAGAGTGAGATGTCTCATATTTCTTCTTGGAGGCCAAGCTTAATTTATAATTCCACAGCTTTTAGTTTTGGTTTGTTGCTCCTCACACTTATGTTGTTGTAGTCACTGGGTATATTGTTTTCCTAATTCAACTCGCTTCACTTAGTGTCATTTCTGTCTTTTTGTGTTTCTCTGTATTCACCATTTCTTATAGTGCAATAATATTCTATTACATTTATATATCCCAGTTTGTTTAGCCCTACTGATGGTATTTAATTTCTTTCTAACTCTAGAGTCTCTGGGTCAAAGTATTTGAATATTTTAGTCACTTTTTTGCGTAATTGCAAATTACTTTCTAGAATGGTTATACTAATTCAGAGTTCCACCTAAAATGCATTAATATGCCTATCTTTTCAAAACTACTCCAACATTGACTATCCATTATTGTTTTGATTTGCCTTTCTTTATACAGTTTGCAGTGCTTCTTTTGAGAACTGTCTGTTCATATCCTTGGCCAAAGCTTATTTGTACGATTTAATAATAGAATATAGACAGACTACTTTTGAGGTCATGGAGGGAAGGTTATTTCTGTATCTGAGGTTATATAGCCATTTCAAATATCTGATTGGCTGCTTATAACTTAAAAATAGTTTTTGCTAAAGCCTTCCCTTTGATTAAAAAATACCTGCTTCCTTACCACTGGATAACACATCTCATATAGAGGTGATGTGTAAAGAAAGCTATATTTGGAATGAGAGGATGTTTGTTCAAATCTTGGCTCGTGACATTGTGAGATCTTGAACAAATCATCCTGAGTCCCATGTTTCTAATCTGGAAACTGGGGGCATTGAAATAAAAAAAATGAGAACATTGCAACAAAAAGTAAAGAAGATGAGCATTATAGTTCTAAATCTGTTCAGCTTAAATACAGATCGTATTCCAAAATTTATTTTATAAATCTTGTTTGAAATTCTTGTGTCAATTATCCTGTAAAATAAACTTCATTGCTCAACATTTTTAAGTATTTAATATTGTTTTTAATATGTTGTAAACTCCATTAGGTCAGGAATTACACCTTAATCTGTTTAGTTCCTCTAGCACAAAGCTGTACATGTAGATACTTAATAAATATTTAGTAATGAAGTTCTTTCTGCTGGAAAACAAGCTGAATTAGGTATAATTATGTATTTATAATTAAGTGCATAATGAGAAATAATGGCAAGTGCTCTGTCAGTGTAGAGGTAGGTAAACCTAGACTAAAACAAATTGGGAAAATAGGTAAAACTTCAGGAAAGAGGTGGTATTTCAGTCTTAAGAGAATTATACTTCAGTGTATAAAGCTGGAAAAAGTAGGGATTGTGGAGTAACTTAAATGCAGGGAACTTAGTGAAGGAGTTTTAGGAGAAAAATGAAATGATTTAGAGCAGTGTGTTCAGAAGACTAGATGATGATGGATGGATTATTGTAGGGCATGAAGAAGCCATGTAGTAATGGAAGCCTACATAGGATAGTGACTGGGGGAATATAAAAGGAATGATTCTGAGAGAGATGGTTTTCAGGAATTGCAAAATGTTCCTTAGGTCCCAAGGATCGCCCACAATCACCAAATCAACTACCTGGAAGACAGACGAACTGTATATTGTGTTTAAACTAGCTTTTATTGACTACTTTAGAATGACATGCTTTAAAACAAAGCCTTTATTTGAAGAAGGGGTGAGGGGGAGAAATGACTTGCCAAACCTATCCTCTTTTGACTAATAGGTACATTTTGATATCTAATAGTACTTCCTCATTTTTACATCTTAAAATTCCTAGCCTCTGTTGAGGTTCAGTTCAGGTGCTACCTCTTAAACTACACCTTTCTTAATTCTGCTCCTTTGTCCCCCAGATAGATCCAGGCATTAGTGCTCTCCCTCTTGAAATTACTTTTGATTTACCCATCTGTTTACATGCTGTTCATCTCCCCAAGAGAATTGAAGCTTGAGGGCAGGGATAGTTTCATTTTTCTGTTTACCAAGCACATAGCATAGTGTCCTTTATATGTTAAACTTTATGAATAAACTTGTTAAATTATGTAGTGAATGTGCACTTCAGTGAATCTGTGATGTCACCATTGTGTAGATGACTCCCTTACTGCCCATTCTGTGACGTTTTTCAATGCTCTTCTGTTGCAAGTTACCCACAAGAGATTCATCGAGCCCTTCATTTAGATATCATGACATTGTAAGGATGCCTCTGGAAACTATTCGTTTGGTATCTATATGTCTGGTCCATCTTTTCCACAAACAATATATTCCTGACATCATTACCCAACATGGCCTATGTAGTCCTCATTTATGATGTTTGTTCTTGTTCATACCCAGTGGTGATGTGACTCATGACAGTGGCACTTTGGGTAATCAACATTTTTTGAGGAAGATTATAAAAATCTATCATACATGGCCTTTGTAACACCATTAGCAGAATACTGATTTTAAAAAACATGGGCTTCTGTTCCACAGAGAAGCTTGGAGTCATTAAAAGAACCACATAGTTTACTAAGGGCAGTCTAGTCTACTTCTTTTTGGTTATGGGTCTAGCTCACTATCCATTTGCAGTGTTTTGCCAAGATTATGTGATGAACTCTATAATGTAAAGAGATTGATGACAGTTTGCCAAAATTTTGTATTTGTAGGCATTAATATGTTCAGCACTGATAAACTAATGTAGGTATTATAGTAGAAATGTAATAATATATGTGGTATCTTGGCTCTAAGCTTTTGTTGTTTTTATGTAGTTTTCAGACATTAACAGTTTCTATTTTTCTCTGAAAAGCTGGTTTTCTCGCTGTGTCTTTCAAGATAGAGGGCAGGAACTAGTAGATGGGCTCAAGGTCTGCTTACAAGGTAAGGATCTGATTAGCATCTTACTTTGGCTCTTAAAGGAAGCTATATTTAAAAGCAACATCACTGAAAAATACTTAGCCAGAAATGCTCAGTATTTTGTTCAGAAACAAACGACTTTTCAGCCTTTTGTTCTTTTAAAAACTTTGTTGATTTTCTTTCAGCTGCATTGAGGGCCTGGAATAGTTACAATGAATATATGCCTAGTCGAATTGTTGTGTATCGGGATGGTGTAGGTGACGGCCAACTGAAAACCTTGGTTAATTATGAAGTACCACAGTTTCTGGACTGCCTAAAATCTGTTGGTAAAGGTTACAAGTAAGCACACACAATATAAAATGACTTTCTATGTTATTCTCATGATCTTCTAAAACTCTCGTAAAATTTTTATTGTAACTATAGGGGATAAAGGAAGTATGTTAATCATGGTTTAAAGATGCATAATCAGTCTTGAATTGATGGTAGAAAGTAAAGGAATATATTTTTCCCTTTCTCATTTTATCTCCTAAACAAAGCAGAGTAGGAATGATAGAGTAAAATTTAAATCCTTTCAAGGAACAACTAAACTTTTGCTTTATCTCATGCTCCAGTGTTCTGAAACGTTTTGGTTATAGCTGCTGCCTTGAAAGAGCGCAGGCAACCAGAAAAGGCAGCATCTATATCGACATGCCTCTCCTTACCGTTCCTACTCTTCTCTTTTTGGAATTCTACCATTTTTTTTCCGTTGAACTTTTTATGTATACCAATGCTTTAGCTACTAATTAGATACATCTGACTAAAGTTTTATGATCAATAACCTCAGCGTTTCCTTTCTTTTTGTCCCTTTTTATTCACCATCCCTAAATGGTAAGCTTCCTGAATGCAGGAACTGAGCCTCCTACTTTTTCTTTAAGTGTCTAGCCAATAACCTGTGCATAATAAAAATTTTATTTGGTTCTTTGGGGGTATCTTGGTTGAAAATCCCAGAAAAAATTTGTACAAGGATTTTTTCCCTCCCTAAGCAAAACTTACAACTTCTATTTTGCATTTAAAAGGAAAAGTAAGGAAACTGACATATAGATTAGACATTATTTTTATTCAGCCTTTAGAGCTGATCTAATAGCTGAAAAGTACACCATAGCCCTAAGACTATACACTAGATAATTTTTTCCTCTGTAAAATGAAATATGACACTTGCTTTCCACATTCAGAAATTTTAAGTTTTTGTATTCTGTTGAAAGTAGTGGGGGAAGACATTTTAAATCTATGACCAACGAAAGTATTATTGCCTCCCTAAACTGTCTGCGGTTCCTGCAGTGTGTGTACGTGTACACACACACGGCAGTATTGATAAATCAGAACTTTTAGTAAACAGGTTTTCTTTTTGCTATTGATTCCCTGTCTGCTGCCTGTTTTTCCAACTCTTTAACGTTACATATTCTCATCTTTTTTTTAATGCACTGTTCATATTCTTTAGTAGTTTAAAGAGGAAAATCTTACAAAAGTCGCAAGGCAAGTATGTCATATCTGATACACTATTTTTTCTCTGATCATACACATTCTGTTTTACCTGTCCATTAACTACTTGGGAAACGTGGAAGTATAGTACATATACTATACATATAAAACATATGCCAATGTCAGCAATATCTCCTGCCTTATTTCATTAGCTCTTTTGACTCTGTTAGTTTACTTAAACAACTGGGATGATATGCTAGTTACTTCAGTTTTAGGTCACACAGAAGGGAGGCCCCAAGAAGTAAATAAACATCAGTGTCAAAGTTAACATGCCCATTTGAAACAGTGGAAAGTGGTGCTGAGGATCAGAGTACCAGGGTCTGGAAGCACAAGTTTCCTGCCACAAAGCTAGAGGACTTTTCCTCTGAAGTCTTGGCACAAAAGGAAAGTATTGCTGTAGAAAGAGAACTGATAGCATATAGGACTGAAGTGCCATGGAGTTGACTGTCAATTGATGGCAAAAATAAAACACAAAAAACTGAGGAAATGTGATTTTACATAATTCTCGAGATCCCTTTGGAAATAGTAATTTAAAATAAGCTCCCAGCAATTGTTTGTTCATTTCAGTCATGTCTTACTTTTTGTGACCCCATTTAGCAAAGACAGTGGAATGGTTTGCTGTTCCCTTCTCCAGCTCATTTTACAGATGAGACTGAGACTAAACAGGGCTAAGTGACTTCCCTGGGGTCACACAGCTAAGTTTCTGAGACTGGATTTGAATTCAGGTCTTTCTGACTTCAGACCCAGCACTCTATTTAGTGTGCTTATGAGCAATGTCGTCTATTGAAACATGTTAAATTAATGTTTTTTTTAATCACTCAAAGTAGTTTTTCATGACTATGTAATTCAAAGAAAAAACTTAGTACATTTAAAAAAAAAATGGATGAAATTTATCTCCCTCTCCCTGTGATGAGGTATCAAATTATCCTTTTACCTCCTTAGCTTTTTGCTTTAGTTTGAATGAAGCTAGTAGTTACTTATAGGAAACTGATTATTTTTTTAAGTTACTAAACAGTAGATAGGGCATTGGATCTGGAGAAGGAAGACGATTTAAGGGTTTCAGTATCTTTATTTGTTCAGAGTAATTAAACTTAATTAAATTGAGTCCCTACCAGCTTTAAAGTCCTAATTATAATCCAGCCCTTCTACTTGGTTTCTAAGGTATTTACAAGTGTGTCTAGGAAGGAAGTGGCAATGGTGGCAGAAAAGCTCACTCTAATTGGCTTTCAAGAAAGGTCTTTATTTGATTCAGTTGTACTGGAGATGCCTTTCTCTTGTTCTATCCACATGCATATTGTTGTGGGGCCTTGTTTAGGTTTGTCTGTAACAGTGGTTCTCAAAGTTGGCTTTTATAACCACTTTTTGTAAAACAAAGAAACCTATGACATATGTGCCCTATTTCACTTGCCACTGGGAGAAAAAACTCAAGGAAATATTGGGTATTTATTGTGTATATAATAAAGTTCTGAGTGCAATGAGGATATGATAGTGTGAGAAGCATTCCTGCTTAAAGGTGCTTTCTGTCTGCTTGGACAGTTAACACTCAAATTTTAAAAAACTGACAAGGTAAGTGCTAAAAATGAGAGAGAGAAAGCGTGTGTGTGTGTGTGTGTGTATGTATGTATGTGTGTGTGTAACACGTGCTGATCAGAGGAGGGGAAATTTTTCACATATTTTCATAAATACTGTATACATTGGGACAAAGGATACATATTTTTACCAGAGCAGAGGCTCTTTTGGAGAGTAGCAGAAAACTGTGCTGTACAAAGCTTAAAATAAGGAGTACAGAATTTATCCTGTACGATGGTAGTGAGCCACTGTAGGACTTATCTGAGACCTGAGAGGGGTAGATAATACTTATATAGCACCTACTAGGTACAAGGCACTATGCTAAGTTCTTTTATTTGGGGTTTGGATCCAAAATAGATAGGGAATAGGACAAGATGATGGACCTAGGAAGTCAGGTTTAGGTCCTAAATTTTAGAATACATAAAAAAAAAATCATCTCTGCTCTTTGTGAAAATTCAATGATGATTGTTATTTTATTATTTCCTTAGGAAACAAAGTATACATGTCTCCAAATTATAAAATGTAATGAAAAGTTTATAGATTACACTTCCTCCCACCCCCCACATACCTGGATATTTGGACACAATGTTACCAAAAGAATCATAGGAATGCTGGAATTAAGTTATCTGTGTTTTTGAAATACTTTTTAAGAAGAAGATTTTAAATGTGCGATAGATATGCAATGATAATACTAGGGAAGAAAGAGCTTCTGAATAATACTGGTCCATTCTGCTGTTTTCCACCCTACTATCCAATAATTCCCTTCTGGTTTTGCAACTTAATATTGTTTTTAGTAGAATTAATGCCCATAATACCATGCACGTAATACCTTGTATAGATTTCAACTAGTACAGAGGATTTAATTTCATGATCCTTTTTAAAAATAAGACAATATAAGAATGCTTTAAAAGCTTTTAAGGAGTAATTTTATGATACTTATCACAATATTTTATTAATCTTTAAGCCCAAGACTAACAGTAATTGTGGTGAAGAAACGAGTGAATGCCAGATTTTTTGCACAGTCTGGAGGAAGACTTCAGAATCCACTTCCTGGGACAGTTATTGATGTGGAAGTTACCAGACCAGAATGGTAAGTTCTAATGGAAGATGACTACACTGGGAACCCAAGGAATCCAATAAAGTAGAAAGATTTTCTGGATGAAATCTTAACACTATTACTGTACTTTTTTCTGTAATCTTCACTATATGTAGACTTAACCTACAAGCTCACTCTTTGATTCCTGACATTTTTCTTTATAGATTCCAAGTTCATCTTCATGACTGATTTGTCCTGTTAAACTCAACAAAGACCCAATTGTATTTTCCAATTACATTTTTTGTGATTTATTTTTCCTTAATAGGTTTTTCCAATTACATGTAAAGACAGTTTTCAGCATTCATTAGTGTAAAATTTTGAGTTCCAAATTTATCTCCCTTGCGTCCCCAAGACAACAAGTAATCATGATAACCACATTTCCACACTAGAGAACTAATTTTCTAACCCAAATTCTTAACACTGCCACTTAGTGGTCATATTTCTTGGAGCTTCAGCCATATGAAGCATAGCTGGAGATTCATAACCAAATTGTTGAAGGGAAGAGAGAACCTCTAGGCAATAAAACCTAATGTATCCTTTTATCCAGGGCCATCTTTTTGTTCATCACCTATATAGTTCTTTACAAAGTATGAAGCCGGTTAGAAACAGCACATTGATAAGGAAGAAGAAAGCTGGTTACTGTTGTATAAAAAAAGAGTAGAGCAATCTGTGATCATTTAGTGTATGAAGAAAGCACTCATTAAGTATTGTGCAAAGCTAAGAGCAGGGGGTACAAAGATTAAAAATTAAAGTCTTTGCCCTTAAATTCCCCTGGGAGGAAACTGTATGTCTGCAGCTAAGTAAGGCCCCTCCCACCTCAGATGTAATTGATTATCAAATAACTTCAGATTTAACATAACCATTTATTTTATATTCTAAGCTTAATCCAGTCAATGAATACAGAGTATTTACATACAAGATAGGTTTTACTTAACCAATCCTGAACACTCAACAAATGTTAAATAGAAGCTGTTAGGCAAGCAAGATTTCCTGACCAAACATGCCACCAGGTAGCCAGGAGCCTTGAAGTTGAAGTCTGACCAAATATACAGACATCTATCTATATCTACAATATAACTGATGGGAAATTAAACTTGAATTACAGCTTGATAAAATTATTTATGCTCATGTTGACCCAGTCTTTAAGGATTAAATTATATTTAACATACTGTATTTAACAAAAAGAAGTGCATATTCAGCCTAGAAAGATGCATTAGAATTAAGTGAATTTTCCAGATAACTAAAAGCTTAAGTCTTTTTAAGCATTAAAGCTTAAAATGATGCATCTTATTTCTGTATAGTTAGCTATTACAATCCAAATCTAAAAATTACTTTTGTGATTTAGTTGGCAATATTTTAACTTCCAATTTGTCTCTCAAGCAGATGTTAATTTTCAGGAGGGTGGTTCAAAATGGCTCTGGGTGACAAGGTGAGACTTGAAAATACTGCAGAGATAATGAATTTCTTCATGTTAGTAGCCACATAGCCTTAATTTTTTCACAAGTTGCATTTGTGCTTCATTGTTAAAACTGACATACATTATACAAGGTACCAATATAATTTTCTAATAGTTAACATCAACAGATGTCTGAAGTAGAGTAATTGAAGTGACTTGACAATAGTGTTTTGTGCTAAAGTCCCATAACCAAGAGGGTAAAATAAAATATTTCTGTTTATTGACTTTAATGAAAAATTGACAAGAGATACTTAAAATTTTTGTTCATTTAACATATATTTACTAGAAATACTTTTTTCATGTTACAAAAGGTACCAGATCAGTTAAAATATTGTAAGTAGTACTTTTCAAAACTTAAATAAATGGTAAGATTATTATTCTGAACTGCTTTGCCTGATACTTTCTCAGTTCTCAAAATTTAGCAATACATCTGTGCATCTTATAATTTGCAGGTATGACTTTTTTATTGTGAGCCAGGCTGTAAGAAGTGGTAGTGTTTCTCCTACGCATTATAATGTAATCTATGACAACAGTGGCTTGAAACCAGACCATATACAACGATTAACTTATAAGCTCTGCCACGTGTATTATAACTGGCCAGTAAGTATTTTCCACACAAATTGGTGATTACTATTTTTAAAATTTCAGTTTACTAATGTATTCATTTAACATTGGCAGCATTTGTACCTTTTTCAATACGTTTTATTTCCAGTAACTTTTTACTTCTCTCTTCTCCCTTAAAGGGTGTCATTCGAGTTCCAGCTCCTTGCCAGTATGCTCACAAACTGGCTTTCCTTGTTGGCCAAAGTATTCACAAAGAACCTAATCTGTCACTGTCAAATCGTCTTTATTACCTCTGAATTGTAGAAGAACAGAGAGAATAGTCTGAAAGACTAGCTTCATAGATTTTTTTTTTTCCCTTTCTGCAAATGGAGCTTTCGGAAGTCTTCCTGGATGTAGCATTTTTTTCCCCCTTAACAACTATAACATGGAAAAGGAGATAAGAAATGTGAGTTCTATTGCCAACTCTGCTATTGACTCATTGTGTGACTATGCAAGTGACTCATTTACAGATGGGGAAACTGAAGGAAGAACATTTTATCTTGCTTTTTACCTCTCACAAGGATGTTATAGTGGTTTCGTGATAAAATGTGGATACAGCACTTGAAGCACCAAACAAAAAGGCTATTTGGGAAAACAATGGGCATTACTCATGTTGGATTATTTCTGTAAACAAGTGACATAATTGTATATTTTTTTAAATTGATAATGCCGATATTGTGGGACAGTTTTATTTTGGTTTTTTTAACCTCCTTTATCTTAAAGATATGATCTGCCATTTAAAGATAAAAGCTATACAAGATGGGGAGAAGCTAGAAAGAACAAACTGACATTTTAAAGTTGGAAGCTTCTAGTGATAGAAACAGTTTGGTGCCTTTCCACCAATGGAATAAATCACGGGCTATATTGGCATAATTCATGGGGTTTCCCCCCCATCATTCTAAGTGTTGTTGAAGATTTTGAAATGTGACATTCTGTTAGCTATATTATGTTCTGACAGAGTACTGTAAGCAGAAGAGAACATTACAAGTCTATTTAGGTGAATTCAGAACTATTTTTTTAACTGAAAAGTACATTCATTACTTAGTGAGGTCATGTTGAAATATTCTGCTCAGAAGTTTAGAGAATTCTCCATGCCCTAATTTTCTCTTACCACTTAACTGAAGGGATAGAGTATATAACAAAAACAAAACTTAAGAATGAGAGCATCTACTCAGAAGCGAAATTGAAGTCTATTTTTTTTCTCTCCACTTGAAGAAAAATTAGAGGGAAGGAAAAGGCAACTTAATTTTAACTTTAAATGTCAACAGAGTGCAGTCAGATATGTTTTTCTTAAGTTGGTGACTTGACTTACACCAAAACTGATAGAGAATTTCTTTAAGGGAGCAGACAAAAGAACAGTTAGGTGGCTACTCAGTATTTGAAAAATTAGTGCATGTTGAAATAAACACCTATTCTCTCAACTTCTGTAAAGACAATTTCAGCATCGTCATTCAACATAGACAGCAACATAAAGACACTGTAAATTTAAAGTGATATAGTTTGTTTTAAAATATATATGTTACTATTATATTTGCATCTTGTTGTGTTAGTTATACCTTCTGAACCTGTTAGAAAGTTTTATTTTAAAATTCTCAGTCAATCTCAATCAGCAATACTTTTTTTTGGGCCGCTTGCTCATGTCTAATTTCCTTCCCTCAAGTACTTTGGAAATTAGGGAAAAGAAGCAGTATTTTGTGAAACTTTTGAAGGAAAAATTGATGCCCCAAAGCCCCAGGTGTAAAAGATGCTAAAGTTTATCACAATATTAGAAGAGTACATGTGAGAGAAACTGACTTGCAAAATGTTGTCAAGAGATGGAATAAATTCCATCAGCTTGTAAGCTCCAACGGGGCAGGAACTGTCTTTAATTATTTTCGCTTCTCCCCCAGCACCTGCACAGTGCTTTGAACATAGTAGGCGCTTAATAAATGGTTGTTGAATGAATTTTGTCTGTTTAACTTTATCCATTTATATAAATGAGCTAAACTTTCAGGTGAGCTGGTACTAAAAACTGTTCATCTTAAATAAAAGCCTATCCAGGATTCTCTCTGTGGGTAAAACCTTGGTTTGTGGAAATTTATTTTAAAAGTTAGTTTAAGTTCATCTTGTCCATGCAGTTTTGAGTTTTTCCAACTTATTGGAAAATAGTTGCCTGGACAAACTATATACAGCAAATGAAACTGCTGTCACTAGCTAAAACTCAGGTTTTACCTATTATTGTCTTGTTCAGGGATAGGTAAACATTTTTTAGTAGGCACAGGCCAGCTGTTCACGGAACTTCATGTTTTCCTTTGTGTACAAGGTTTTTTACAAGTTTCACCTTGTTCATATATAGTCAGCTTGTTTATTTCATCTTAAAATATTGTAATAAAAGCAATAGCTGACATATAGCACTTTCAAAGAGTTTATGTTATCTCTTAACCCTATGAGATATGTACTCTCCCCACTTCACAGATGGAGAAACTGCGGCTGAGTCACTTAGCCTAAAGTCACATCTATGTCTGAGGCAGAATTCAAACCCAGGTCTTCCTGACTCCCCAATTCACAATATCCATTTTGCCACCAGCTACTAGTATATTCTGTTTATGTTGTCCTTAAGTACATCAATTTCATTCAATATAGTACACAAGGAATATGCTGAATTTGGAATTGAAAGACCAGAATTTAATCCCAGTACTGTCACTTGAATTACTTGTATTACCTTAGGAAAGTCACTTACCCTGTCTTCCTCAGTTTCCAATTTGTGAATAAGGAGATTGTACTTGGCTCTTAATATCCCTTAAAGCTCTAAATCTATATTTTTCTGGCAACTGAGCCATTAGAGTGCGTTTTTTTTTTTTTAAAGTATAGATTGCTCTAGGGAAGATGCCATCAGATTTTAATTTTTATCCTTATTTAAGTTAAGGTAGATGAATGCTTTGATGTGCAGCTAGGTGGCAGTAGCTAGAGTACTGGACCCTGAGTCAGAAAGACCTGGGTTCAAAATTTGGCTTCACAGATACAGATACTTGTGCAAGTCACTCAACTTCTAGCTGCCTCAGTTTCCTTATTGGTAAAATGGCAATAATAGCACCTGCCTCACTGTGAGGATAAAATATTGCAAAGCATTAAAGCATTATATTCATACTAGCTATTAATATTTAGTCACGTATTACCCTCCCCCAAAGTGAAGCTTAAGACTATTTTATGTCCCCCAAGACTATATTCAAAGGTATGTGATGATGAGTGCAGAACATAGCTTTGATTTAATAATTAACATATTTGCATGGCCCCTGCACTAAATGCACACTGCAACCCCCTTTATTGTGCCTTTGTCAATAGTCTTGGGGTTACTGTGAAAAATTAATTATTGTGGAGCTCTCTTGAGGATGACCCTCTCCCAACACAGTTAAAAGGATTAAAGTGGTAGCACTTGACTTGCTAGATCAGGAAGATCTGAGTTCACTTTGGTTCAAATTCAACTTCTGGTAAGTTGTGTGATAAGGCAGTTGTTTTGAAAGCTATTTCCTCACCCAAAATGGGGATAACTGTAGTTCCTACATCTTATCGGGCAGTTCTGAGGACTGACAATGTGTGTATAACGCACTTTTCAAATCATTAGGCTGATTCTTGGGTGCCAGTTAAGACCGTTACTAGGGTCTTTTACTCGACCTCCTCATGTACCCTTAACCCTTCCCCAGCCCCTTTATTTCCCATTAGTCTTGGTGGGGATGTCCAAGTTCTGTGGTAGAAGTTCAAAGAGTGTCCTATGTCGGGATGTAACATCAGAGAGGACTTAAGTGAGGATTTTCCTTTTATGAAACTACTACATAGCAGGCATTCAATGAGTTAAATATGTCTCTAGGGGTTATTTACAGAGCAACTAAGGGACCAGTGTAAGAAAAATCTAGAGCTACCTAAAAGAAAGAACAATGTCAACCATTTACCCTACACGCGTGCTCCGCATGTACGGTGAGTGTTTACCAAATGTTAAATATTACTTGTGTTTCTGTGCATCTACTAATTTCTTTGGGCAAACTCTGTTCAGTGTGAAAGTTACTCATGCAGTATAACCCAAAAACAACGTGGTTAGAGGTCTTTCCTTTGTACCCACCATGTGAAACCCAAGGCTTGTGTGTGCAGTTTCGTTACACAGTGGCTAAGAAAAGGCTCTCCAAACAGAATAAACTGCATCCTATAGAACAGATTTTTATTTAGATGAACTATACACATGCACACACAACTATGCTATTTTAAACACTTTGGCTAGTAACTGAATTTTTTACATTTAGCATGATAATACATTTACAAAAACTTGCAGTAGAGATCTCCAAAGACACTGGGAAAAGCTTTGATTTTGATTTTCATACAGTACAAAAAAGTTACAAGTGGATGAAAATTATACAGTAGCAACTGCGTAAACTACAGTATTACTTTTGTTTGGGGCAACGTTAAAGGCAGGATCAAAGAGCACTCTGTGTATGAAGGTGCCCAAACGTCATTACCTTAAGGAAGATATTCTCCCCCCAACAAACTAACCATGGCTGTGACCTTCTGGAAATAGCATGGGACTATTTTCAGGAGTCCTGGAATATAATTCTAACACTCTGTGTTAGGATACATAAAAGAAATAGAACTTTGCTGACTCTTTTTCCCAATCTGGAAAAATAAAAGGACTACAATAAATTGGGAAATAAAGATTCCCTTTGCTTGGATGCTAAAAATGAGTAGAAGCATAATATTTTAAAACAGGCAAGACTAGAGTTAGAGTGACACAAATATCTTGTGACAAATATTCTGAAAATGAATTGCCTACCTATAGAGGAAATGCACAAAAGATCACAGAGCCAGGAAGCAAGCTCGATAAGTAGTTATAACCTGTCCTTAAAATTAAAATTTCCCCAAATCAGACTTAATCAGAGTAGATAATTGGCAGCAACAACTTGGGAAATTTTTTTTTTCCTCTTTGTAAAATTTCTCCTTATCTTGATTTGGTGGTAGGTTTAGAATAATTGCATCAGTATCTGAAGACTACTAGTTGGTTAGTGAGGTTTTTATCCAATGTTGGAAATTATTTTCTACCTATACTACAGATGGCTGAGAGATCACTTGTGGGAGAAAACAAAATAAAATAGGACCTTCCTTATCAGGCCAGTTTCACCCTCCCCCCCATTCATTTGAACATTCAGACTTGGGCTTTTCAAATCTCTGTCCCCCAAAGTCAGGCTTTTTAATAATTATGGGCTGCCAGTACTACTAATGCATTGTTGGAGCTGTGAACTGGTCTGTCCATTCAGGAAAGCAATTTGGAATTATGCAAAGAAAGTCACTAAAATTTCCATACCCCTTGACCAAAGATCACACCACTAGACATAATACCCTCAAGGAGGTCAATGACAAAAAGAAGGCCCTATAAACACCAAAATATTATAGCAGCACTTTAGTAGCAAAGGATCAGAAACAAAGTATCCACAGGGAAATGGCATAAACTGGTACATGAGACAATGAAACTATTGTCCTAAGAAATGATGAACATAACAGAACTATGGGAAGACCCATGAGCTGATGTAAAGTGAAGTATACAAAACCAGGAGGACAATGTACACAATGACTACGACAATGTGAATGTAAAGAGGACGAGACAAAAAAACTGAATGTGTACAATTTTAATGACTAGTCTTGGCCCCAAAGAAGAAGAAATAGTCACTTCTCTTCCTCCTCTTTGTAGGGGTGGGAAACCATGTCCATGGAACACCACATTTAACACACTTCTTTTGATATGATAGTTGTGCTGAATTTTTTTCTTCCTCTTTTTTCTTTTAAATAATTGAGGAGATGGAGAAGACGTATATATAGTAAGAAAGTTTGGGTAATATAAAAACGGTCAATAAACATTTATTTTAAAAGAATTATAAGCTGACAGTCAATTATTCATTTGGGATATTGCTACCCTGTACAATCAGAAACTGTAAATTCCACTCACCCACTGTGCCTGTGGTTGGCTAGATGAAAGCTTCCATACCAGGGGAAGCAGGTTAGGTTGTTAAGGGTGTGTCAGAGTCAGCTCTTGTCAAATGACTTAAATTTTCAGTATGAGCATTTGTATTTCAGAAATCACTAAATGCTACAAATTGGGCTAGATTTATTGTTTTGTGGACTGTCTAGACTGAAGAAAGTGATGAAGAAAATGTGTATAATGTAGATTGAACCTAAAATGAAGTTTGTGCTTTTTTTTTCCCTGAGAATTGTTAAACATTTACCAGAACACTCCTAGGGATAGAACTTACATTTCAGTTCTTCCTGTGCTGCCACTGCCTGAAAAAAAAATCTTAAAAGGGAGGGAAATAGTGAGAAAATAAAGGAATCTTTGCAGGTGATACTTTTTCCCCTTACACTTCTCTGCTTCTGTTCAACCTAGCATCCCCAGCAGCTCCCCTTCACCATGGCCACAAAGTTGTGGTCCAGTTCCCTAATCTAGATGGAACTTGTTATCAGGTTTTAGAAGAACAGAAGAGTGACAAAGAACAAACAGGATGAGAAGGAAGCCTGAGGACCCTGCTGCAGCTGGAGGATCTCTGGATTACGTGTAAATTGATGACATTCTCTAATTATTCTGGTAAGAACTATGAGATACGGGGAAAGATTAGAAAACTGCCAAGTTAAATTTGGGGGCTTCTTCGTAAACTCATTTATTTGAAGCTGGAGGGAATCTTGGGGATATTCAGTCCTGTCTCCATTTTGCAGGAGAGAAATAGGCTCAGAGAAGTTATCTGACTTAAGGTCAAAAAGGTATTAAGTGGCAGGACTGTGGGATTTGAACCTTGTTTCTCTATCTTTAGGTCCTCTTTTCCTTACACTCTAGCTGTGCATTATATACATTATTCTCAAAGGTATTTATAGAGGTGGGAAAATAAGCTTATATGAGTTTTTAAATGCACACTTCTATCTTCTAAACTTTTTTCAGCCATAGCAAAGCATGAGTATGGACTATGAAGGCATGGAAGGCTTGTGTGTACAAACATAACACAGAGTTTAGGGTTATATCTGAAGGAAACTATTAAATGATTTGGCAGTTTTACTGCCAAATGGGATCACAGTTACCTAGTGAATTAATTACACTTGCTAAGCAGATGTAGAAATGCCCCTCCCCAAGAGAGGGAAGCAACTTGAGATACGTATAATTAGTGTCCCTCGACCAACCTAATCTAGTAGAGAAGCCCAACCCTAGTAATGACTAGGGCAATGCTGCCCCTCTCTTCCCACTCTCCAGCCAGTTCAAATGCCTGCCCTAACGCACTGGGAATCAAGGTTCCAGCTTTTCACAATGGGGTGAGGGCTTAGGTAATCAAAATTAAGTGAAAGCAGCCTCTCTAATGCCCTACATGGACATTTAAGAAACTATGCAATTGTTTAGGGGTGCTTATCCCCACCCTCTCTGAAGGGGCCCTTTGGTATAATCTCCCATTCTAGGAGAACAGTAATAGAGTACTAATCTATAATAGAAATAGAATGACTAGGTTGCCCCAACCTTGTGCTGAAGTTTGAGTGAGGCTTGGCACTTGGAAATAATTGTTCCCAGACAGAAGACAGTTCAGTGCAATGGAACTTCTACAGCACATGAAAGCTAAGACACGTCTTTCCAAAACTGTAGGCTTTGGGTCATCTCTTCTGTGATCTTTCTTCAGTACAAGTGATCAAACGTCAATCCTAAGACTGACATGCCTGTCTTAGAAGCATAAGTCTTAAGATTGGAGATCTCGGGTCACTTGGTCAGAGTTGCTGCATTTGAGAAGACACTACCAATGAGGGAAGAAAACCAAACTTTGGCCTGACAAGAAGAAATCGCTGTGAAGCAGACAGTGAAGAGTCAAAGTGAAATGTAATAAAGCCTATTCAGTCATCCCACAAACTTCCTTAGTCAGCAAGCATTAAGTGCCTAATACGTGCCAGGCACTTGGTAACTGCTGGGGAAACAAAGAAAGGCAGAAGATAGGAAACCACAGGATAAACAACTACATACAAACAAGATTATGTAAAGGATAAACTGGAGATAACAAAGAGAAGGCATTAACATTAAGGGGTATAAGAAAAGGATTCTTGTAGGAGGTGGGTTTTTAGCTGGGCTGAAGGAAGCCAGAAGGCAGAGATGAGGAAGGAGAAAGTGCCAGGCATGGGGGACAACCTGTGAAAATGCAATGGCCATAAAGAAAGCTAGTGCCATAGGATTGCAGATACGTAGGAATGAGCAAGATAAAAGAAAACAGAGTAAGAATGTGAAGGACTTTGAACAACAGAGGATTTTATGTTTGATCCTGGAGATGACAGGGACCCATTAGAGTTTAATGAATGGAAGAGTGAAATGGTCAAATTCGCACTAGGAAGATTATCTCCAGAGCTAAGAGAAGGACAGACTAGAATGGGGACAGATTTGAGGAAGGGAGGTCAATCAAGAAGCTCTTCTCCAGGTACAAGGTGATGAGGACCTGTAGCAGGATGGTAGCAGTGTCAGAGGAGAAAAGACGACATATACAAGAGATGTTATGAAGGTAAAACTGAAAAGACTTACTAACAGTTTGGATGGGGGGGAATTAGTATGTAAGGAATTGAAGGAGATGCCTTTATGAACCTGGGTGACTGGCAAAATGGTGCCCTCAGAGGGGAGGTTTTGGGGGGAAAATAATATATTTGGAGACACATTAATTAAGTGTTATTAGACCTCTACAGGTCAAACAGTTCCAAGATGTGCAATAGGTAGTTAATATGCTAATATTAATGTTAATACGGTGCCAAGAGAGAGATTAGATTTGAATAACTAGATCTGAGAATCACCAGCATTAAATCCATGGGAGCTGGTGAGATCACCAAGTGAAATTATATAGACAAAGAAAACAAAAGACAGCTGGTAGCAAGTTGAAGATGGCAGAGTGAGAAGAAGCAATTGAGCAAAGTTCACTACTATCCCTTCTCCACAACAATCTAGAAAATGCACTAGTTCAAATTCTGATGAGGATAGCTAAGAAAAAGTAACAATGAGTCATTTTTCCAGCCTTGGACAGTTTAGGGAAAGAGGTCTGTAGATACTGGGGATAGGATCTGTTCAGAAGCATCCACTGGACACTCCAGGGTTCAGGGACAGACAACAGGCCACAATAGGGCAACAGGGCAAAAATGGATCCCAGGGAATCCCCGAATTAGCATTGGGTACAAAAACAGGTGCTACTGCTTATTACCTAGTTTTGGGTCACAGATCAGGGACCGAGCTGCATACTGAGTAAGAAACAAATTCAAGAAAGGTAGCAAGTGGCTTTGATCTCAGGAGCAGAGGGATGATTCAGGTTAGTCTTTAAACCAGCATCTAAGCCTGAAGTAGAATAATGAGGGGTAGGAATCCTAGAACAAAGAGGAGCCAGCAGTTCATTCATTCTGAACCGTTAGAACCTCTAGATAGACTAACAGTGATTGAGCCCAGCAGCCTACTTAAACTCTCAACCACAAGCCAGGAATTTGTAGAGCTCAGAATAGGCGGGTAGTAAACAATCCTTTCTGGATTATACCAATCTGGGAGTACTGTAAGTTTATAGGTGTCCAAACTGAATTCTAAAAGCTGCAGAATGAGGTAAAAGGACAGAAGCTTTGGCCAGACATTTCCCCAACTCCCAAGAAGTGCACAGAGCCTGGTATTCCAAAGGCAAGAAGCAGGCTGGAAGAAAGAGCCAAAAAAACCCTACTCATTATCGTGACAGGGAAGCTTAAGGAACAAACACAGAAAAGAAGGCTTGAAAACATCTACAAGCAAAACCTCAAAAGAAAAATGCAGCTTGGAATAAACCCAACAAGAATTCCTAGAAGAATTGGGGAAAGAGTTAAAAGCAAAAATAAAAAAAGATTTTAAGAACCAAATAAGAGCTCAGAAATATATGAAAAAAGAATTAACATCCTGAAAAAAGGAAAAACACCTTATTTAAAATTAGAATTAGCCAAGTGAAAGCAAATGACTCAATGAGACATCAAAAAAAATAAGATAAAATCAAGCCTAGAGAAAAATAGAAAAAAATGCATAACACCTTAAAGGGAAAAAAATCCAACCTAGAAAATAGATTGCAGAGAGATAATTTAGGAACTACTGGAGAATCTGAAAGCCATAAAGAAAAAAAAAGCTTAGACATCATATTTCAAGAAATCATAAAAGAAAACCACCCAGTTTTTTACAACCAGAGGGCAAAGTAGAAACTTAAAAGATCCAACAGTCCTTACCCTGAAAGAAATTCCAAAACAAAAACCTCCAGGTGTTTTGTAGCCAAAATTCAGAACTCAAAGGTCAAGGAAAGCAGCCAGAAAGAAAGAATTCAAATATTGAGGAACCCCAGGCAGAATCATGCAAGATTTAGCAGCCACAAAGATAAAAAGCATGGAGAGTTGAGAATATATTCTAGAAAGCAAAGCTCTAGATAACTACCCAGCAAAGCAATATAATGCTACAAGAGACAAAATGGACCTTTGCAGAAATGGAGGACTTCCAAGCACTCCTGATGAAAATATCAGAATTAAGCAGAAAATTTGACATACAACATAGGACTCAAGAGAAGCATAAAAAGGTAAATTTAAGTGAGAAATCATAAACTATTTATATTCTTATATAGGGAGACAATAAAATGTTAAGTCCTCAGAGCTTTATCATCACTAGGGTCTTGGAGTCTTCTTAAAGGGCCAAATGTAATTCTATTATATTTGGATGATATAAAAAGAATAATGGAAGGGCATGGAATGCACTGGGAGAAGAAGAGGGAGGGGACAGTAGAGGGAGGGGAAAATTATCACCTAAGTGGGGTACACAAGCAGCTTATATAATGGAGGGGGTTTAGAGGGCAGATGACACTTGATCTTCACTCTCATCAGAACTAGTTAAAAGAGTGATGAATAGACATACACAGAGTTGGGTACCAAAATACATCTTACCCAACAGGCAAATAGGAAGGTAAAGGGTTAAGAGGGGAGAGAGGGAGAGTAGATTAAAGAAGGAAGTAATTAGAAACAAAATAGACTTATAGAGGGAACCAGGGAAAAGGAAAGAAAGTGTAAGGAAAGAAAAGTGTAAAAATAGTTTGGAAGATAATACATAGTTAGCAATCATAACTGTGAATATGAATGAGATGAACTTACCCATAAAACCGAAGTGAATGGAATGGATGAGAAACTAGAATCTAACAATATGTTGTTTATAAGAAATACACTTGAAATAGGAAGATACACAGTTAAAATAAGGGACCGGAGCAGAATCTCCTATGCTTCACCTTATATAAAAAAGGTTGGGATAATAGTCATATCAGACAAGAAAGGCAAAAAACAGATCTAATTAAGAGAGGAAATTACATTTTGCTAAAAGGTACCACAGGCAACAAATTCAACATTAAACATATATACCAAATGGCAGAGCATTTAAATTCTTAAAGGAAAAATTAAGTGAATTATAAAAATAATGGGGAATCTCAATTTACCCCTTCCTGGGCCCAAATAAATCTAATAATAAAATTATTAAGTTAAGGAGATGAATACAATTTTAGAGAAGTTATATATACTAAATATCTGGAGAATATTGAATGGGAATAGAAAGGAGTATACCTATTCTTAGTTGCTCATGGCATCTTCACAAAAATTGACCATTTATTAGGGCATAAGAATATCACAAACAACTAGAATATCAGAAATATTAAATACATCTTATTCTGACCATAATGCAATAAAACTATTCAATAAAGGGTCTGTGAAGCAAATATTAAAAATTAAGTCAAAATTAACAATCCAAAAGCATGGGCAATCATTTCATTAATGATTATGACAACAATGAGACAACATACCAACATTTGTGGGACATAGTCAAAGCACTACTTAGGTGGCAAATATCAATGAACTGGGTATAAAACTCATTAAACTAAAAAAACCTAGAAAACAAAAATTAAAAACCCCAAATAAACACTAAAGTAGAAATCCAGAAATCAAAGCTCTCCCAGCATTGAAGTCAAGCTCTTTGTTTGAAGACCCAGCGATCAGTAAATTCACCAACATGATGATGAAAGGAAGAAACGAAATACTGGCCAGATATCCAATGACTGAGACTCTGGGAACCCTCAAGAGATAGTAATTTAAAAATACCATGAATCTACAGCCAAGGAATGGAAGGCCATCGTGTGCAATCCCTACACCATCTTCTACCAGGCCCCACGCAACTGTCAACTTGTCTGTGGCCTGGTCAGTATCCCAGTCCCTCTGGCTGACAGACACTGGCACTTCTTGCCCATGAAACGGTGTGACACTAAGCACCCCAACATATATGGGGGGTCTGCTATCACAGGTTCTTAGATCTGGCATTTATAAAATGAAAGCAGCTTTCAAGGGGTTAATCACTTCAATCAAGCACATGTATCATTCCTTTCACCAAGCACACATAGCATTCACCTAGCAGGAGAATCAGCATCCCGAACTTCAAAGAAAATAGAGTTATCAAAGATCAACAGACATGGCTTCCTCTGCCTGAATTCAACAGGTCCAACTGTCTGACCACAGTTACCAGAGAGTGAAGCATGGACATCTGGGTTTTCAAAGCCAGGGCACTCTTTTAGAGGTTTTCCAGAGTCCTCATCTGGCCAAACAAAAACTTTCAGCCAATAAGCCCCAAAGTAAAACCTCAACTCAGAGTATTTATATCTTTTTTTAGAGCCAGAGGGCATCATAACCCTTGAGAACCAGTGCCTCATTAACAAAAGGCTTGGGCCTTCCCACAAATTTTCCCTAATCAAATTCCCCTTAGTGGGGAGACCCATTAATGGGTGTGGAAGATCTTTAATCACATTAAAATAATTAACAATACAAATACATATACTGTTTCTAGTTAAAGAAACTCTTGTTTCTGTACTTCTAGTAAAGACTCTTGATTGATAAAAGGCAAGATTCAATCAGCACTTGATTATACTAAAACAAAAACAGCAAAAGATCTTATTCTGCTTGCCATCACAAATGGATGATTCAAGAATTCTAGGAGAAGAAACGCTGGTAAATGCTCATGCCAGAAAAGCTGTCTCATGAATTACAGTAGGCCGTTCACAAGCAAGGCCTTGTGGTTAAGAATAAGCATGACCTGCACAAGATGGTGGAGGCTAGCTGAGTATTTGTGCTCTAGTGCTGGTGGCAGAGGATGGAAAGAGGATTGAGCCACAAAGTGAGAGGCTGGTATAATTATTCAGCCTCCTGTCCTTCTGCTGGGAAAGTCAACCTGAGCAGAAGAAGGTCATTGACTTTTCACCATGCAGCGGGGTAGGGAGTCACTACCCAGAGTGCAGGTTTCAAGCTGAAGAGTGGTTAGAGCTTAGAATGCACTGTCTTCAAGCTTCCTCTCCTGTAGCCTTTCCACTATCAGCTATTCTTAACAGAAATTAGAGTAAAGCATCCATTTAGTTGTTTGGTTGGTTGTTGTCCTTCATTCTCGAAGAGAACCAAAATGATATCGCCATGATAAAGTGAAATCTCAGTGTGTCCGACTGTGGCTGATCAGACCAATACGAGCTCAGAATGCTCTGCCACTGGTTGGGCACAGATAGGCTGCATGAATATTTGGGGTGGTTACTCCAAATTTGCTTATCCTATGTTTAGCTCCACCCCCCTGGGGCTCAGGATCTCCTCTTGGTTCACTGAGGTGGGGCTGTCTGGGGCAGCCCTGGTGATGCACTGGTCCCCTTCAGCCACAGCAAGAGGGACCCCCCTGCCTTTTGTGATTTTCCTAGCTTTATGGGCTAAGAAACTGTTTACCCCTTCGGCTGATTCCACTGTTCCAGGACTTTTCCTGGGGAAATGTTCTATGGGTTTTTCAAGGTCAACAAGAGGAGGGATAGAGCATTTACCGATCCCTCCACCATCTCAGCTCCCTGAAGTTCAAGTAGGCGACTTACAGACATTTAATCTGCAGCTGCTGTAGTTACCTGGGGTTCTGTGGTTCTCTCTTGCTTGGTTCCACTGGTCTCCCATCCTGAGCTGATATGTTTGAGATTCCGCAGTGCAGCTGCTGCTCCAGACTGCCCAGGGCTTCCTGCTTGGCTTTGCTATGGTGGGGTCCACACTGGTACTCTACAGATACACTTCTTTAGGAGGTTAGCCACAAAAGGGAAGAGAGATAATTAATGGGAATGAATGGATCAAGTGAGGATTTTTTGAGGAGGAAGAGACATGGGCATGTTTGTAGGCAGTAGGGCAAGCAGCTTGTAGACACAGACTGAAGATTGGTTGAGAGAGTAGGGATGGATAAAAGGGACAATCTGCTGCAGAATATGGGATGTGGTGGGATCACTTGTACATGTATTACAGTATTACATACAGGCTTTCCTTCATAAAGAGAAGGATGACCTTTCCATTTGAGGAGGTAAAGTTATTTCATGTTTTAATGTCTAAATCTTGACTTCCCACAAGATTGAGTTATTACTTAGTGTTAGTATTTTAAGTTTCCATGCTCACTTGTGAGAGCTTGTTATGCTTAGTATTACTGTTGTGAAGGGGCAATAAGTCCCAAACCTGTTTTTTTACCATACAATGAACATTTTTTCTTCTCCCTGTCTTCTGGGAGACATGAAATAAACCTAAACTCTAAGTAATTTTTCCCCGAGGTGTTGTGGTTGATGTGAAATGAGCCAAAGAGTGAGTATAAGATAAGGAATACAACCTTTCTTCTAAGGGGTCAGCTTCTCCTAGGTTTAAATCTCACTAAAAGCATGTATCTGGATCCAAATCAGAATTACTACTCCTTATGGAGAAGGAGAAAGAATAAAGTATAATTATTTCTCACCTGGCTGTCCTACTTTGGGACCTCTCTGAATGAACAGCCCTCTACCTCAAGTACTTTCCTCATTTGTCTCTCCCTCTTCCCCTGCTTTTCAAGCCTTTTGTCTGCTGTCTTCCCCCATTAGACTCTAAGGTCCTTGAGTACAGGAACTGTTTCCTTTTTTTCATATTTGTATCCTCATTACTTCTAACAGCTCCTGGCACACAGTGTAGGTGTGTAATACTTATTCAATAACTACCACCCCTTGGCTTGACACTTTCTAGGACTAGATTAGTATATAAAGTATAGACAAAATAAAAACAAAGTTTTGTGGAAAAGGCACTAGCAGCTGGGGGATCAAGAAAGGCTTAGTGGATATTTCTTGATCTGAGTTTTAAAGAAAGCAATGAAATCTAACGGAGAAATGATGAACAACTGAATTTCAGGCAGAGGGAAAAGTGTAAAGTCATGGAGCTGGTAGGTAAATTATTATGTGTTAGGAACAGTAATAGAGCCAGTTTGGCTGTATCATAGAGTGTGAAAAAAAGGAATCAGTGATGTATATATAAAAAAGGTTGCTTACTGAAGCCAGTTTGTGAAAGGTTTTAAATGCCAAATAGAGGTGTGTTTGTACTTAATTCTAAATATAATACTGGAATTTTTTCCCTCCAGCAGGGAAGCAACATAGTCAGAACTGTGATTTAGGAAAATTACTTTGGCAGCTGTGTAGAGGGTAGTTTGGAATAGGGAAAGGTTTGAGGTACACATTAATTAGAAGGCTATTAAATAGTCCAGGAAAGAGATGATTATGGCCTGAACTTCAGTGACAGTAGCTCTGTTAGGGGAGAAAAGATGATGGATTTAAGAGATGTTATTGAACTAGACAGGTAAAATCATTTTGAGGGGAGAAAGAAATAATAAAACTTAGTGACTTTGCATATATGAGAAGAGAGAGCACTTGAGTAGTTTGTAAACTTGGGTGATTAGAAAGATGGTGATGAACTTCATGGAAATAGTGTAGTTGAAAAGAGGGGTGGGCTCTGGGGAATAGATAAGTTCCGGTCTGGACAGAATTTGAGATAGTTATGGGGCTTTCAGTTTGAAATGACCATTAAACAGTTGGTGATACAGAACCAGAACTCAGGAGAGAGACACCTACTGGAAATAGAGATGTGGGAGTTATCTGGAACTTTTTTTGGCTCATCTGGCTGCACTCATTCTTTATTTCTTTG
This sequence comes from Notamacropus eugenii, assembly GCF_028372415.1. NCBI lineage: Eukaryota > Metazoa > Chordata > Mammalia > Diprotodontia > Macropodidae > Notamacropus > Notamacropus eugenii. Next base: position 45,549,185 of record NC_092875.1, read on the forward strand.
ACTTTACCATGCCTTCAAGTCAGGCACAACCACATCCCCCATCCCACACACACTTTTCAGATTTCTTTTGTGTGTCTTCCCTCATTAAACTGAGAGCAAGGACTATCCTTTTTTTTTTTCATATTTGTATTTCTAGACTTACCCCAGTGCCTGGTACATAGTATGTGCTTAGTAAATGTTGATGACTATTTACTATCTGCAAAAAGAAAATGATGCCCATAGGAGTCGATGGGGGTCACATAAATTTCTTCACGTTCTCATGTGTAAGCTTCAGTCTTCCCAGATTGCCCCAAGGAACAGGCAAGAGCACCACAGGATAGTGCCTTGGTACCACAGTTGCAGGGTGGCAAACATGATAATCCATCAAAGAAGACTGGGAAAAAGCAGTCAGACAGATGAAAGGAGATAAATACAAAAGACAGTAATGTCATAAAAATCCAGAAAAGAGAGAATATTCAGGAGAATAATCTTAAGAGAGCTGCCTGGGAAACTGTGAAGTTGACTTGCCCATAGTCACACATCTAACCTGTGTCAAAGATGTAACTTAAATACAGACCTTCTTGCTACAGTCATAATCTACTGCCCAAAACCAGATATAACATTATTATAGAATGTGTGTGTGTGTGTATTCGTCCTTTGTTGCTGAAGAAAACCATGCCATTGGAGAAATAACGACATGACTTGCACTTGACTTTGTTTTGAGTGAGAGAGAGCTGTGCAGGTCAACAGCCTCATTTCTCCTCCAGAGCCATCTGAATCCAATGATCAGATATTCATCAAGATGACTAGAGATGACCCAGGATGAGGCACCTAGGGTTAAGTGACTTGCCCAAGGTCATACAGCTAGTGAGTGTCAAGTGTCTGAGGTGAGATTTGAGTTCAGGTCTTCCTGACTCCTGCACTGGTATTCTATCCACTGTACCACCTAGCTGCTTCAGATTATAGAATATGAATTTTATGAATATCTATCAGTGTTCTTATCAAAATCATCCATCAGTGTTCTTATCAAAATCACCCCATTCTCATGTAAATACCTTTAGCAATCACAAGGAAAAAGCTATATTCACAGAAAGAGAAAGAGAACCAATGCTATGTATTCTATTCATATTCAATAAGTCCATCAATAATAATGGTTGAAGGGTTGGGTTGTTTTTTTTTTTGGCAGGGGGAGTATGGAATATTATATGTAAAAATTTATTTCCTGCTTAATTGCTCCACCTGCTGGCAAGATCATATAATATCTGTTTCTGGCAAAGGGGTTATTCTCTACAAGTTGTATAAACAAATGCAAATATTTTTTCTTACTAATTCAGTAATATCTGACCCATATGAACTCACTCATTGGTTCAATAAATATTTACTGAGTGCTGCATTATGCTGAAAGATGAATAGCAAATACATGAACTCAAAAGATATATTAGCTGGAAGCATTTAGTCGAGGGACAAATATTACTCAACAGACCTGTTTTATAATACACTATTATAAATAAATGGTAACAGTACATATCATTCATATAGCATTATACAATTTATTAAGGTGTTCTCACCACAACTTCGTGAAGAAGGGCCCTAAAAATCACAGGGTCCCACTAGACACATAATCAAAGGATATTAAGAGTCAACTGACAAAAGAGGATACAGAGACTACAATCACTTGAAAAATGTTTAACTGTATTAACAGAGAAATGCTATTACATGAGGACTTGATTAGGGTCAGGACCCTGTCAGTTCAGGTTCAATGCTGGGACAAAATGAGGTACTTCAAGGTTTACTTAACCCTGTGTGTGTTCATCCTTCATTGCCGAAGAAGACCATGCCATCAGAGAAATGATGACATGACTTGCACTTGACTTTTTCTTTTGAGTGAGGGAGGGCTGTGCAGGACACTAGCTTCACTTCTCCTTCAGAGCCATCTGAATCCAGTGACCAGATATTCATTAAGAGGACTAGAGATGACCCAGGATGAGGCAATTGGGGTTAAGTGACTTGCCCAAGGTCACACAGCTAGTGAGTGTCAAGTGTCTGAGGTGAGATTTGAACTCAGGTTCTCTTGACTCCTGCACTGGTGCTCTATCCACTGCACCACCTAGCTGCCCCTAGCTTTGAAAGGATATTCAACAAGGATACAGTGGCTCTTGAGTAGAAATGGTACACTCCCCTTCCCCATATGGAAATGGATCAGGAGGGTAGAGTGTGGTTACTTCTGCAGTTTCAGGACATCTGCCAAATGTGAAGTGCCCCAACCCAATGGAGGTGTGTCCTGGTGATCAGTAGACAATGTCAATATGGCAAGAGGCTACCTGGAAATGGTGTCAAGGGAGGCTTAGCCTAAGGCATCCCCAGGCCAAACGAATCTGAGCATGGTCAGCTTTTAGGATGGGGAACCTGCTACCTCAAGGCCACATGTGGCCTTCTAGGTCCTTGGGTGTGGCCTTTTGACTGAGTTCAAGTCCTACAGAACAAATCCTTTTATTAAGGGGTTGTATTTAGTCTAGGGGGATGGCAGATATTGGGTATATTACACATGCAAATTAAAACAACTTTGAGGTAGTACTTCATATTCATCATGCTCATAAAAATAAACATAAATATCCTAACTTCCCAGTCAGCAAGGTGCCCAACTTCACTTCTCATCCTCATCACCCCACCCTGCCCCCGTAGCCAACATCATCATCTGGTAATTTTACCTTTACAAAACATTTTACATATACCCCATTCTCAACTCAGACCCTGTCATCACCCTGGTGTAATCTCACAAAACTTCATACCTGGATTATATTACAATAGTCTGCTTGCCCCATTCTATCCATGCTTCACTCAGATACCAGTGTCCCTCCTATAAAGTACAGACCCAACCATGTCATGAACTTACTCAATATACTCCAATGGCTATATCACCTCTTGGATCAAATATAAAATACTGTCTGGCATTCAAAGCCCTTCAAAACTTCCCTTTCCCCCACCACTCTGATCTTCTTATCCCTTACATTCCACCCCCCATCCCCCTGGATGACATACTCTTCAGTCCAGTGACTTTGGCTTCCTGGCTATTCCTCAAACAAGACACTCCACCTCTCAACTCTGGAGATTTTCACTGGTTGCTCCCCATAACTGTAATTTTCTCCCTCTCTGTCTCTGCCTCCTGGCTTCTTCTGGTTTCCTTCAAGTCTCTGATAAAACCCTACCTTATGCAGAAAGCCTTTCCTGATTCCCCTTAATTCTAGCATTTTCCCTCTGCTGATTATGTCCAATTTGTCCCATATGATGTTTGTTTATACATAGCTGTTTGCATGTTGTCTCCTCAATTAGACTTTGAGCTACTTGAGAACCGGGACTTTTTCCTTTCTTTGTATCTCTAGCACTTAGAATACCACATAGAAGGCATTTAATAAATGTTCCACTACCAAGAAATCCTATTCCACTTAGTTACACCAATTACTCAACAGAACTCTATTCATAACTACAAAAAACTGAAAAGGACACAAATGGCCAATAACTGGCAAAAAGCAGAATAAACCATGGATCATCAATGTAACAAGCTATAATACTATTTAAAATGCTAAAGAAATATAGAAAGACATGAAGCAATATGGAAGGGGGGGAGTAAACTACCCATTTATTAAGTAACTACTCCATGCCCAGGAAATAAATGCTATTAATCCCATTTCTCAGTTCAGGAAATTAAGAAAGGTTAAGTGACTTGCCAGAATGACACAGCTAGTAAGTATTCAAGGTCAGATTTTAACTCAACTCTTCTTGACTCAGCACTCTATCCACCATGACACCTAATTGTCTAAGGGAATGAAGAAGGCAGAACAGTATACATGCTAACTGCAATTATACTTTGATACTTCAATATATCTATGGTATCAGTACACCACTGGTGCAGATAATAATAGCTAATATTTACATAGCGTCTTAAGGTTTACAATGTTTCTTATACATATATTACTTTATTTGATCCTCAAAACAACCCTGTAAGTGCTAATATCCCATTTTACACATGAAGAAACTAAGGTTGAGAGGTTTATATGATTTGTCTAGGCTCACACAGAAGTAAGACTTGAATCTGGATCTTCCTGACTCCAAGTCCAGCATTCTATCTGCATAACTTAGCTGCCAGTTAACAACACAGTAATATATTCTTATTCTTGTCATCTTGTTTACTGTTAATAGAATAGGAAGATCTTCCCTGCCCATTAACAGGCCTAACACATGGAGCCTGTGATCACATAGAGCCTACAGTCACAAGGAGCTCAGACTGGGAAGAGCTTGCCCAAGTAGGAGGGAGAGTGAGGGGGAGAGAGAGGGAGATGGGGGTGGGGGGAGAGATGGGGTGAGGAGAGAGGGAGAGAGGGAGGGAGAGAGGGAGATGGGGGTGGGGGGAGAGATGGGGTGAGGAGAGAGGGAGGGAGAGAGGGAGAGATGGAGGGAGAGAGAGAGAGAGAGAGACAGAGAGAGAGAGAAAGAAGCAAACTGTAAGTGGGCAGAGGGAACTTGTTTTTTGTGGGGAGGTCTGACAGAAAGATGGTTTAGGATGTTGGTGCTCCCTGGATTAGCGATAAGTGCCCTGTTAAATCTTACCTCCTGGTGTTCTAATGATGATCCAAATAAATATTTTGGTTTTGCCTTTGAAGAACAAAGTTTATTATATTTTGCGAATTTACCCTGGAAATACGCATGCATATTCACAGCAGGTACTATGGGTATACCATTGGTGTTATATTCTACTCCTGTAAAATCTCCAGCAATTAACACCTTGAGGGCCTTCCTCTGGGTCTTTAAAATTTACAAGTACCAATGTGCAGTCTCTCTCTCACTCTGAATAGTAAGCCAACCCACCTTTATCTCCTAAGTTGCTTTCTTGGTATATTTGGTACTTCTTCTCACCATACCTTTGTGTTGGTTATCTCTATGCCCAGGATGTTCTCTTTCCTAACTTGATTGTGAGAATACCTGAATTCTTTTTGCGATTAAGCTCAAGTCTTACCTCCTATAGGAGGTTTTTCTCAGTATCCCCAGCCGTTAATGCCTTTCCCCTTAAAGTTATCTTCCATATACTCTGTATTTGCTATGTATTTATATATATATGTATGTACGTACATATGTATATGTAGTCACATTAGAATTTTAAGTTTCTCAGAACCAGAACAATTTATACAATAACAATATTGTAAAGAAAAACAACTGTGGAAGGCTTAAGAATTGTGCTCAATATAATGACCAATAACAGTTCCAGAGGACTTGATAAAGCAACCTACACACTGCTGACAGATAGATGATGAACTCAAAGTACACATATATTTTGGATATGATTTTTAGACTAATATCAATTAGTTACAGAGTCCACTGAAAAGGCCCCCATAGTATTCTGGGTTTTGATGAAATCAGGCTAGTGTCATATACAAACAGGTATCTGGAGAATCTTCTCATTCAAAGGGAATCACTCTTTCCTTTATATTCCATGCAGGGCATCATTCATGATAGTAAACACCTTTGGTAAGCATTTCTCCATTTTATATACTGTTTGATAAGGATGATAAGTATTGAACAAAGTCAAAGTTTTTTGGTCATTGTATCCATCAAAGAATCATAGTAATCTTATAAATAAGAGACACTGTTGAAAGAGGCTCTGTCAACCAACATTTTGATCTAAAGTCAAATAATATTTTGTAATCAACAAAAAAAAATGTAACCTATGCGTCAGAAACACAGTTATAGATTTTCATAGACCAGGTTAAATTCTTAGGAACTCTTCCTGACCCTCCCCTCAACATTTTGAGAAAATGAAGTTTTCCAAAATATCAGTTTGGCTCATTTTGCCCATACAGAGGATTTTTACAGAAGAAATCAGAATATGACAAGTGTCTAAGACTCTACAAGGAAGATCTAGGGTCTTCAGCTACCATGAAATTAGTTAAATTGATTTTTCCATAAATTCAGTATGTACTTTGGATGACAGACCTTTATCAAATACACCTGATACACAGATCTTTTTCAATCAAGTTTCTCTTCATATACTAGTTAGACTGATTTTGCTAATTTAAAACATCTGTCTTAAAATAAAACTTGCCTATATTTTCTTTTGTGGTTTCCTCCATCACTTAGGTCATTAAATTTTCTCTAAACTATAGATCTTAAAGGTTTCCCCTGTTCTTCTATAGGTAGATTTGTTTGCCTTTATGCTAACGTCACTTATGTAGTCAGTTTGTTTTGGTATACAGTTTAATATGCTAGTCTAACTCTAATTTCTACCAAACTTTTTTCCAGTTTTCCCAGAAATTCTTATTGAGCAGGCAGTCTTTTGCTAAGCAGTCTTGTGTTTCTGAGTTTGTGGAACACGGGGCTACTGTGTTCAGAATGTTTCTGGGACTTGTTTATCTAGTCCATTCCAGTATTTTAACGAGTACTGAATAACTTTGATAATTACATTGTTTTTGTAATATACTTTGAAATCTAGTAATGTCAGGCACCTTACAATCCTATTTTTCATGATTTCCTTAAAATTCCTGACTTTTTGTTCCTCTCAATGAATGTTATTATTTTATCTAGTGTTAAAATGTAACATGATTGTTTGATTGGCGTAGCACTAAATCTGGAAAATAATTTAGGTTACATCACTATTTTATTATGCTCTCTTGCTCTATTTAAGTATTCTTATACTATTGTAAAAGGTATCTTAGGGTAATATTTACTAGGTCTTAGCCTCAAATACCTACTATGTACAAATGCTCATATCTAAGCAACAAGGGAGAGACACTACAGGTTCTACAGCACAGAGGAAAATCTGACTTCATGGGTATCAGTGAGCTTTTTTAGGAAGAAATTTGGATTTAGATAGCTATACCATACAGGTAAAAAGGAGCAATATTATATATTAAAAAGGCATACTCATGTGAGAAATTCCAGAAATCAGAAGAGGAAAAGCACTTGAATAAGGTCAACAGAGGAAGATAAACAAATGATTTTTGTCATAGGTGTCTACTCTAGAACACTTGGACAAAAAGAGGAAAGAGCAGTTTCGGAAAGATAATGAAGAGGTGTAGTTATAACAGCAATGAGGGGCTTCAATTGACCAGATACCTATTCTTTCTCTGTCAAAAGCATAACTATTCATTTCTTGACTTGCCTTGATGATAACTGTGTATTTCAAAGATGAAAAAAATCAAAAAGAAGCAACTATTTTGAATCTGATTCTCACAAGAAAGAATTGGTTGCTAGAATGGTAATATTGAGAACCTTGTTGATAAGTTAACATTTCCTCTGAGAGTTTGTGACTGGGGTGTAAAATCTTGGCATACTCTGATATGCACCACAGATTTGGAGATTTCAAAATTCAGAGAAAAGATAAGTAGAATCTCATGGACTAAAATTTTACAGGTAAAGTCACCCAGGAAAGATGGAAGATAGGTACAGGAATAATGAAACAATTCCAATGAGGACCAAAAAAGTAAGGAATTTGAAGAAAGCAATGTGTATACACAGGGAACTTCATAACTTGAATTTTTATTTTCTAAAATTCTGATATTTTTGTTTTTCAAGTCTCCTACAGTTCACCATATAATTATCCCCTCCCTTATAACAAAGAATAAATGGAGGGAGGGAGTTTGGAAAAACAAATCAATATATTAAAAAAAGACTGACATTTTCAGTGTTCTATATTAATTGTCATCTACCTCTTCAAAGAAGAGAGATACATTCTCACATTTCTTCTTTGGAACCTGGGTCATTAAAATTTAACAGCATTTGAAATCCTGGAATAGCCAAGCCAGCAGAAAGATGGAATGGCACAGTCTTTTAGCCCAGGAAACTTGAAGAATCATCAAGAAAGGTCCATCTCACTTGGGTAGAAGGGAGTGCATTCCAGGACATGAAGCATCTCAACAAGCCATCAGCAAGCCCCAACTCAGAAAACCAACAGGAGATCCTGATCCCCCACATGGTGAAGCAGGCAAATCCCAATATCTGGACCCCCCATATGCCTTAGCCAGCAGAGTCCAGCTTGGAGAACCACCACATGCTTCAGCAAAGCCCCAGGCAGGCAGGTGTTCTCTGGGGGCAAGACCTACATAAGCTTCAGTGTAACCCCAGGGAAATGTAGAAAATCCCACCTGGATTCAGCACACACCAGACACCACCAAGTAAGTTGTGAGATACCTACAGCCTCCCACTATCATCACCTGAGGCTCCAGCACAAAAAACTATGACCAGGACCCCGGGTCCCAGCACAAGAAGCTTGGGAGAGTGCTTTCTGTGCCCCAGCAATGAAAGAGCAATTTTAAAAGCCAGAGAAAAGGCAAAAAAGATGAGAAAGAAGCAAAAAAGAACACTGACCATAGAAAGTTACTAAGACGACAGGGAAGATCAAAACACAAACTCAGAAGACAACACTGACAACACACCTACATCCAAAACCTCAAATGGGAATATAAATTGCTATCAAGTTCAAAAAGCCTTCCTGGACAAGCTCAAGAAGGATTTCAAAAGTCAAATAAGAGTGACAGGGAAAAAAATGTGAAAAGAAATGAAAGGTATATAAGAGAGAATCAACAGCTTGGAAAAGGAAGGGCAAAAACAGACTGAAGAAAACAATTCTTTAAAAAACAGTTGGCCAAATGGAAAAAAAATTCACTGAAGGAAACAACTCCTTAAAAAGTAGAATTGGCCAAATGGAAAAGGAGGTACAAAAGCTAACTGAAGAAAGTAATTCCTTAAAAATTAGAATTGGGCAAGTGGAAGCTAATGACTATTAGACATCAAGAATCAGTCAAATAAAATCAAAAGAATGAAAAAAACAGAAGAAAATGTAAAATACCTCATTGGAAAAACAACTGACCTGGAAAATAGACCCAGGAGAGAGAATTTAAGAATTACTGGATTACCTGAAAGCCATGATTTAAAAAAAAGAGCCTAGACAGAATCTTTCAAGAAATTATCAAAGAAAACTGCCCTGATATCCTAGAACCAGAGGGTAAAATAGTCATTGAAACAACCCACCAATCAACACCTGAAAGAAATCTCAAAATGAAAATTCCAAGGAATATTGTAGCCAAATTCCTAACCTATCAGATACAGGAGAAAACACGCAAGCAACCAGAAAGAAACAATTCAAATATCAAGGAGCCATAGTCAAGATTATTATATAGGATTTAGCAGCTTCTACATTAAAGGATTGGAGGTCTTGGAATATGATATTCCTGGAAGGCAAAGGAGCTTGGATTACAACCAAGAATTTGCAAATTTGAGCACAATCTTTCAGGGGAAAAGATGGATATTTAATGAAATAGACTTTCGATCACTCCTGATGGAAAAACTAGAACTTAACAGAAAAGCTATTCTGATCTTCAAATCTGATCTTCAAATACAATACTCAAGAGAAGCATAAAAAGGTAAATAAGAAAGAAAAAAAACACCATGCTATACAATAAGGTTAATCTTTTTGTATTTCTACATGGGAAGATGATATTTGTAACTCTTGAGAACTGAATCTCTTTTAGGTCATTTAGGAATGGTATACTTAGAAGAAGTAGGTATAGGCTGACTTTGATGTGATGATAAAAAAAGTTAATGGGTGGAAAAAAAAGATTGTACTGGGAGAAGAAGAAAGAAGTAGTAGAAAAGAGTAAATTATATCACATGAAGAAGCATAAAGACATATTACAGTAGAATGAAAGAAAGGAGGGGGACAAGAATTGTCTGAACCTTACTCTCACTGGTCTTAGCTCAAAAAAGAAATAAAATACACACTTAGTTGAGTATAGAAATCTATCTTGCTCTATAGGGAAGTAGTGTGAAAAAGGAGAAAGTAAATGGAGAAGGGCTGATAGAAGGGAGGGCAGATTAAGAGAGGTGGTAGTCACAAGCAAAACACTGGTGAGGAGGGAAAGAGTAAAAAGAGAGAGAAAACTATAATCAGGGAGAAAACAGCATGGAAGGAAATACACAGTAATTATAACTGTGAATGTAAATGAGGTGAACTCTCTTGTAAAACAGAAATGGATAGCAGAGTGGATTAAAAACCACAGTCCTAAAATATGTTGTTTATAAAAAATACATCTGAAGCAGAGAGATACGTAGAGAGTAAAAGTAAAATTATGCTTCAGCTTAAGTTAAAAAAAAAAAGTAAAATAAAAAAGTTAAAAAAAAAAAACAGAGGTAGCAAAATCCCGACCTCAGACAAAGCAAAAGCAAAAAGAGATGTAACTGAAAGAAAAAGGAAGGATACTACATCTTCCTAAAAGGTACCATAGACAATGAAATAATATCAATACTAAACATATGAATCAAGTGGTATAGCATTCAGATTCTTAGAGAAGTTAAGCGAGTTACAGGAAGAAATAGACAACAAAACAATACTAATGGGGGACCTCAACCTCCCCCTCTCAAAACTTGATAAATCTAATCACAAAATAAACAAAGAAGTTAAGGAGGTGAATAGAATTTTAGAAAAGTTAGCTATGGTGATCTCTAGAAAGGTGAATGAGGATAGAAAGGAATGTACATTTTTCTCAGAAGTACATGGCACTTACACAAATACTGACCATGTATTAGGGTATAAAACCGTCACAATCCAATGCAGAAAAGTGAAATTTCAGTGTGTCTGACTGCGGCTGATCAGACCAATATGAGCTTGGAATGCTCTACCACAGTTTGGGCACAGATAGTCTGTGTGAATATTTGGGGTGGATATCCCAAATTTGTGCATCTGCATTTACTTTCTGCTGTCTCAATTCCGCTTTGCTCAAAGAGCACAGCACCCTTTCTGATGTGGGCATGCCATGCTGAGTAGTCCTGTGCCAGTGTCTCTCATGTTGCACAGTCAAATCCAAAGTTCTTGAGAGAGACTTTGAGAGTGTCCTTGTATCATTTCTTCTGGCCACCATGTGATCACCTGCCCCACGCGAGTTCTCCATAAGATAATCTTTTTGGCAAGTGTACATTTTGCATTTGAACAATCTGGCCAGCCCATCACAGTTGCACACTCTGAAGCATAGTTTGAATACTTGACAGTTCAACTTGAGCAAGGACTTCAGTGTCTGGTACCTAATCTTGCCAGGTGATCCTCAGAATCTTCCTAAAATAGTTCAAATGGGAGCGATTCAGTTTCCTGGCATGGTGCTAGTAGACTGCCCATGTTTCACAAACACATAACAATGAGATCAGCATAACGACTCTGGAGACCTTCAGTTTGGTAGTCAGTCTAATGCCTCTTCTCTCCCAAACTTTTCTTTGGAGCCTCTCAAACACTGAGCTAGCTCTGGCAATGCATGCATCCACCTCATTGTCAATGTGTACATCCCTGGGAAATACACTACCAAGGTAAGTGAGCTTATCCACAGCACCTAAAACTTTTCTATTTGTTGTAACTGATACGTATGAATGGTGTGGTGGTGGTAGATAGAGCACCTGTCTTTTCTTGGTGTTAATTATTAGGCCAAAATTAGCACAGGCAGCAGATAATTGATCCATAGTTTGTTGCATCTCAGCTTCAGAGGCTGCATGGAGTGCACAATCATCTGCAAACAGAAAATCATGCACCAACACTTCCTCCTTTACTCTTGGCTTGTAGCCTTTTCAAACTGAAAAACTTGCCATCAGTATAGTAGTTGACCTTGATGCTTTGTTCATCCTCATTGAAAGCATTTGTCAACATGGCTGAAAACACCATGCTAAAAAGCATGGGAGCAAGCACACAGCCCTGTTTCACTCCACTGGTGATTGGGCAGGCACGAGAGCACTGTCCATTATCCAGAATCCAGGGACACATACCATCATGAAATTGACGTACAATATTGATGAACTTCTCCAGGGAACCAAATTTTGACATAATTTTCCATAAGCCCTCATGACTAACAGTGTCAAAAGCCTTGGTCAGATCTACAAACATGTACAGACTCTGTTCTGTTCCTGGCATTTCTCCTGGAGTTGTCAGGCAGCAAACACCATATTGACTGTTCTTTGGACCTTTGTGAAGACACACTAGCTCTCAGGTATATGACCATCTTCCAGGTGAAGGATCAGTCTATTAAGGAGGACTCTAGCAAGAATTCTGCCAGCAGTGACTAAGAGAGAGATCCCCCTGTGATTGTCACATGACAATATATTCCCTTTGCCCTTACAGAGATGGACAATGGAGGTATCCTTGAATTCCTGGGGATAATCTTCTCTAGCCATATAACCTGGAAAATTTCAGTCAGCTTTTGTATGAGCAACAGTTCCCCCCCCACTTGGTAAATCTCACCTGGAATACAATCAGCACCAGGTGTTTTGCCACATGAAAGGGCCTAATGGCCCTCAAAACCTCTTCCTCAGTTGGAAGTTCAGCTAAGGAGGGATTGATTTCAACCTGAGGTAAATGGTCAATGGCCTCAGCATTGACTGATGATGGTCTGTTGAGAACACTATGGAAGTATTCAGCCCATTTCTCTAGGATCATGTCCCTATCACTAATCAATGTGGCTCCATCAGCACTGAGTAGTTGTGATGGACCATAGGTTTTTGGTCCGTAAATTGCTTTCAGGGAATCATAAAAGCACTTTGGGTTGTTACTATCAGCATAAAAATGAATTTCATCTGCCATCTTACTGAGCCAGGAATCCTGCATCTCCCAGAGCTTTGCTTCTATTTTACTTTTGATGGAATTAAATACTGCCTTCTTAGAGGTGGATGAACTATCCTGCTGGTAAATCCTGTGGGGTTCTCATTTTTCCTTTAGCATATTCTGAATTTCCCCATCATTTTCATCAAACTAGGCTGGTGTTTGTGAGTGTTCTGCCCCAGATAAGCAAATGCAGTGCTGTACACTAAATCTCTGAAAGCTGCCCACTCCTTTTCCATCCACTGTTGCCAATGGTGTGTTGCCTCAACTTTCCCTCCAAGTTAGCTCAGAGATCAGCTCTAATTTGTTGACATTAATTCTTCTGGTAGTCATTTTGCCTTGGGGGCAGCACTTCTGATGAATGCAAATATTTAGCTTGGGAAGCATAAGTCTATGCTCAGCCCAGGACTCTGCACCACACATTGCCTTTGTCACTCTCACTTCTTGTCTGTCTCTTCTCCTTACAATTACATTGCCTATTAGATGCCAATGTTTGCTGCAAGGTTGCATCTATGATGTTTTATTGTGTTTAGGTAAGCAGAAAACAGTGTTGTGATGAGAAGGTCATGGGACGTGCATGTCTTCTGCAGTAAATGACCATTGCTATTGCTGTTTCCAACTCCATTCCTTCCTAGGACTCCCTGCTAAGTCTGGTAGTCTGAGCCTACTCTAGCATTAAACTGGCCCAGAATTATAAGCTTGTCCTCTTTTGGCACATTGACAATAAGGTCTCTAGGTCTTCATAAAATTTTTCTTTGACTTCATCAGGGTTTGTCATGGTGGCAGCATAGGCACTGATGATTCTGGTATGGCGTTTTCCTGTGAGTGGCAATCACATTGTCATGAGCCTGTCATTCACTCCTTTTGGCAGTCATACCAGCTTGCTGATTAGATTAGTTTTGATTGCAAATCCCATGCCAACTTCACGGTGCTCACCTTCACTGTGCTCATTCCAGAAAAAAGTGTATCCAGCTCCAACTTCAGTAAGCTGGCCTTCATTTGCCAACCTTGTTTCACTCAGGGCTGCAATTTGGATGTGATACCTGTTAAATTCTCTTGCAACAAGAGTAGTTCTTCTTTCAGGACTACTGGATTTTGTGTTGTCTATTAGCATGCACATGTTCCATGTGCCAATGGTGAGTGGAATCATCTTTGTAGATGTTTTATCTTTTGTATGTTTTTTTTTGTTTCAATCACATAGTAGGATTCCCTGCCTGTCGTGGTAATCAGGCCAGGGTTGGGTAAGCAGACAATGTTTAGGGTACCTTTTCTAGCCCCCTTCCTCATACCAGGAGGTGAGTAGTGCAATCTTTAAAAGGCTGCTCAGACACCCAGGGGGCTCCTGAGTCCCACTGCTGCTTCCAGTGAGAAATGACCCTAAGGCCTGGGCCATCTGTGTGCAGGGTTGTGACTACAGCTCCCAGCATATCCACACCTGCTGCTTCATCACTTGCCTGTCGCCACAGGACTTTGAGGTATGATATTGAAATGGTATAGGTGATGTCTTTTGATTTGTGGGTAAATTGGATTTAAGTGAGGCAGAGTTACACGAAGTTGTCAGCCTCATTCTTTCCTCCAGAGTCATCATAGTCCAGTGGCAGGACAGATTCAAGACAGTGGATGACCTTGGCATCTTTGGTGTCTAACCAATCTCTAAGTGCTCCACATTATCTGCTTCATCTGCCTTCACGGCCATTGGAACAGACTGTTCTCATCTACCCATTTCACCAGAGGAAGTCTTCACATGCTTGGGGTAGACACTCCCCTAACTCATCAATGGGTTTGGGAACCCTTGGTTACCCTCAACCTGGTTTGGCCCGTCTGCCAAAATAGTTTACCAAGGAGTGGCCGTTGCACATGCTGCAGCTTCTTGGAACCATAGGTGAGACTTAGGTGGAACAGGTGGACACCAAAGGTGGAAAAACCCCTGAAAAGGGCTCTGCAGCCATCACAAAGGTACTGGTCCTCCCTGAACACACCCTATACCCCATAACTATACCAAATCTTAAATTATATTATAAAGCAGCAATCAGCAAAATTATTTGCTGCTGGCTAAGAAACAGTCATAGATCAGTGGAACAGGTTAGGCATGCAAGACAGAGTAATCAATGACTACAGTAATCTACTGTTTGGTAAACCCAAAGACTAAAGCTTCTGAGATAAGCTAGTTGATAAAAACTACTGGGAAAACTGGAAAATAGTGTGGCAGAAACTAGGCACAGACCAACATCTTATACTCTACACCAAGATAAATTCAAAGTGGGTACATGATTTAGACATAAAGGATGATACCATAAGCAAACTAGAAGAGCAAAGAATAATTTACCTGTCAGATCTACAAAGAAGGGAAGAAGTTATGACCAAAGAAAAGATAGACAACATTATAAAATGCAAAATGGATAATTTTGATTATATTAAAGTTTTTGCACAAAGTCAATGCAACCAGTATTAGAAGGGAAGGAGAAAGCTGAGAAACAGTTTTTACAACCAGTGTCTCTGATAAATGTCTCATTTATAAAATATATAAAGAATGAAGTCAAATTTATAAGAAGGCAAGTCATTCCCTAAGTTATAAATGGCCAAAGGACATCTCCAGGAAATTTTCAGATGAAGAAATTAAGGCTATCTGTAGTCATATGAAAAAATGCTCTAAATCACTATTGATTAGAGAAATGCAAATTAAAACAATTGTGAAGTACTACCTCACACCTATAAGATTTGTTAGTATGACCGAAAAGGAAAATAAATTTTGGAGATGTGGGAAAATTGAAACAGTAATGCATTATTGGCCGAGTTGTGAACTGATCCAATCATTCTGGAGAACAATTTGGGAATTATGCCCAAAGGGCTGCAAAACTATGCACATAAAACTATAAAACTGTGTATGCCCTTCGATCCAGTAATGCCACTACTAGGTCTGTATCCCAAAGACATATAAAAATATTTACATCAACTCTTTTTGTGGTGGCAAAAAATTAGAAACTGAAGGGTTGCCCATCAGTTGGGGAATAGTTGAACAAGCTGTGGTACATGAATGTGATGGAATACTATTGTTCTATAAGAAATGATAACCAGGCAGATTCCAGAAAAATCTGGGAAGACTTATATGAACTGATGCCAAGTGAAGTGAGCAGAACCAGGAGAACATTGTAGAGTAAAGGCAACATTGTGAGATGACCAGCTTTGCTACTTAGCTCTTCTCAGCAATAAAATGATCTAAGACAATTCCAAAAAACTCATAATGGAAAATGCTATCTATCTACAAAGAAAGAAATATGAAGTCTGAATAAATATTGAAGCATACTATTTTCTCACTCTTTCTTTCTTGTGGTTTTTCCCTTTTGTTCTGATTTTTCTTTCACAGCATGACTAATGTGGAAATATGTTTAATATGATTGTACATGTATAGCCTATATCAGATTGCATGCCATCTTGGGAAGGAGGGAAGAGAAGGAGGGAGAAACAATTTTGGAACTCACAATCTTATAAAAATGAATGGTGAAAACTATCTTTACATGCAGTTGGAAAAAATACTATTAAATGAGGGAAAAATGTAACAGCATTCAATCTTTTTTTTTGTTCTTTCTATTTACATTGCTGTTTTCTTTGTTGTGATTACTTCAGTTTGCATCATTTCATGTCTTCCCATGATTCTCCACAATCATCTCTTACAACAGTAATAATTCCATTATACTCAACAGAACACTCAACATAGTAATATTGTATTACACAATTCGTTTAGCCATTCTCCAGTTGATATGCATCCATTTTGTTTCCAGTTTCTCAACACTACAAAAAGTGTTGCTATAAATTTGCTCATATATATGAGACTTTTCTTATCATTAAAGTCTTTGAGGTATATGCATTGCATTGTGAACTCTGGATCTCAAGAAATAAAATCAGTCACTGCTAAAAAGCAAAGTTCAAACTACTTTCCAGATTAGCTAGACCAATCCATCAATATATTAGTGTGCCTGATGTTTCACTGCCCTGCCAATATGAACTATTCCCATCTGTTCACAGATGATCATGCACTCAATGCAGCTTCTGAAGTATTGAACAGAATATGAATTGATTCTCTGCTGCTTGTGCTAATTTTGGATTGATAATTAACATCAAGAAAACAGAGGTTCTCCACCAGCCAGCACCACATTATCTATACATGGAACCATCAGTTACCCAAAATAGAGAAATATTTAATGTTGTGGATAAGCTCACTTACTTTGGCAATATACTTTCCTAGGACGTTCACACAGATGATGAAGTTGGTGCAAATCTGCTTGTTCCCATGGCTATGCCAAGGCATGCAGGGGTGGGGAGCAGGTTCCTGGTGTTGGTACTTGCCTATTCTACTACCTTGGGACTCAGGATCTTCCTTTGGTTTGCTGAGGTGGGGCTTGCCAGGACACTTCTTCCCCACTCCAGTCCTGTACTGCTCCCCCTCTACCACAGCAAGAAGGACCTTTAGCCTCCCAAGCTAAAAGACTGCAGAATCCCATCTTTCTGCTAGCTATGCTATTCTAGGATCTTTCTTGGGGTGGTATTTTCTGGGTTTTTTGAGATCAGTAAGGGAAGGTGAGAGCATGTTGCCTCCTCCATTAGAATTTGAACTCTTTCAGGGCAGGGTCTGTGCTTTTGTCTCTCTTTTGTAATCCCAGTCCCATGCTCATAGGCTTTGGGAGTCTCACTACACCTAAGGGCTTGCCATACTTTGTATCTCTAGCACTCAGCACTGTGCCTGGCACACACTAAGCTCCTAATAAATGCTCGTAGAATGAATAACTCACCCCCTGAAACTGAACTATGCCTACTTTGCTGGCTCTGAAATAAAAAATTTCTCTTCTGAACAAAAAAGTTTCTTGTTAAATAGTAATTTCAGGGATCACACCTTAATGGGGAAGTACTATTGGGGAATGCACCCTGGGAAATAAAATAGCCCTATTTTGCTATTTCTGAAGTTCACTGGACCATCCAGCTTTTTCCTTGTCAAAAAAGAAATTCAATCACCATTCATCAGGTGGAGGGCACCCAATCCTGAAATCACACCAGGCCCAGTTTGTTGCCCCTGACACC
Organism: Notamacropus eugenii; assembly: GCF_028372415.1. NCBI lineage: Eukaryota > Metazoa > Chordata > Mammalia > Diprotodontia > Macropodidae > Notamacropus > Notamacropus eugenii. Next base: position 45,566,856 of record NC_092875.1, read on the forward strand.
AATCATAAGAACAGAAGACTTCCTACTTGGACCCAAATGGTGACTTTTTCCTTGTCACAAAGGAAATTCAATAACCATCTGCTTGCTGGGGAAACATCTGGGGTACACCCGTCTCAAATAAATACTAGATGTAGTCTAGAACCACTCAGTGTTAGAGCTGGATTCTCTGGGTGAGAGGCAGGAAATGTTTAGTTTGCATCCTGCCTCAGATTCTTACTAGCTGTGTGCTGTGTGACACAGGGCAAGTCGCTTTCTCTCTCTATTCCTCAGTTTCCTCATCTGTCAAATAAATAAATACATTTTTTAAAATTCAGGGTTACAAGACCTCAGAGGTTCCTTTCCAGCTATAAATCTATGATCCTATGAGATCCAGCTTCTTGATTTTAAAGGAAGAAACAGAGAGCCAGGGGAAATATCAAAGACCCTTGCCTGATGTCACTAAAGAGGCAGAGCATGGGTCTCAGCCCTGGTCCTCTACCTTAATTCTTCTGCTCTTTCCTTTAATAACAATAGGGAGCATTTCCACAGTGTTTCAAGAGCTTAACAGACTGATCTCATTTGATCCTCACCACAACCCTGTGGGGTGGGTGCTATATTATTAGGGCTATTTTATAGATTCTCACCTGGAAATGACTCCAGAGCTGACTAAATCTGTAAGGAGGGGTTGAGGGGAAGGCAGAGGATGAGGAATGTGCGGAAAGTTGAAAAGGATGGGAGCAGGGATGGATGAAGGAGAGGAAGAGGAAGGGAAAAGGGAGAAGGCAAGGGAAGAGGAGTTGGGAGAAAGAGAAGGAAAAAAGGAAGAGAGGAGGAAAAGGAAGGAGAAACACAGAGGCAGAGGAAAAGGGAGGAGAAAGGGATAAGGGAAAGGGAGCGGGAGAGAAAAGGGAGAGAAGGGGAAGAGGGAAAAGTAAAGGGTAAGGGGGAAAGAAAAGGAAGGAAAGGAGAGGAAGGGGAGGGAAAGTGGAGAAGTGGAAGAGGAGGAAGGGGAGGGGAAAGGGAGGGAGGGGAAAAAGAAAGAGGGGGCGGGGGGAGGGAGAAGAGGACGGAGAAAAAGAGAGGGGGGAGGGGACGGAGGGTCACACTTCCCCACTCATTCAAAACCCGCCCACCAGGCCTAGCCCCGCCCCTCATTTGCATCGAGCTCTTCCAGGCCCCTCCTTTTTTTTTTTTTTTTCCCAGGCCCACATGAAGAACTTTCAGTCAGGATTTACCCAGCCTCAACCTTCGCCTCTTGACAAGGCCTATCAGGCCGGGCCGCCTCAGACCCACCACTTCCCGGACCCGAAGCTTCCGAGCCGGGGCCAGGAACCTCTGCCTTACCTCCAAGGGGAGCTCCTTCCCGGCCCGAGGCCCCAGGCTCCCGGCCGCCGCTCGGCCGCCCCGCTCCTCCCCGGGCTTCGTCCCCTTCGAGGGAGAGCGCGGGATGACAGGCCCAGGCAGCCAATCCCGGGGCAGCACGCGCGCTTGTGGGCGGGGCCTGGCGGGGGTTCGTCAGTTCTCACTACAGGGCGTATTGGTTTATGTCCTTCCGCGCTGAGAAGGAAAAGAAATCCTAGGGCTGGTCTCTCCTGTCCGCCCAAATGCGGCGAAGCCCTGAAGGATGGGGTTTAGATTGTGTGTGTGTGCGTGTGTGTGTGAGGGGCTCTATCGTGGAATTTTACAAAGGGAAAAAGAGGGGAGAATTACCGGGTGTGGGGAGGCGGAGGGATCGAAGTGATGGGGCTACCTCGAGGGGCTATAATCAGAAGGGCTCTGAGGGGCCGGAGGGGCTTTTACGTCTCCCTTGGCTGGAGGGGGGGGGTCTCTCCTTGGAAGGAAGAGGAGAAGGAGAAAGGAGTGATTTTGTGGAGGGGGTTTGCTGGTACCTCCAAGGGTAACTGCCTCTTCTTTCCACTTTAGCCCTGCCCCCAATCAACGGAACGCGTGGGCTCGGCGTCCTGGGAGGGGCTTGGCGTCCTTGGGGGCCTCGGCGTCCTTGGGGGGATCTCTCCCTTCGTGGATGGGGCTGGCGGGATTCCTAACTCCCCCGCACCCCCCTTCCCTGGTGTGTTTGAAGACTCCCCCTCCCCCACCCTAGGAAGCACCCTGGAGGAGAATTATGAAGGTCCCAAGGCCCCCCACTGTGGAGATCCTTCCTATAGCAGGGGCTGATGGAAAGACACGCCCCCTCCCCCCCCCCCCCCCCCCGTCTCCCAATTTGCATATCCCATGGCTCCCACGAGGGATCCATTTATCGCTCCCCTTCATGGAAGGGATTCCTTTGTGTTGCTGTCTATACATTATCCCGTTTGAGTCTTAAACTCTACAAATATTATGGCCATTATAGTAACTATTTTAGAAATGAAGAAACTGAGCTTAAGTAACATAACCATGGTGAGTATACATCTTGTAGAGTCAGACTGGGTTCTTCGTGCTCTGAAGTCCAACACTCACAGCATACTGGAACCCAAAGAACTCAGAATTAGAAGGCAGAAGATCAAGCCAGGTTTGGTGTTTCCATCTCATACTTATGTGATTGCATAGCAGAATACGGAGAAATGAAATTAAAATCTAACGATCTTGGGCAAGTGACTTCACCCTAAACCTTTCCAAGTCTTGGTTTCTTTATCTGTAAAATGAATTTTAAATTAGATAATTTCTAAGGTCCCTTCTAGATCTTATAATGTTTCTTTATAAAACTCAAAGCTGATCAGTTACAAAAAATGGTAAGTCAAGTTTTCTAACTTGAATTTTCTTTCAGGACTAAGAAGCGGGGAAAGATGGTGACTTTTTTATTCCTTGTGCCTCAGGTGTTCAAACTAATGAGAAAGGAAGAATCCTTGTTAAAATTTTGAATTCTATGATGATTTCTCTATATGGTATTGATATTATTAAACATGGAATTGAAATAAATCCATTCAAGATTCCAGTTGTAACTTTAAATGTAATTTGAAAATTTTTTTTCTTTATTATGGTAAGCTACCTATGATGACTGGAATGTCTTGTCCCAAGTGAAAAGGACAAGTTGTGTTTGTTTGGTAAATACATGCTCTTCAGAAGTTCATTTTGAAAGGTTAATCAAAATAAGAGAAATTCAAGGAAGTATTAAGGAAAAGTGAAGTTTAGTGTATTGCTCATTTCTAGGGGAAAAAAATGAGTGGTCGAGCCAGAAAAAACCCAATGGCAAGAGGAAGGCCACCAAAGGAAGCCCAGAGTAGTGCACCTGTTGAGGTGAGTACTCTCATTTCCATAAATGTGGACATACTGAGAGCCATCCATCCATAGTCTTCTGCTGGGCATGTTTGGGAATTCAACATCCCTTACATATTAAGGATAAATGGGGTTAAGTTGTTGAATATTATAGATGGGACCTGTACCAATAATTGGCAGTCTTGCTCTTTTCCCTCCAATTAGCAACCCTCCCTGCCCCCCAGTCTCTCCCCAAAGAATCCTGAAAAGCTATTGCAATTCTGTATCTGCCTAATGACTCCTTTCCAAGTTATTTGACTATGGTGACATGATGCATATTTCCTAATATCCCTAGTTTCCATGAGAGAGTTCCAATGGTAGCTCATAGTATTTTTCTGTTCTGAAAAATATTTAAATGAGGAACAACTGAATAGAAGTCTGGTGTACAAATAGCCTTCAATTCCCTTTTTTAAAATTCTCATGCTGTCTTCTATTTTGGGGATAGTTGGTATTTGTTATTTTAAATATCCTTTCTTGACTATAAAATTGAATCTTCTACTGGCATGTGAGATTAATGCTACTTTTAATTGCTAAAAAGTATATAAATAAATCAAACTGCAGGGTCAGCAAGCTGGTAATGGGAACTCTAGGCACCGACAACAGCAAGGGCAGTGGGCACCGGGCCCAGCTCCAGCTCTAACGCCAGTTCCAGCTCTAGAAGTGACTCAGGCACAAGCCCCGACTCAGACACCAGCGTCAACCCAAGCACGAGGTGGGGCAAAAATAACGGCTCAGCCACCAGCAACAGCTAGGGCACCAACTTTGGCAGAAATATTGGCTCGACCCCCAGGACGGGCTCGGGCACCAGCACAGGCTCGGGCACCCATGCCCATACCACCATCACCGACTGTAGTATCATCTCAGGCACCAGCAGCACGAGCATCCACACCAACACGTGGTCTTGTTAGGCATGAAAAACCAAGAGGAGCAGAAGGAGGAGCTGAGGAGGGAGCATTCATATTTCCAGGTGATGTTGTGGGAATGAGATTTTAAAATTACTAGGAGATATTTTTCCTTCTCTCTTTTTAAAAATTAATTTATTTTTTAACATTCATTTAGAAAATTTTTGAGGTCCAAATTCTTTTCTTTACTCTCATTCCCCCCCCCTTACCTATTAAGAAGGTAAAAAATGTGATATTGATTATACCTGTGAAATCATGCAAACATTTCCATATTAGCCATGTTGCAAAAAAAAGCAAGAAAAATAAAGTGAAAAAACTATATGTCTGTCTGCTTTCAGACTCCATCACTTCTTTCTCTAGAAGTGCATATAGTATTTTTCATTATAAGTCCTTCAAAATAGTCTTGGATCATTGTATTGATCAGAATAGCTAAGTCATTCACCACTGATCATTGTGGAATATTGCTGTTATTATGTAACGTGTTCCCCCTGGTTCTGCTCACCTCACTTTGCATCAATTTATGTCTTTACAGGTTTTTCTGAAATGATCCTGCTCATTTCTTATAATGTGGTAATATTCCATTATAATCATGTACTACAACTTGTTAACCCATTAGCCAATTGATGGGCATCCCCTCAATTTACAATTCTTTGCCCCACAGAAAGAGTTGCTATAAGTATTTGTGTACATGTGGGTCCTTTTCCTTTGATCTCTTTGGGATACAGACTCAGTAGTACTAAGTGGAACTGTGTAGAGTGATATTTTATGCACAGTTTTCTAGCTCTTTGGGCATAATTCCAAATCAATCTCCAAAATGATCGAATCAGTTCACAATTCTACCAACAGTGTATTACAGTGTCCCAGTTTTTCCACATCTTCTCCAATATTTGTCATTTTCCTTTTCTGTTATGTTAGGTGTGAGAATTGTACCTGAGTTGTTTTAATTGTCAATTCTCTAATCAATAGTGACTTAAAGTATTTTTTCACAATTATAGATAACTTTGATTTCTTCATCTGAAAACTGCCTGTACATATTGTTTGAACACTTATCAGTGACTCATATTGTTATAAAGTTGTCTCAGTTCTTTATATATTTGAGAAATAAGGCATTTATCTGAGACACTTGTAAATTAGTTTCCTGTTTTTCTTGTAATCTTGGTTGCATTGGGTTTTTTGGGGAGGAAAAACTTTTAAATTTAATGTAATTAAAATGATCTATTTTATTTCCTATAAACCTGTCTCTTGTTTGGTCATAAATTCTTCCCTTATCCATAGATCTGACAGGTAAAATTTTCCGTGCTCCCCTAATTTGCTTTTTATATCAACCTGTATGTCTAAATCATGTGCCCATTTTGACCTCGTCTTGGAATATGGTGTGAGATATTGGTCAGTACCTAGCTGCTTTCTAGTTTTCACAGCAACTTTTTTCAAGTAGTGAGTTCTTGTACCAAAAGCTTGGATCTCGGGGTTTACATTACTGTGGTTATTTACTATTAAGTATTATATGCCTGATCTATTCCACTGATCCACCATTCTATTTCTTAACCAGTACCAGATTGTTTTGATGATTACTGCTTTGTACTACAGTTCGAGATCTGGTATGGTTAGGCAACCTTTCTTCACATTTTCTTTCATCGATTTCCCTTGGTATTCTTGGCCTTTTATTCTTCTAGATGAATTTTTTATTATTTTTTTTCTAGCTGTACAAAATAATTTTTGGTAATTTGATTGGCAGAGCACTGAATAAACAAATGATTTAGGTAGAATTGTCATTCTTATTACGTTGGCTTGGCCTATCCATGAGCAAATTCTCTAGTTGTTTAGATCGTTATTATTTTTGTCAAAAGTGTTTTGTCTTATTGCTATAGTTAGCTTTTCTAGTGTGTTATTGAATGTTTCCATTTTGAAGAAGAAAACCCTGTTATCCATGCCCTATTATCAGATGATCTTCCTCTTTAGGTTTTTTTGTGGCCCCATTTCCTCCTGTTTCAATCATTCACCAGTTACTTTGTATGCATTTACTATGTGTCAGGCAGTTTTCTAAACTCAGATACAAACCCAAAGAATGAAATAATCTCTACTTACAATGAGCTTACATTCTAATGGAGACAACAAGTACATATAAACGTATGCACAGCACAGGTGTAAAGTGGATAAGTACAAATATGTACTTAAGTAAAAGTTTGGAAAGGAGGGCAAGAGCAATTTGAATGATTGGGAAAGGCTTCATATAGAAGATGGTGTTTGAGCTGTATCCTAAAGGGAGAGGGAGAATAGTGTATTTTAGTTATGGGAGATGCCTAAGGCAAAGACTGGGAGGCAAGACATCAAATATCTTGTGTGTGAAGAGCAGAAAGAGGGCCAGTTTAGCTAAAACAAAGTGTATGGAATGGTGAGTAAAGCTCATTGAGGTTGGAAAGATAGATTGAGGCCAGCTTGAATAGGACTATCAAAGCTCAGTAGAGTTCATGTTTTTCCCTCATATTCTCCTCATACATACCTAATTGTTCCTGCTGTGTCTGGTTTCCTAGATCCATGCCCCTTCTTAAATGTGTAGGTATACCTAGGGCTCTGCCCTGGGTCATCTTTTTCTCTCTTTGTAGTCTTGGTGATCTCATAAGCTCCCGTGGATTTGAGTGTTATCTATATGCAGATGTCTCCCAGTTCTCAGTATCCAGCTCACATCTTTCTTGTGAGCTCTAGCCTCCTATCACCAACTACATGCTAGGTCTTTCCACTCCTTTATCTTCTTGGTGTCTCAAACTCAGCATGTCCAAAGCAGAACTCATTAGCTTCTACCTTAAGCCTGCCGCACTCCCTAAATTCACTCTTGTCTTGAAGAAACCAACCAGTTTCCCGGGTTCCAAACCGACTTAGGCTTCTTCATGTGCATCAATTCCTGCTCATCCAACTCACTGCCAGGTTCTATTGAATGTCACAGCTATTTTGTTCCTTCTATTCTTATAGCAAACCACCCTAGTTCAGACCTTTATGGTCTCTCACTTGACCTACTGCAGTCTCCTAGTTACTTTTCCTGCTTCCATCTATTATTCTCTCCTAGCTCATCATCTACATACTTGCCAAATTCATATTCCTGAAGCATGAATCTGAATCTGTCACTCCCCTGTTCAGGAAAACTGTAGTTAATACTAAGATAAAAAATACATGTTCTCTGCATTTAAAGCCCTTCACAGTCTGCTACTAGCATAAGTCAATGTGTTACTTTCATGTTACTTTCCATCAAGTCCCCTACTTTATAGCCAAACTGCTCCACTTCCTATTCCCCATACATTCCATTCCATTCTGGACTTAGAACCTTTGCACAAGTTGTGTTCTCTTCAAGGCTTAGCTCAAGTTCTATGCCATTTACAAAAGGTCTTTTTTATTTCCTCACCCCCATATTAATTCATACGTGTTTTATATTCATTTATCTATGTATCACGCAGTAGTATGTTAGTTCCTTTAAGGTAATGCCTATTTCATTTATCTTTTGACCCCAAAACTTAATACATTGCCTTGCATACAGACATCTGATAAATGCGTGTTGAGTTGGGAGAAAAATTGACTTAAAAGATGTAGCATGATAACAAGTATAAGAGAAACGAAGTCATTTAAACTGCCGATTTTAAAATTGTCATTTCTAGGCTAAAACTTGATTGGTTTCCTTTAAAGCACTGCTTCTAAACGTAGAATACCAGTAGAATCATGGGTGGGAATGACCTGTCTTTATTAAATCTATGCTTTATTATACCACCCAAATATATCTTCCTTCCTCTTATCTTGTATTCGAGTTTTCTATTGTAATATTACTTGATATCTAAATTTCTTCTGAGCTGTAGTCAGTTTAAATGCAGTCTCTCAGTGATTCAGAATTTCTTGAGGAGAGAGTGAGGTTGATAACTTTGCAGAGCTCTCTGCCTCACTTAAATCCAGTCACAAGCAAGTCGGGACATCCCCTCCGTGATGTCATTAGTCCTGTAGGAGAACAAACAGCAACAACCAGGTTGAGGTAGCCATTGAGGTAAGACTGTAGCTGGTTTTTATCCAAGGTCAACAAATAGTTGTTATAACAGTGAATGAGACCTTTTCTGCTTTATATAATTTGTTATATTTTATTTATACTCATTTTTCACTGTTAGGCCAGCAGAGAATTTGGGAATTTTTACATGGTTAGTCCATCAAAGTGTCCTGAAATAAGTGTGGTTCCTATTTTTCCCTCATAGGTATCATCAAGCAGAGCAGAAAAACCAAGGGAACATTAAGGGGAAAGAGTGATTGGCTAGACTGTGGACTACAGCAGGGAGAATAAGAAGGTTGATAAGTGAAGATGTCACTATGTTGTCAATAGCATTTTGAATGCCAGGCAGAAGAGTTTCAGTTTTATTTGTCCAGCAGTAGGAACCAAAGAAGATCTAACTAGAGGAGTGATGATACTAGCTTTATGAATTAAGAAGATTAGCATAATATTCTTAAAGCAGAATTAGAAGTTGATTAGAGGTTGAGAGACAGTTAAGAGGCCATTGTAATAGTTCAGACCTGTGATAATGAGGCTTTGATCGACAGGTAAGTCAGCAATGCAAAAGAAGGAGCAGAGGCTAGAGATCTTAAAATATATAAAAAAAAAATAGAAGGCATGATGATTTTAGCTGGAATATGACTGAGAAAGGAGAATCGACTAGGTACATTGGACGATAGATACAGCTGACAAATAGTGAAGGCAAAAAAGGAAGAAAGATTTTTGGGAGGGAGGGGAATGGGAAAAAATGTATACATTTTGCCCAAGTTCATTTGAGATGACAACAGCCTCTTAAGTAGTGATAGACTATAAGCAGTTGGAGATTTTGATCCCAACCTCAGAAAAAATCTCTAGAGAATTTTTTGGAATCATCTGTATAGAAGTGGTATTTGAATATCTTAAGTCAATGATAGAGGTGTCATGGCATAATAGATAAAGGAATGGATTCAAGGAGATCTGGGTTTGAATCCTGTGTCTGACATATACTGACCCTGTCACCTTGGAAACATCACCTAAGCTTCCTGAACGTCAGCTTCCTAAGCTGTAAAATGAGGGAAGTTGGACTCAGTAACCTCTAGGGTCTCTTCCCCCTCTAATCTATGATCCTGGCTATTTTAAATTAAATTTTATTTTTTAATTGTCAAATATTTACTTCCCCCATCTATGATCCTATGACAGTACTGAAAAAGGAGACCCATAAATATATTGGGGAATACCCATATTAAAGAATCAGGAAGAGACTAAGCACCTAGAAAGTGATCAAAGACTTTATAACTGGAAGATATTTTGAAAATGATGTCATCCAGATCTTTTTCCTTACAGATGAGGAAACTGAAACTCAGAGGAATTGATTTCCCAAAGTCATGACACCCATGTAAGGAGCAGAGCTGGGAGATAGAAAATGTGACTAGAGAAGTAAAGGGAGAACAAGAATATGGTGTTTCTGAAGTCAAAGGAAGAGATGGAAGAGGTCAGTGGTGTCAGAATTAGTGAGGGAGTCACAAAGAATGAAATCTGAGTCAGGGCCATGGATTTGGTGATTAAGAAGTCATTAGTCCAGTTCTGTCTGCCCCTCCCCATTCTGTAACTGACAATACTTACCTTCATTTTGAACCTCTTCCTCTTGTACTCCTTTTGTCATCTAGCACTCATAGAAACCTGGTTTCCCCCAGATGACCTGGAATCCTAGTCATTCTTTCTAGTACAGGTTGTACTAACTTTCACTTTCCTAACTCCCTTCAACTCTCCCATCCCCATGCTGGTACTACAGAGATATCAGAATTGTTCTTGCTTTCCATTGTCAATTCTAGATTCTCTCTTTGATGCCTGAGGATGTTCAGCACCCTCTCTTCCACTGAAGTTCACTATCAAGTTTTATTATCCAAATACAGATGATAGAGGCTATTGCATACTGTCCTCCTAGTTTGTTCTTCCTTTCTCCTCGAATTTAGTACCTAGCTAACTGTCTTCCTTCCTTTTCCAACTCTTGCATTACACTGAGGAACTCCAGCATTCGTGTGGATATTCCAACACCCTAACCTCCAGTTCCTTAATATTTTCAGATGCCATGACCTACTTCTTAACTCTAGCTACACATGGTGATGCTTGCACCTTAAATCTCACCCTTATCTATAAGCGTTCCACTTTTTTGACCCAAAACTCAATTATTGCTTTTTCTGATCATAATCTTTCATTCTTCCCTCTTTTTGTGTGATTTACCCTTCTTGAGCTTATTCTCCAGTCTCATTGTGACCTACAATTCCTGTTCATTCTTCAGCTGTTACTCCTGTCCTGACTTCAGTTCACAACCTCTCTGACCTTTTTTATAAATTTCTTTATCTTAAACTAAATAAAAAATAAGAAAAGAGGGGGAGGGAATTGCCACGTATACAGCAGTCCATAAGAGAGGATTAAATGTAAAACAATACATTTCCATTTCAGGAAAATCTATATAATAAATGCTATATATGGTAACATGTAAGAGTCCCTCCCTATCCTCTTCTCCCACCCTTAGCCCTTGTCCTCATTTCTTTATGAATTTATATTTTTATACCCTTCTGGATATATATGTAACAACCTCTTTAACCCATTCCTGATGAGAGAAAGGTTCCAGCAATACCTGTCCTCCCCCCACTAGCTTCTTTTGTATTAATTTTTCCTTATATGCCTCATTATGTGAGATAATTACTCCTTTTTATCTTTCCTTACAGAGTTTTATTTTTTTTTTAGAATAACCTGATCATACTCAGCTTAGCTCATGTCTTTCTTTCAAACTACCCAAATAATGAGGACAATCATAAGAGTACTGCTAACATTTTCACATGTGTGAAGTAACAATTTGACCTTAATGAGTCCCTTATAATTGGTCTTCAAGCCTTACCTTATGTCTTTCCTGAATGTTATGTATTGAAATTTCCCTTAAATTCTGAAGTTTTTGTCACAAAACCCATAAAGTGTTTGAGTTTGTTAAATGTGCATTTTTTTTCATTCAGGATTATTAATTTTGCTGGGTGAATTACCCTTGATTGTGACCCCAGTTCTTTTGCTCTACATAGTATTGTATTCCAAGACATGTGGTTCTTCAATGTAGTAGCTGCTAGTTCTTGTATAATCCTTATTATAGGTCCATGATATTTAAATTGTTTTTTTCTTGTTGCTTCCAATATTTTCTCTTTAATCTGTGAGCTTTGAAACTTGACTATGATATTCTCATAAGATTTCCTCCTGGGATCTCTTTCAGGTAATGATAGCTTGATTTTTTTCAATTTCTACTTTGCCTTCTTGTACTCAGACTTCTGGACAATTTTCCCTGATAATTTCTTGTAATATTGTATCAAGATTGTTTTTTTTATTGTAATTTTCAACTATTCTTATATTATTTCTTTTTTAATAATGATTTATTTATTTTTCAGTTCTTAACGTTGACAAGAATTTGAATTCAAAATTTTTTCCTCGTCTCTCCCCACCTCCATCCCCAGGGCAGCATGCACCCCATACACCCCTTCCTCCAGTCTGTACTCCTTTCTGTTACCTACCCTTCTTCCATCCTGTTTCCCCTCTATTTTCCTGTAGAGCAAAATAGATTTCTATACTCCATTGCCTGTATAGCTTAATTTCCATTTACATGCTAAAACAATTTTTATCATTCATCCTTAAAGCTTTGAGTTCCATTTTCTCCCCCTCCCTCCCCACCCTCATTGAGAAAACAAGCAATTCAGTATAGGTCATACATGTATAACAATGCAAAGCACTTCCATAATAGTTATGTTGTAAAAGACTAACCACATTCCCCTCTGTCCTATGCTGCCCTTCAATTATTCCATCCTCTCCCTTGACCTGTCCTCCCACAATAGTGTCTGCTTCTGATTATCCCTTTCCTCATTTTGCTGTCCCTTCTATTATCTTCCCTCTCCTGTCCCCTTCCCCCTTGCCTTCCTGCTGGGTAAAATAGATTTCCATATCCAATTGAGTGTGTTATTCCCTCCTTAAGCCACATCTCATAAGAGTAAGGCTCAATTATTTCCTTTCATCTCCCCGCTCTTCCCCTCCATTGTAAAAGCTCTTTCTTTGTTCTTTTATGTGAGATGGTTTGCTGCATTCTACCTCTTCCTTTCTCTTACTCCTGTTACATTTCATTCAGCAGTAAATTTTACTTTTTTAGGTATTCTCCCTTCATATGCAGCTCACCCTGTGCCCTCTGTCTATGTGTATCTATCTATAACTATCTGGCTATCTGTCTGTAGATATACACATACGCCCATGTACATATACATACATACATACATAACATAAAAAAAATATATATACATGTACATATAATATACACATCCATACCTAACCATACACACCTACACACACACACATACATACATACATATATATACACCCATGTGTAATATATATATTATAACATATATATATATAACATATATATAATAACATCTTTCCATGTAGGAATGTAAATAGTTCTACTTTGATGAGTTCCTTAAGGTTCTCTTTCCTATTTACCTTTTCATGTTTCTCTTGATTCTTGTATTTGAAAGTCAAATTTTCTATTCAGCTCTGGTGTTTTCAACAGGAATGCTTGGAAGTCCTCTATTTCATTGAAAGACCATTTCTTCCCCTGGAGTATTATACTCATTTTTTGCTGGGTAGGTGATTCTTGGTTTTAATCCTGTCTCCTTTGACCTCTGGAATATCATTTTCCAAGACCTTTGATCCCTTAGTGTAGAAGGTGCTAAATCCTGTGTTATCCTGATTGTATTTCCACAATACTTGAATTGTTTCTGGCTGCTTTTGATATTTTCTCCTTGATCTGGGAACTCTGGAATTTGGCTACAATATTCCTAGGAGTTTTCCTTTTGGGATCTCTTTCAGGATTTTCTATTTTACCCTCTGGGTCTAGAATATCAGGGCAGTTTTCCTGGATAATTTCTTGGAAGGTGATATGTAGGTTCTTTATTTGATCATGGTTTTTAGGGTAACCAATAATTTTTAAATAATGTCTCCTGGGTCTATTTTCCAGGTCATTTGTTTTTCCAATGAGATATTTTACATTGTCTTCTATTTTTTCATTCTTTTGGTTTTGTTTTGTAATATCTTAGTTTCTCATAAAGTCATTAGCTTCCATCTGCTCCAGTCTAATTTTTAAAGAACTATTTTCTTCAGTGAGCTTTTGAACCTCCTTTTCCATGTGGCCAGTTCTGCTTTGAAGGTCATTCTTCTCCTCATTGGCTTTTTGGACCTTTTTTTCTATTTGGGTTAGTCTATTTTTAAAGTTGTTGTTTTCTTTAGCATTTTTTTGTTTTCCTTTAACAAGCTTTTGGTTCACTTTTCATGATTTTCTTGCATCACTTTCATTTCTCTTCCCAATTTTTCCTCCACTTCTCTTACTTGATTTTCAGAATCCTTTTTGAGCTCTTCCATGGCCTGAGAACATTGCATATTTTTTGGGGGGGGATTTGGATGTAGAAACCTTGACTTTAATGTCTTCCTCTGATGGTATCCTTTGTTCTTCTTCATCTGAACGGATGGAGGAAAATACCTGTTCACTAAGAAAGTAACCTTCTATAGGCTGGGTTGTGCTCTGCTCTGAGCCTGGAATGGTGCAATAGACCTTTCCTGTCGGCTTTCCAGGCTGTCGTGGACTGGAAATCTCTTCCACTCTGTCGTTTTGTGGCTTCTGCTGCTCTAAAATTTGTTTACAGTCACTTTTTACAGGTCTTTTATGTGCTCTGGGGGCAGAGCTTCTACTTGGTCCATTCTTCTACTTGGCCACCTTGGTTCCGCCTTCATATTCTTATATTATTTCTCCTTGATCTGTTATGCAGATTGGTTGTTTTTCTGATGAGATGTTTCACTTTCTCTTCTTTTTTAATTCTTTTGATTTTGTTTTATGATTTCATGATGTCTTACAATGTGATTAGCATCCCCTTCCCTAATTCTAGTTTTCAAGAAATTATTTTCTTCTTTAAGTTTTTGATTCTTTATTTTCAGTTGGTTGACTTTCTTTTCATTATTTTCTTGATTTTCTTGGATTGCTTCTATTTTTTTCTAATTTTTCCTCATTCTCTCTTATTTGATTTTTAAAGTCCTTTTTAAGTTCTTCCAAGAACTCTTTTTGTGCTTGGGACCATGTGATGTTTCTCATTGAAAAAGGAGTGGGTTTTTTTTAGCTCCATTATCTCCCTCTTAATATGAACCCAGATCTTCTCTATCCCCATTGTAACTATCCATTCTTGGATTCTTTCCCTTTGCTTGCTCATTTTAATTTATTTATTGTTTTATTTTGTTTTTAGCAGCTATTAGTATAGTCAAGTTGTAGTCGTGAGATATGGGGAATGATGCCCCAAGCCTCAGACTCTTTTTACCCTTATTTTCTGAAGTCTGTCTTGGGGCCCAAACTTGGACTTTCCTCTCTACTCCTAAGTCACAGCTAGGGCCTCCAGCCATACTGTCCTGCACTTGATCTTATTCCCTGCAGTCCCTGGGTGGCTGTACACTACAGCTGTCCTCTCTCCCCCAGCTGAAACCAAAGACTCTGCTGTCCTGCAAGTGCCCACAGCCAGAACGGTCCTCACCTCTCTGCTACTACACTTACCATATGTGTGCTAACTCTTTCTTCCTACAGTCACAGCCTAGAACACGTCTGGTCAGCCCAGCTGTGCTTGGCTTCCCTTGACCCTAGAAGGTCCTTCAGTCGTCTACTCAGCCATCAGACCCCCCCACACTGTCTGGGAATTGAAAGTTTCCAAGGCTTAGGTTCCTTCTCACTCAGCTGCCCCAGAGCTTATTGCTTATTGATTTGCAGAATCCCCTGGAGGTGTTTGCACTTCACTCAGCCTAAACATCTGCCCCTAGAGGTCTGGTCTTTCCTAGGATCTTCACAAATTGTCTAAGGAAGACAACTGCTTTCCCTCTGTTTACTTCTGCTGCTCTGAGGCAATGCTCTGTCTTTTTTTTTTTTTTGTGGAGGAAACTTGGAGAGTTCTCTGACCTACTCTGCCATCTTCCCGAATCCTCTCCCTGTCCTCTGCTCTTGAATTCTTACCTTCCTGTTGTTTCTTGTACCATGCCAAACTTGAGCCCTAGATAACTCCTACCATAAGCTTCTTCAGCTTATGTTCACACTATGAGGAATGGAGCTAGAGAAGTAGTTCTCAAATTTTTGATCTGAGGACTCCTTTAAATCCTTAAAAGGGATTAAATCCTTTAAAAGGAGGCTAGAGGTGGCTCAATAGACAGAGTGCCAGACCTGGAGTCAGGAGGACTTGAGTTCAGATTTGGTCTCAAATACTTGCTAGCTTTGTGACCCTGGACAAGTCACTTAACCCTGTTTGCCTCAGTTTCCTCATCTGTAAAATGAACTGGAGAAGAAAATGACATATCACTCTAGTGTCTTTGCCAAGAAAACCCCAAATGGAGTCACAGAGTTAGCCATGACTGGAAAATGACTCAACGACAACTTTACTAACTGGAGACCCAGCACTTTATTTACTGTAGCTGCACTTGGTATACAAGCTACAATGCTTGTAGTCAATCTGAACTGTGGAATTTGTAACTCTTGTCCCCTCTACTATCCCTCTCCTATTTGGCTTCAAGAGTTACAGAGGCTGGAGAATTCTTTACCAAGATCTCTCTCTCTCTCTCCATGATCATCTCTATCAAATTTTGTCTTTCCCGTTACAACATAAGCTCCTTGAGGGCAGGGACTTTTCTTGCTTTTTATTTGTATCCCAGCTACTGCCACAGTGCCTAACACACAGTAAGCACTTAATAAATGTGTATTGATTGACTTACTGATTACTTGCTTTCACTACTTTCCCTTAATAACACTAAGGGGTTGTTTCTTTTTATTCAAATAAAATGAGAATGAATAGAAAGCTTAAAATGCCACTAGAACTCATGCTGTTATGATTAAGTTTTGCATCTTAGTATATTTTTAACTTTATTTTTCACAAACAGAAGAAGAGGGTAAAGTCTCAGAAAGACTGAAGGAACCATCACAGAGGAAGAAACAATCTGTTAGACAGAATTTTTATGACCTTGGTGTGAATACTCGAGAAAAACTACATCATTTCATAGAGTGCAAGAGAGGTATGTCAGTTTCTCAAGAGTCCAGGATTATCTCTTTTCTCTAGTGCTCAGTATCTATGAAGGTAACAAGTACACCTTAAGCAGGATAGGTTAAACTTGGCATGATGGCAGAATCCAGGCTTCTCTCTCACTTTGTCTACATTTTTTTCTTTCTAGTTCAGTTTTATTAGAGGTGGTGTTATCTAGTTGACAGACAACTGACCTTAAAACCAGCATGCTTGGGTTCAAGCCCTGCCACATAGTGTCTGTGTGACCTTGAGCAAGTCACTTAACCTCTCAGGACCCTAGACAACTAACTCTAAGACTCTAAAGTGCTGGGAATATTCCCTGTCTGAATCTGTAAAGAAGGGAGTCCCCCCACCAGGGAAGGGGGGACTGTGTCAGTTATGTCATAGGTCTAGCATCTAAACCTCTAATCAGTTTTACTGTTTAGCATGAGAAAGCCCTGGAAGATTTGGGTCATCTTTTGTCCTTCCCTATGCGAAAAGAATTTCCATTATTTCTTTTTAAACATGAAGCCCACATGAATCAAGCATTATGATTAACTGAAGGAATATCCCTTTGCTCTGAATCCTGGCTGCACCAAATGTAATCCTTTAAATGGGTCGTTTCATTTTTAGAAACATTTGCTCTAGAAAGGTTTTCCTTTTAAAGGGATTTGGCTTTTTTTAGGATTAATTTTGTAAGAGTGTTCTTTTTTGTTTGTTTTTTATAAGATAAAGCAATATATTTTCAGTTGGTGTTATTACTTTGAGATTTTGATTTTGTTTTTGCTTTCGTGACTGGCTTTGATAGTGACCTTATCTTGACCAGAACCAGGACATCACACCACTTTTTGGGCATTAACAAATTATGCTGCTATACTTCTATTCTCGTCTTCACCTCCCATCTCCATTTTCTATTCCCCCCCTACTTTTGATCTCCCCCATTATAACATAAGCTTCTTGAGGCAAAGACTTTCTAGCTTGTGTTTGTATAATCAATCAGTGCTTACCACAGTACCTGGCACATAGTAAACTCTTAAGAAATGCTTTGTCCATTCATTCATTCATTCATTCATTCATTCATTCATTCGTTCGTTCGTTCGTTCATTCTTACACAGCTGTTCTCACACCCTAAGCCATGAGGTAGGTCTGAGGGTTTCTCTGTTGCCAGACTGTCAGCTGAGATGCCATCCTTTGCCCTTTTGTAGAAGATGACTGCCTGTTTAGTAGACAGTACATTAAAAATGTGGACCAGGGAGAATAAGCCAGTTTGCTATTTTACAACCGATTCAGTCTAGCTCAAATCTTTGAAATATGTAGGTCATTGGGTAGTTCTTAGAAATCTTTTGCAGACCTGAGCTTTTCATAGGAGTCTTGATATTACTAGATTAGACCCTTGACTAAGTTCATTTACTAAAGGCATACTTTTGTATTCACTTAAATGGCTTTTAAATTAGTGTCCCTAAGAGTCAGGTTTCTCTCTAAGAACTTCACTGTATTGTACCATTCTAACCTTGAGCCTTGGGAAAACGTCCAGTTAGATTAGAGCATTAGAAATGATGGAGAAGAATAAGTAGACAATGTCTCACAGGCTGTCAAATCTGGCTCAATCTTTCAGGTACTTCAGGGACAGTGGTTCACTTGAAGACAAACCATTTCCGGCTGACATCTCTTCCCCAGTGGGCACTGTACCAGTACCATGTTAACTTCAACCCACAGATGGATTCCAAAAGACTCCGTTCAGTTTTACTTGATGTGCACAAACAACTCCTAGGAAAACTTTATTCTTTTGATGGGGCAATATTATTTTTGCACCATAGACTACAAAACAAGGTGAAATAATATTTTTGATTGATGTTACAGCTTTAGGCTTTTAAAGAAAATGTGGTTCAGTCACTGCAGTTGTGATTAAAGTTAAATAAATATAAAGTAACAGTGTAGTCAGTTTTTAAGGTGGTCCCCAGAGGTCTTATAGCTGGTAGATCTTTGATTAAAATCTAGGAATACCACCCTTTTTGGATTCTCCATAGCCTAAAACAGTATGCTTGTCTTAATAAATGTTTGTTGATTGATTTAAATTTGGATACTGATATTTGCACATGCAAATTTGAGTAAAAAGTTTTTTGCAATAAAGGCACCACATTAATCTAGGCTACACTTCCCCTCACTTACCAAATTGTCTGGCTTGCACAACAAATCTTATTAAGTATCCACTGTGGGCAAAGTCCTGTGATAGGAAGCCTAGTTGTAGCCTGTAATTGTACTCTGAAGAATTTTCCTGTGTATCTTGCTTTCAAAGATCTACATATTTGCACTAATTAAGGTATAGTAGATAGCACCAGACCTGGAATCAGGAAGACTCATCTTCTTGAGTTCAAATATGGCCTCAGACACTTACTAGCTGTGTGACCCTGGTCACTTAACCGTCTTTGCCTCAGTTTCCTCCTCCACAGAATGCAAACCATTCCAGTATCTTTGTCAAGAAAACCCCAGATGGGGTCACAGAGAGTTGAACATCACTAAAAAATGACTCAGCAACAGATAGTTTTTTTGATGTCACACTTTTTTTCAGAAATGTCAGTAGTAAAGTTTCCTCTACTATTTTCTAATACAAAAGTAATTTTTTAAAACCAGTCTGATTGAAAGTTAAAACCAATCTGACTTTGGTTGGGAAATCCTGGGTTCAAATTCTGGTTCTGGTACATTCTGACTGTGTGACTATATCCTTGTACTGCAGGTTAGCTAACTTTACTAACCTCCAAGTCACTCACCTCTTAGAGTCTCTAAGACTAAGTTGCAGAGCAGGTGCTGATCTTCAAGGGAGAGGGAATGTTCTCATCAGAGGGTTCTCTAAATCAGTAAAACTTTAGATACAAACTCTTCCTCTCCCTTTTCCCCATCCCCAAAGGGATGTTTGAAAGACAGGTGACAGTCTTGACAAAGACACAGTTACTGAAATTTGGGTTCCTTGTCTTGTTTTTGTTCTTTGCTATGGTTCCTCTTCCCCAAATTCAAAGCAGAAGTATTTCTAAACCAGACATCACCAGTTCTTTCATTAAACATTTGCTTGAGGTGAATTTTAGAAAGCTAAACTGTATAATTGGATATTCTTTCTTTTTAAGTTTTTATTGCTGGGCTTAGCAATCTGTTTTTAATGAAAATAACTTCCATTTAATAATAGATTATTAGGTTTGCCCCCAGGGTTGACTCTAAAATGCTTGTCTTTTAAATCTGGGCTAATTGTGGAGAAAGAGACTCATACTTCTGGGAGTATCTCAGAAAGTAAACTGCTTTCATAGTTTTGCTTTGCTGTTTGTCGCTGTTGTTTGTCCCTTCTGATCATCTGCTAGGCATACTTTTTATTTTTTTTTTCAGGTCACTGAAGTGTTTAGTCAGACACACAGTGGAGAGAATGTGAGGATAACTATCACTTTAACCAGTGAAATTCTACCTAATTCACCAACTTGCTTACAGTTTTACAATATTATTTTCAAAAGGTTTGTTTGACCATTGTCACTTCCTGGAACTCAGAACATTGTATATTTAGGTATGGTGAACGTTACTGAAACCAAGTGCATCCCTGTAACCCTTTGTGTTTTTTGAATTCAAACATGTGGAGATGGTAAAGGATTACGTAGGCAGTTTGTTCTTAATGCAGACTTCAACTCCCTCCTTTCCTCAATAACTTCATGGGAAGGAAGATCACTCTGGAAGAAGATTGCTTGTTATAAGTATATTTAATAGAGACAAACTATAATCGTTCCAATTTCCTGCTCTGTAGACCCTGAGTCTAATCAGCAGCTTCATAGGATCAACATTGAAAGTATTGGGTAGATTTTTTTTTTTTCTCAGTAAGTGTATTGGACTCAATTCAATAAGTATTAACTAATTCCTTTACAGAGGGCTAGGTTAGTTACTGGTAGAGAGATAAGTTTAGGTAAAACCAGGGTTCTTCTCTCTTGGACTTGGAGTTAGGAATACCTGAGTTCAAATGTGGCCTCAGACATTTATTTACTAGCTGTGTGACTCTGGGCAAGTCACTTAGCCTCTCTCTGCCTTGGTTTCCTAGCCATAAAATGGGGATTATAACGATGGGAAGGCAGAGAAGAAAAAAGCATTTATTAAATGCTTGCTGGGTGCCAGGCACCGTGCTAAGCACTTTACAGATACTATCTCATTTGATCATCACAGCAACGTGGCAAGCTAGGGGTTCTTATTATCCCCATTTTAATAGTGTGTACCTCCTAAGGTTGTAAGACTCAAATGAGATATTTGTGAAGCACTTTGCAGATGCATAAATACTAACTATTATTGGAACTTCTTTTGAGAGGGAAATGTAGTAGATATCTCAAAAGCTAGCGTTCCTGTAACTCTGTAAGGTTTGCATGGAACTTTACGTAAGATAATAATAATAATAATGATAGCTAGCATTTCTATAATACTTTAAAGTTTACAAATATTGTCTCATTTTAATCAGTCTCATTTTCTTCTTGGGAATAAAGTAGAACCAACAAATAATAAATCTTTTGTGTCCTTTTAACTTTTAGACTTTTGAATACCCTGAAGCTTGTACAGATTGGACGCAATTTTTATGACATTTACAACGGGGCAGAAGACATGAGAGATTTAAGGTTTGTATAATAAGAATGGACATTTATATAGCATTAACTCAATAGAACTCTTCATATTTTCTAAGCAAAAAAAAAAGAGCTTATAACCCTTCAAATTATGATGGTGTGTTTTATAAGTGTTATAACCACTGTTAGATTAAATGGTGCAATATCAATTGGGGATAGATTGGGCTTTCAGTTTTTTAAAAGTATATAATTATTATGGAAAACTTTGAGTTCTTTTTTCTTTTATGAGATAGTGTCTTGTATCTATTCATGGCAAAGTTAACTTTTAATCAGACTTGTTTTTTATTACTTATCTATTGGCGAACAGTAGAGAAATCTTTACTATAAACATTCCTGGAAATAGATATAGTTGTGTTAGTAAAAGATTGAGTCTTTTTCTTTCTTGTTTTCGATTTATTGCTTTTAGTGTAAAAATTCATTGATCATGGATCTTTTACTTCCTTTAACTTCTGTTTGTCATAGAGCTAAGAATTTATCTCTTTTATTGTAATCAAAACAACTTTGGGTGAATGGGTATTGCAAATGAGAAGATAACAGAATGTTGTATTTATTCAGAATTTATTGTTGTATATGTTGTGAAATATTAATCTAATAAGCATTTTTTTCAACAAATTACCATCCAATTTTCTGAACAGTTTTTTGTTAAATAATGTATTCCTTCCCTGCTCTGATCTTGGATTTGTTAAACACCTGATTTATTATAGTCCTTTGGTTCTAGCTTTAGATTATTTAATCTATCGCATTGAAATTGAAATACTTGCTTTTTTCATTTAATACTAGATGGCTTTAATAATTGTAGTTCTTTGTTAATTATAAGTTATGTACTATGTATAATGCTATGAGATGTTGTGATGTGAGTATATATTCTTCCTTTTCCCCCTGATTTCTCTTACCAATTTTGTCAGTTTTATCTTTCACGAGATTCATCTACCTCCATTGAGTGTATTCTAATGGTATTTTAAAATACCTTGAATAGTCAGTCAATAAACATTTACTGAGCACTTACTATGTTCCAGGGACTGTCTGAAGCATTAGAGAGGCAAAAAAATAGCCCCTGCCTTCAAGGAACACACAATTTAATGGGAGAAACAAAGAGCAAACAAATGTGTATAAACAAGCTATATGTAGGATAAATAAGAAGTTAACAAGAGGGAATGCACTCAAAAGGGGTTAGGAAAAGCTTCCTGTAGAAGATGGGATTTTGGTTGGAATTTAAAGGAAGCTAGGGAGGGCAGTAGGCAGATATAAGGCTGGCAAGCATTCTAGGCATGGAGGATAGCCAATGAAAAGGCCAGGAGCCAAGAGATAGAGAATCTTGTTCATGGAACAGCCAGGACGTCATTGTCACTGGGCTGAAGAGTACAGGTAAGCAAGTAAAGTATAAGAAGAGTTCTAAAGGGCTTTGAATGCCAAACAAAGGATTTGGTAATTTGATCCAGGAGGCAATAAGGAGCCTCTGGAGTTTATTGAGTAGGAGGATGACATCAGCCCTGCACGTTAGGAAAAATCACTTTGGTGGCTGAATGGAGGATGGACTGAAATGTGGAGAGTTTTGAGGCAGGTAGACCTACCAATAGCTGTTGCAATTGTCGAGGCATGAGGTGATGAGAATCTAATGCAGGGGAGGGAACAGAGTGCGAGGAGAGGATGTATTCAAGACGTGTTGCAAACATGAAATTGATAGACCTTGACAACAGCTTGGGTATAGGGGGTGATAGTGAGGAATCCAGGATGACTTCTAGGTTGTGAACCTTAGGAACTGGGGGGATGTTATCTTCTACAGTAATAGGGGAGGGAGGTAGGAGTTGGGGTGGGTTTAAGGGAAAAAATAACTCTCTAAAAGGTAGAGAAGATAATTAAATCCCAGGGAGCTGATGAGATTACCAAATGAAATAGTACAGAGAGGAATAAGAGGAGAGGGCCTTGGTCAGAATCTTGTGGGACACCTATGGTTAGAGGTTACGATCTAGATGAGGATTCAGCAAAGGAGACAAAAGAGCAGTTAAATAGATAGGGGGAGACAGGAGAGGGTGGTGTCCAGAAATCAGAGAGAAGAAAGAGAGTGACCCACAGTATTAGCAGCTGCAGAGAGGTCAAGGAGAGTGGGAACTGAGAAAGGACTAGATTTGGTGACCAAGAGATCATAACTAATTTAAGAGAGAGAGATACAAAAGTGAGAAGAGAGAAAGTGGAGGCACTTGAATATAGTATTATAGTATATTATAGTATAGATACTTTGTATTACCAAGGCAACATTCACAGCACTGGTGGTGACTCTGAACATGCCTGTGTAGTTCTCAATTGCAAACCATAGCAGACCCTTCATAGAGAAGGCAGAAGAAAAACATTTGTTCAGACGCTAGAAAGCCAAATCCCCAAATCAGAAAGCTAAATCAGTCTTAGTAGTCAGTAAGTCAGTGCACATTAGCACTGCTGGGGACGAAGACATTCCCAAGCCTCTTGGCCGACCCCCCTTTGCTGGGGCCTTCCCACAAAAAACAGACACTCAGGAGACTAGCTGTCTGCTTGCCTGTGTCCTCTGTCTCTCCATCCTAACTGCTTTCACTTACTTCCTCTCAGTTCTGCTCTACCCTTCCTGTTCCACCTGTTCAACAAGGTCCTCCCACCACATGTGACTTAGGCTTCCATGTGATTTAAGCAAGTCACATGGTTCTATTAATGAATGAGAAAGATCTTCCCATTTTAATTACCATTATAGGGTTTAGTTGTCTCTATACATTGAATCAGTTGGGGGTGTGTGTGTGTGTGTGTGTGTGTGTGTGTGTGTGTGTGTGTGTGAGTGATAGTAGTAGTAGTAGTGGAATATTGTAAAGATGGAGAAAGTAGCATGTGGGGTGGTATATATTTTCTTGGCCTATATGTTTTGGATAATTTTATGAAGACTGAGACTTTTATCAAGCTTTTTTACTATCTCCTCTCATTCAAACACTTTGGGAATTGATCTCTTAATGCCCTTGGAATTATCCTATCCAGCTTTATTTTCTTCATCTGGCTTAATGACACTAAAGAAAATATAGTGGGAAGAATATCATCTCCTTCTTTGTCCCGCATGTTGGTGTGTGAGAAACAGAATTATTTCTCTTTTATATGAATAACTAATTTTTGAATCAGGACCAAGGTTTTTCTCCTTTTCTCCTTCTTCATCCAGAAATCAACCAGTGTAGAAAATCTTTCTCAAAGACTTATCCAGGTATAGAAATTGTAAGTTTAGGCTAATGGGTAGAGATTCCTGTTCATTGTGTTTACTCAAAAAGGTCTAGGAAAATGTTGATTCTCCCTTTTGTCAAACAGTGATAAGGAAATTGATGTCTCTTTGACCAAGACTTAAGTGATCCAAGTCATGTACCTCAAAAGCCTTATTGTGAATATAGCCCCCGCATTATAATATACATTCTTTCAATAATTGTTAACCAGTCAGAGTTGATTGACATTCTCAGGAACGCTTCCTTTACCAAGGGCATATAAACTGTAAGCCCACCTTCATGAGGGGTCTTTGGCATTTGAGAGTGCCATTGACCACTTTTATTAATAACATGCTAGCCTTATTACATTAAAACAGTTATTAAATTACCCAGAAATGATATCTCTCCAACATTCTAAATGTCACAGATCTGTGATGTTGAGCTGCAGTGTGATTTCTCTGCTTTCTTCAATTCTCTATCATTGTCAGAAAGAGTTCATTAAAAATAGAGCCCCATTTCTCTTCTATCTGCTTTACTTCAGTCAGTTTTGTCCTAAAATGCCCTTGGGATGACTTTGCTCAGTTGCCAGGCTTTCCCCTTTAATGCTGTTTTATCAAGCGACACCACTTATTTCCTTCTACCATTCTCTTCTACAAATCTTACAAATGACTTTATATTCCAAACCATGATTGCCCCTAGCTGTTATCACTCTCCTCTTGGCAAGTGGATGAAGTGTTTGTCTCTGCTGTTTTGATCTCTGCCTTGTGACAATTGATTTACATTGGTTAAACATCATTAGACAATGGTGATAGTCTGTGTCAATGTTTTTTAAATCATTTTGGATTTTTTTTTTCAGATTCAGCAGATAATTTTAAATATGGAGTTGCCTTAATTTTTACATTTTTTCATTTTTATTCTAATTTGGTATTGATTTTTCTTTGTTCTAACAAATCAGTTTTTTGACTCTATGTGGAAACAGTTTATTTGAAGATGGTTCCATGTCAATAAGCAGCCAATGCCTGTCTTTTAAAATGTAATCATTTTAATTTTGTGGGGGCATAATATTTGGTCTTTCTCTTGCTCAGTGCCTTCCAGTGCTTCTCAGAGAAAGTGTTCATAATATAAAGGCATCAATCCTCTGCCATTTGTTTTTTAATGCTATTATATTTTCCTGTGGTTCCAATGTCATTTTTGCTTTCTTTTGCAATGAAGTCACTGAATATTAAAGTGTTTGTCTGTAATTTTTTAACATAGCCAATGTGTGGATTTATTTTGACTGTGTTTTTGTTACAAGGGAGGAATTTTAAATGTTTTGGTGATAGAATTGAAGGGAGAAGGGAACTTAATGACATGTTAATGATACTAAAAAAAAAAAAGGGAAAGAAGAAAGAAAGAAAAGAAATTCTTGCAGTCTGTTGCTCAGGACAACCTTTCCATCATGGTTGAACCTAATCAATTTTATACCTCTGGTAGAGCCTTCCAGAATCCAGGCTCAATATTAAAATTGCTTCATGGTTGTCTTCATATGAGTCATATGTTTGATGTTCAGGTTTTTGATGCATTTTATCATTAATAGCATCTCCCTTCCATTCCATTTCTTGTTTTTCTGAGTGATAGAGAAATGTTGATCTTTGTGGATTTATCTTTTGTACTTTTACTAGGGCTACGCTAGCCCCCACTACTAAGTGGGGTTACTGTTTGCTAAAGTCACTGATTATAGAAGGCAATTTGTATTTCATCTGACAGGTTGAGTATTTGTCCAGGTTTCATTACCTCTATCCTTCAGTATGAGAATGACATTATGCTGTGCACTGATATAAGTCATAAAGTTGTCCGAAAGGATACCATCTTAGACCTCATAAAGGACTTTCAGAAATCTCGAGGACCTACATCCCGAGAAGATATTTTGAAAGAAATACGAGGGCAAATTGTTTATACCAAGTAGGTCTTTCTGCTTTGTTTTCCCAGTTCTTTTTAAATAAGCAAATGTTTCCTCTAATGTAACTTTATGCTCTTAAGTGCTAAGCCTGGGTAAAATGTAGCAGAGGTTCTGAAGGTAGGAAAGGTATAGCAAGAGGGGAGGGAAGAAATGATGATTGTCCCTTTTTTCCTCCTCAGAATGATGCAACCTTAAGTAAAGGCTGCTTGTATGTGAGTCACCCCACCCACCTGCCCCCCTCACCCCTTGGAAGAGAAAATGGCCTTATTGAGGGAGGATCATTTATTTTTCCTAGCCCCATATTTGTAATTGACAAGTAGCTTCTATGCTGTATCTAAGACACAGCTCTTCCAGAATCTTCTGTTCCATTACTACTTCTGTTAAATGTGTGTATTTATAACTCACTTGGAAAGTGCATAGTTTTTAGGTACTAAACTTTAATCCCTCATCATCCTCAGACCACTGAACCTAGAGAAGATTGTTGGAAGAACCAGTCAGCTGCTACTTTTTTCCCAAATGTTATTTCATGTAGAGAGGTACCAGGCAACTGTCATAAATTTCCAAATGTATTCCTTCCACAGACACAACAATAGGACTTATAGAGTTGATGACATTGACTGGGAACAGAATCCAAGAAGCACTTTTAAAAAAGATGACTCTGATATCAGCTTCTTAGACTACTATAGACAGGTAGGAAACTGACTCTTAAGATTTTATTCTCTATTCCAAAATATTTCAGTTGTAGCAGAACTTCAAAATGCCTTCAATAGAAATAGTTTTTTCCCATCAGTTACAAATTACCTACAGACAAGTGATGCTTTAGAAGCTTCTTTTATAAATACGAATTTGTAGGAGAGTGACAGTCATTTTTGATGCATTATTTTCTGTTGTTTTTGCTTACAGTACTATGCATGTAGTTATATGTCATATTCTATACTTAAACATTTTCATGTGTTTTCTGCTCTCTCAAACATTATTATTTTAAGATGAGTTCAGAGAGATATTATAGTAGTGTTTAAAGAGTAAAAGTAGTATTTAAAGAGCTGGCCTTGAATTCAAAAAGACCTGGGTTTAAGTCTCATCTTTAACACATTGACTGTGTGATCCTAGACAAGTCACTCGGCTACTCAATGTACCAGGCAACGCTGTGCAGTTGAAGGTGATTGAAGCAGTTTTCTCACCTAGGAATTTGTGTACCAGTGAAATCAAAGGTCTGGTCCTTCTGCTATCCCTTAGGTGAACTGGACAGATTTAAACATGTAGATGACCAGCTTTGTTGGTGTGGTTGTGTTTATCCTTCGTTCTCGATGATGACATGACTTACAGTTGACCTTGATCTGAGTGAGGGAGGGCTGTGCAAGGTCAGCGGCCTCGCTTTCTCTTCTGAGCCATCTGGGTGCAGTGGCCTGACATTCATCAGGACGACTAGAGATGGCCCAGGATGCCATGTGAGCATCAGGAGGGAATGGGTGGAGAATAAAAGAGGGGTGGGGATGAAAAAGCTCAGAGGGGAATAGTTACAACTATCAGTGTGATTGGGATGAACTCCTCCAGAATGGAAACCAGCATTTGAATAAGACAAATAGCTAGAGAGTTTTCTACCATGTATATCAAGACTAAGTACATTCTTCTTGTGGTGGCTTAAGAGGTAATAGTGAGACATGTGTGCCTAAGTAAAGTAACACCAGTGAGTGCTGTCCTTTTTGGTATGTCTAGAAGTGCAGTAAAAAAAGCACCAACTTTTAAGTAAAAGGATCTAGATTTGAATCCTGCCTCAGATTCCTTTCCAGAGGGGTCAGTTGGCCTCCCCATGTCTCAGTTTCCTTATTTTTAAAACAAAGGAGTTGAATTAGAAATATTTCTCATCAAAATACATGATCCTATAATCATTTTACAGTGGGGGCATTGGGAAAAGAAGAAGAAAGAAAGCAAATATGGGGAAGGGAATGGGCATTTAGTAAGTGTCTAATATGTGGGCTAGACACTCTGCTAAGCACTTTACAGATATTATCTATCTTATTTGCTCCTGACAACAATCCTGGGAGTGCTATTATTATCTCCATTTTGCCATTGAGTAAACTGAGTCATATACAAGTTAAGTGACTTGCCTAGGATTACACAGCTAGTAAGCGTCTAAAGTAGCATTTGAATTGAGGCCTTGCGGACTCCAGGTTCAGTACTCTGTGCACTGTACCACTTAGCTAGCTGCCTCTAAGAGTTCCTAACCTTGAGTCTGTGGACCCCCAAGACATCCTCTGTCTTACATGGGGGGAAAATTATATCTGTTTTCATTAACCTCTAAGTGAAATCTAGCACTTCCTTCAGTTAGGAATTACTAAAAACAAATGAAAAAAAAAAACCTACCACCACCAAACTTATTCTGAGGAATCTATAGGCTTCAACAGAAAAGGGTCCAGAACACAGAAGAGGTTAAGAACTCCTGATTTAGAAAATCTTGTATAGGAATAGGTTGTTAGGAGTTATTGGTAAGACAATTTGAGAGGAGGCCAATAGGAGGCATTCTTGAGATGGTACATCTTGGAAAGACATCAAAACAGGTGCTGGTTCAGGTTAACTGACTGATAAATAGTAGTTGAAATGAAATGTATGGGACAGGCTTGGTTAAAGGAAGAGGTAGTTCCATTGTAGCCTAGGATAATCTGGTGGATGGGACCTCTAATAGGATGAAGACATTTTTACCTTGTAAGTGCTCTATAACATGGGTGTAGTTCAGAATCATGGAACATCTTTTGGGAAGTTGGAGTGCTGATAGACAGGTTTGAGGGTAGAGTGGGAAGTGGACATTAATTAGAAAAACCTAGGGGAAGAATATGGTATTTCATTAGAATTCTGTTTAGAGGCAGAGGTATATAAGATGTTCAGGAGGACTAGTACCTCTGGTGTGAGGGCTGCTCATCCACCTTTGTTGTCCCCCTGCCACCCAACTATTACCTGTGGCTCCAAGAAGCTATATAGCAAGTGCAGCCACAGCCAGGTAAAACAGGCTCAGCAGACAGGCTAAACTAGGTTGAGGGTAAATAACTGAGAGGCCTCAGACTTATTAAATTAGGGAGATGTCCATCCCAAACATGTGAAGAATGAGTGAGAACGGTTTGTTCCATCTGCTATGAAGGTAGCTGAAGGTGGCCGGGGTCATCCACTGCATTCTGAGTCATCACCAGCTGTGCTGACTTTTGTCTTTTCGGTGGACTTTGAAGATTCTGGAAGAGAGAGTGAAGATGATGATTTTGTGCAACTTTACCTCACTTAAGTCCAGTTCAGGAGCAAATCAAGACATCAGCCCATGATGTCATTGGTCTTCTTTGAAACAAAGGACAAACCACCACAACTGAGCAAATGAGAACCTCAGAGCATTTGAAGATGAGGCCTGTAGTAGACTAGTTTTGTCTTTATGCCCCCAACCCTTAGTACAGTGTCTGGCCTTACATAGGAACTGCTTAATACATACTTGTTAGCTCATCGCGAGTCAGTGTAGCTCTAGTCAATTAAGTAGCAAAACAACACATTCTTTAGGCATTGGTATTTAGGCAACTAAGAATAAACTTGATCAAAAATAAGCTATTAGAACATTTTTGTGGTGTCTTGAAAAAACTAAATATATATGGTTTGTATGTACATATATCTATATAGACATGAATATGTGTGTGTGTGCATGTATACATTTTTTTTCTTTTCTTTCCCTGGACTTTTGAGGAGCTTGTCTTGCCAAAGCAACCTTTACCAATGCAGATAAGTTATTACTCTGAAATTTAGAGTGGCTGGGGAAAGAAGAGAGGGTAGGGGCAAATAAAAGGGTCAGTGACTTGCCTAGGATCACGCAACCTATGTGTGTGTTTGAGGCAGAACTTGAACCCAGCACTTTCTGATTCTAAGGCCAGCTCTCTCTCTTTCTACTACTACTATTCTGTATTGTCTCTGACCTGGTATGTTGTTAATGGATAAGGATCATTCCTGCATTTTCATTGCAATAGGGATCTCACCAGTGAAGACACTTCCTCTTCTAAAGCAGAGAGACACCTTCTCTGCAATCCATAGCTATAGAGGTGGGGCAGGGTGATCTTCCCAGGGTGACATAGCCAACATGTGTCAGAGGCAGGATTTGAACCTCAGTGTTTTGGGTTCAAAGACCAGTTCCTTCATCCAATATGTCATATTTCCTCTATTTTTTTTAGCTCCATCATTGTAGATTATCAGCATGAGCTTGCATACATTGATGAGGCATGGAGTGGAGCTATCTGCTTGTAAAGATGCTGAAAGGGAGCTGTCTTCCAGTGACTAAACTGCCTCCATGACTTAACAACTATGGCATTAGTATCTCAGGGCTTTAAAAAATTGTCAGCTGCTCCAGCTAAGCCCTCACCTTGATTGGGCTTTGATCCTGTGGCTTATGTTCTCTACATTCATGAGTCTGAGGGTCAGTCAGGTAACAAACATTTATTGAGCACCTTCTATATATGAGGTACTATGCTAAGCTGTGGTTTGTCCTTCATTCTGGAAGAGGACCATGACATCAGGAAGATGATGCTATGACTTGCAAGTGGATTAGATTACAGTGAGGGAGGGTTGTGCAAAGTTATCAGCCTCACTATCTCCTCTAGAGCCATGTGGATGCAGTGGCCAGATATAGATCAGGACAACTGGAGATGGCCCAGGTTGCAATGGGAGACCTTGGCCTTTTTAAGCTAAGTCTTTTTAAGTCTTTCCTAGTTCTTATTTTAACTGAGGCAACACCCATTCAGTGATGAGGGCTGTTTAAGAAGTGAACCAAGGGATGGCCCCTTGAAAAAAAAATCAAACTGGGAGGAGAAGACCCTCAGGATTGTTTCTGACCAAAAGAGAAACAATGACTATTTATATTCACTCTGAGCCATCTGGACCCAAAACGTAACCATTAAGTAGTGCTTGGGCAGGGACCTATCGTTGGCCAATCAATGACACCTGGATTGAATTGGGTTTCAGTCATGGTCTTTAATAAAGAAATCTAGCCAGTAAACCCCAAGATATGAAGGGAGGCTTCAGGCATCAGAATTTACCTTTGGGCAGAGTACCCTCAGGTAAGGACGTGACCCATAGAGGAGAGGGAAAGGGAGAGAGTTTACAGAGAAAGGCAAAAATCAGGCCTTGCTTTCAAGGAGCTCACACTTTAATGGGGGAGGCAGTATGCAAACAACTACATAAAGAAAGGATATAGACAGGACAGACTAGAGATAAATTACAGAGAGAAAGGGCTAGAATTCCAGGGAATCCGAGAAGGTTTCTTCTAAGCAGGGTGATTTTAGCCAGAAGTGGGATTTTAGCCAGAAGTTGAAGGTAGCACAAGGAGGAACAGAATCCCAGGCTTTAGGACAACCAGTAAAGATGCCCTTGATCGTAAGACAGCATCAGTACATGAAGAGCCCTGTCCTAGCCCCTCTTCTCATCTTGTCTTTTTTTTCTTCATACTGTTTCATTTGGTGATCTCATTGACTCCCACGGGTTCTATAATTATCTGTATGCAGAAGATGCTCAGATCAGCTACAAACATTTTACCCACCCTCTTCAGTTTCCTGCTTTTCTTCTAATTTTAGCAAAATTGTATTTGTTAATGAAAGACCTTTTTAATTTTATCTTTTCAAAAGTATCCATTTTATCTCCCATGAGTCTTGATCTACTCTTTAGCATTTTCTGAATGCATTATATCATTTAAAAATATTTTTTTTCCTCTTTCTTAATTCCTATTCTCATGATTTCTTTTGTACTATTACGCCTAACGTTTATAGGATACGGTAAATAGTAGAGGTAATAATTAACATCTTTGCTTTACTTTTGATTTTATTGGAAAGTTCTCTAACTCTTCTCCATTATAATGTTTGATCTAAGTTTTAAATAGGTGATGTTTACTTTATTAAGAAAAGATCCACTAATTCCTGTGTTTTCTAATGTGTCTTTTTTTAAAATAGAGACAAGCACTGGATTTTGTCAAATCCCTTCTCAGCATGTTTTCAAGATCACTTAACAATATATCGTTAACATTATTTATCATATTTGTAATCTTCCTTATGTTGAACAAACCCTTCATTCCTGGGATAAATCCAACTTGGTCATACTGTTTAATCTTTCTAATATATTTTTGTAGTCTATTTATTAAATTTTATTTAAAATTTTTGCATCATTGTTCATTAGGGATATTGTTCAGTAGTGGTTTTTTTCTGCTTTGTCTCTTCCTGGTGTAGTTAACAAGACCGTATTTGTATCATAGAGATTTGAGGGGTTCCTTCATTTCCTATTACTGTTAACAGTTTATATTAAATATTAGAATTATTATTCTTTGAATATTTGATAGAATTCACATATAAATACATTTGGTTTTGGAGGTCTTTTTATCCTTTTGGGGTTCTTTTATGGTTTTTTAAAATCCTTTTTCTGATATTGGTTTATTTAAAGTCTAATATTTCTTTTGTTAATATTAACATTTTATATTTTTATAAATATTCATCCATTTCCTTTAAACTTATCAGTTTTATTATCATGTAATTGGTCAAAAATAATTTCTGATAATGTGTTTTGTTTCATCTTCAGTTGATTGTGTGCTTTCCCAGCATCTAACACATTGCCTGGCACGTAGTAGAGACTTAATAAATATTTGTTGATTGATTGATTTGATTGGTTTGGAAACGACTTATATAAATAATAAAGTTATTAGCACCACTTATATTAGTTAGAAACAACTTGTTAAGTGTTCCAAAATGTCCTTGCTTTCCTACTAACCAGCATGTCTGTAGGCATTTCTGGGTCTGAATTTACCTATTTATAAAATGGGAGTTTCAACTAGGGGATCTTTGAAGATCCAGCTTTAAACCTATGATTCTTTTGGCAATGAGAGTTCTGGGGCTGGAAAAGATCACCAGAGCACCTACAATGCCTAACACCACTCACGGGCATCCTTCAGTTTTCCCAAATCAACACAGCTTCTGATTTCCAGGCTTTGTCTTAATAAGAAAAGCTAGTGCTTATATAGTACTTTATGATTCTCCCCCAAATCCTGAAAGTTACACACTCTTAGTATTCTCACTTTACAGGGAAGGAAAATGAGGCTGAGAGGAGAGACCTGCTCAGGGTCATACAATGAAGAAGTATCTGAGGCAGGATTTGAGCACTCAGGGGCTCGGATAAAGTGGGGTCTTTACTGTGTCCACTGTTGGAAGAAATAACCATTAATGATGATGACCTCTCTTCCTTTCTTTTCTTACACAGCAATATAGGACAGAAATCACAGACTTGGAGCAGCCAGTCTTGGTCAGCCTGCCCAAGCGGAAGAGGGAGCCAGATGGAAGACCCACAAACCCTGCCTTGCTCATGCCTGAACTCTGTAATCTCACAGGTACTGACTGTGTGATTATCTTTTCTTTGGAGGGAAGACAGACACTCATCTATTTCTTTCTTGCCCATTAGTTCCACTTCTCTGCTTCATTTAACACCTCCTCTTTCAAGTGCTCTGGACTTTGTTTGAGACCTCCTCTTTGAACCCCTTCCCAACTCTTCAAGAGAAAGCTGCTCCTGCATCCCAAAGCTCACAGCAAACTTAGTAAGCCTTCTTAGCTCCTGTGTCTTTATCCTAAAGGTCTCACACGCTCAATGAGAATGAATGATAGGATCACTAAGAACATAGCTAAACTTACAAGGTTGTCACCCGAAAGACGGCACAGTGAACTCAGAAAATTCATCAAAAGTATTCATGGGTGAGTTTCTTTATTCTAGGGGGTCACAGCCTTTTTGGTGTGTCTTTTGGTAGTCTATTTTTAAATGCACACTATAAAATAAAGGATTGAGGAAACAAATTATATTGAAATACAGTTCTCAAAATACTGAAAAAGAAAAATTCTTAGACCCCAGGTTAAGAACCCCTGTACATATAATAGGTGAGTGATTTATGTTATCAAATTTTCATTCTCATCTTTGGTAACAGATGCTCAGAGTTGGTCAGATCAATCCAGTTCCTAGTGTCCTTCCAAGTTTAACTCAATTATCACCTCTTATATGAGACCTTTCCAGATTGAAATGACTTTTTTGGGTCTGTGTGTATGCATATGAGTATGTATATGTGTATATTATACATACACACATGTATGCACACGTACACACACATAGTAGATAGGTGTGCACACTCTCTCTCCCAAGACAATACAAACAACACAAAAATCAGGAATTGTTTCACCAGTGCCTTCGACATAGCAGGTCCTCAGTAAATATTTAGTAATCAAATCAGGACAATATCAGCTCCGTAGATAGATAGGCAGCAGACAACTGAAAGCTAAACTTAGAGTCCATTCTTACCTTTCTAGTTTGTACCAGACAGCTGTAATAGGAGACACAAGTTAAATGAGTTGGGACAACTCTAACTGTTTCTCAGCTCTGTTTGTCATTCAGTTGCTGGAGACAACCCCAAAAGCAGAGTAAGACAGGACAAAGAGCTGCCTTTGGGCTATCTTTGTGTATCTTGGGGTGACCACAACTTTGTCAGAGCTTGAAGTGGCTTTTCAGAATCTCAACCCAGAGAGGTACTGATGGCTTTGGGAACCCCCTTGAACTCTCCTTGAATCTTTCCACTTGATCTGGTGTTTGCCTGAGGCCATAAGCTTTCATTATCTCTATGTCCAAATCTGTTACCCTCAACCTAGCCTAACACTCCATTGTCTCTCCTATCCTTAATCCTATTCTCTTGGTTCCTGGAGTCCAACCTCTAGTCACCCCTGTTCCTGGCCACTCCCATCAAGACTGTCCCTGGACCCTTCCTCCCATAGTCCCAGATTACTTGGTCACCCCTAGATCCCTCCCACAGTCTTTCAGTACATAAGATCCTTCTTGCCTCCAAGAAAATGCTCAGAGCTCAGATTCAATCTGGCCTGCTGGCATTAGCATTACAAATGTTCAGATTCCTTAAGACTCTGCCCAGTATGGCAGATCTTTAATTTGTTTTTCTTTGGCTGAAAGAAGGCTTGAGTCAAATTCATTTTGGCAGGACCCAGTATGTTGGTATTTTGGGGTCCTGAGCACCCCTAAACCTCAACACTACCACCTAAGACTTTTGGTTAGGAAATGTTTGTCTTGATTCTGGTTCATCTCTTATTGAATATCATATCACTTTTATTTATCAGTGCCCCAATACTTTTAACTTGACAGTAATGCTGATGTCCAGAAAGAGCTTCAGGAATGGGGTTTAAACTTTGAAAAACAATCATTATCTCTCACTGGAAGAGTTTTGCCGGTACAGATACTCAATGAGGACAGAAAAGTAAGTTTCTTGGATTGAGTTGGGTGGTTTTTTTAATCATCAGTTCAGTTTGGTCCAGAGTAAACCTACTCATACAAGTAGAGAGAAGAGCAGAAGTTTTACCTTGTTCTTTTACTAGGCTTTCTGCTGTATTTCCACCTGAATGGAAAAAGTAAACTAACTTACCACCATAAGTATAGTTTGTTGTTTTTTTACAGTGTTTAAAGGTTTGCAAAGTACTTTACAAATATTATCTCTTGTGATGCTCACAATAACCCCCAGAGGTAGGTGCTATTATGATCCCCATTTTACAGATGAGGAAATTGAGACAGATAGGTTACGTGAATTGCCCAGGGTCACACAGCCAGGAAGTGCCTGAGGTCACATTTGAACTCTGGTCTTCTGACAGCAAATCCAGCGCTCTTATCCACTAGGCCCCCTAGTTGCTTCATCACAAATAAGAAACCATTAGTTTGACACATTCCTCTTTAGAAGCACAAGTTACCTTTGTAGACAGTAATGGCATGTCTGTTTTAGGCCTGGGGAGAGTGTCTCTGCTCTTGACTCTCCCTCCTTTCACAGCTGCTGAAGGGATCTTCTTAAAGCATGGGTCTCCCCTTCTCTAAAAGCTCCAGTGGCTCCCCCTTTGTTCTAGAGCAATGGGCTCCTCTGTCAGATATTTATAGCCCTTCACAGCCCCATTCTGTCCTGTCTCTCCAGGCTTATTGCACCTCACCCCCCTTTATGCCCAGGGCATTCTAGCCAACTGGTGTCCTTAGTGTTTATGACTCCATTTCCCATCTTTAGGCTTCCTGCCTCCTCTGCCTGGAATGCTCTTTTACTCCCTCTCTATCCCTTAGAATTCTTAGCTTCCTTCAAAACCAAGCCTAAGTGCGACCTCCCACTGGAAGTCTTTCTTGCTTTCTGTTGTCACCCTTCCCCCGCCCTTCCCCATAAGCACTGTATTAGCTTGCCTTGCACATTTATTGGACAGTTGGCTGGTGCCATAGGGCACAGGATCCCAGAGTCAGGAAGATGCATCATCATGAGTTCTTATCTGGCCTCAGTATTGGTTGTCTGGCACTTGAGAGGCACTTAACTTATATATGTTGACTTATTGGAATTTAAATAGTTGTAAAGCACAGTTAACTTTTTATAACATGTCTTTTAACTCTTTCTTACCTAGGCTGTCTCTATCCAGTGTACAGATTGGTCAAGAGAAATTAAAAAGGGACGCTTGAGTTATCCTAAAGCACTAACTAATTGGCTACTTGTCTTTAATTATGAAAATTCAAGACTAGCACGAATGCTATGGGAGAAACTAAATTTAATTACACATGACTTAGGTATAAATTTGAGGCCCCCCAAATGGTAAGTACAGTTAAATTTTTCCCATGATTTAGAAATTAAATGCTAGTAGTTGACAAGTTATGCATTTGGAGGAGTTTTTTTGCAAATACTTTGAGTCAGAATCTAGGGTTAAATAATCCAGTACAGATTGTTCAGCAGTTCTTAAAATATGCCTTCTTTGACTGGTTATAAAGGGGACCCTTGCTATTTGAGAAAAATAGAGCTTTCACCTGCTGCCTACGTCCCCTCAAAAGCCCTCAGTCCACAAGGTTTGATCCTGGCTCCTTACCTCTAAAAGGTCGGTTTCTCTCTTTTGCCTATGGCTTCAATTTCAGGGGCTCATTTTCCCCAAAATATAGGTAACAGTCTTTCTCAACTCCGACAAAGGCAGTGAGTGTACAGTATGAGTATCATGTGAACATTGTATGTTATGGGTATCACAACCTTTCTTTCACCTACCACAGAAAATTCAAAAGACACACAGAAAACTCACAGGAGCCCATGAATGGATACAAAACCATAGTCCTGAGA
Organism: Notamacropus eugenii; assembly: GCF_028372415.1. NCBI lineage: Eukaryota > Metazoa > Chordata > Mammalia > Diprotodontia > Macropodidae > Notamacropus > Notamacropus eugenii. The sequence goes on from NC_092875.1 coordinate 45,604,016, forward strand.
TAATCCATTAGACTCTCCCACACTCATCCCAGAAAGGTCAAAATACTTTGGGGACTACTGAACAAGCACACTGCATTGATCTTGAACTGGCACTATCTGAGAAGCTCACATCAATAGCAGGGAAAGGTGGGCAAGAAGATATGTTAAAAGACAAGAGGGTGGCATGGTTATTAAGAGGATGCTCATGGACAGCAATCCAGGAACTGGGGCAGAGCATAGGGGTGATGGTCACCAGGGATAGGAAGAGGGATGTCATCATCTGAACATAGTACGTTATGTTCCCCTTAGACCAAAAGAGGAACCAAATGAAGGAATCTGGCCCAGAATGACAATGAACAAGTGATGAAGACTTCATTTCTTCAGTTATCTGATGGACCTATCATTTTTCCAAAGAAACAACAGCAAATAATTTCTTAATTTTCCAAAATGGTAATTCCATTTTTCAAAAATAGGAGGAACCCACTTGGGGAAATACATTTTCTATCTGATTCTCTCCAATGTGGAAGAACTAGTTTCTGCGGCAAAAATGATGAGAACCTTGGGGAGAATGTGGGCTAGTATTAGCTGATTGCAAGCTGAATTTGGGTCAGTGGTCTGATACCTCTCTGATTCGAGGGATGGAGGACAGAGCGAAACAATCCCTTCACAGAGAGCTCCAAATGAAAGAGTTCTGCATTTGTCACTGGGATTTTTGCGTGGATTCAATTCATCAGTCATTCAGTAAACACTTATTAAGCACCTATCAAGTGCCAGGCACTGTGCTGCTAAGCACTGGAGATATGAAAAGATACAGGAGACCATCCCTGCCCTCAAAGAGCTCACTCTCTAATGGGGGAGACAGCACGGAAAGAAGCAAGCTGTAAACAGGATAAGGAGGGGAAAATGAAGAGAGGAAAGGCACTTCTTCCTGTAGAAGATGGGATTTTAGTTAGGATTTGAAGGGGGCCGTGGAGATCAGTAGTCTGAGTTGGAGAAGAAGCCCCCTGAGCCAAGAGAGTGAGGCCGCTGTCACTGGACTGAAGACAGAGGTGTAAGAAGACTGGAAAGGGAGGAGGGGGCTAGGCTTTGAAGGGCGTCAAACACCATCATCATCTTCATCACGCCTTGCCCAGGATGAAGTCATCCCTGGGAAACTCAGCATCATGTAGATCGCTTCAGCTTTGCTGCTCACACTTCGTCGATACCCTGTCGGTAATTTCTTCTCTGTAAGACTGGAGGGTAGAGCGGAAAAGCCTCCTGGCATAGCATAGCCTCCTTTTATAGGTAGTAGCTCAGCATGACAAACGGCTCTTCATTTGCCCCCAGTAACTCTATTTGGTTTCTGCTCTGTCATTGGCTTCTCCCATCCCTTTGAGGCACCCTTAAGCACCTCCAAATCCCAGCTGCTTTTTGTGTTTTCTTCCCTTCTTGAGAGCAGGGGCTGCCTGTCTTTTTCTTATTGAATCCCTAGCACTGGAACGTGGTGGACATTTAATGAATGTTATCATGCTGTTTGTCATATTGCATACCTTAAATAAGAAATCTAATTTAATTTGAGGTTACCTTAAGAGGCATTTTATGGTGTATAGAGCATAGGATATGGAGCTGGGAAGACCTGAGTTCAAATTCTACTCAGACAGCTACTTAGCTATGTGACCCTGGGCAAATCTCAGTTTCCTCATTTGTAAAATGGGAATAATAATAACACCTGCCTTCCAGGGCTGTTGTGAGGATCGATTAAGTTGATATATATAAAGCACGTAGCGAACTTTGAAGTACCATATACATGCTATATATTACTGTCAGTATCGTTAGTCCGATTGTATTTTGCTCTGGTCAGATGGTATTATCATTAGTTCTGAAAACTGCCTGTCAGGAATGACGTTGGTAAGCCTCCAGAGGAAGGTGCTGTGGGTGGTGAAAGACTTCAAGACCTTGCCATCTAAGGACCAGCTGAAGGGAGTAGGGGGCTCAAGGGAGGCACACTTGTCCTTATGTATTCTCAGGATTGTTGTGTGGAATAGACTTGTTCTTCTGGTTTCCAGAGGGTAACTGTCGGAACAAGAGGGAGAAGATTCAGAAGGACCCTCTCCAGGAGACCTGTAGCTAATCAACAGGGCATGCACGGAAGGTGGTGCTTTCCTTCCTCACTGGAGGTCTTTAAGCAAAAGGTAGATGACTTCTTGTTGGCAGTATGGTAGTAGAGATTCTCTTTGCTATGGATGGGACTAAGTGGCCACCAAGGTCCCTGCCCATTCTGAAAAATATCTATGCTTTCTTCTAAAATAGAGTTCTTGTTATTTATCCTATCAATTTAGTCCATTTTTAATGAGACAGCTCATCTACAAATGACTTCCACTTTGGTAAACAGGAATTTTCTAAAACAGTTTTATGTAATCCTAGGGAAATCCATCCAGTCTTCCTTCTTTCACTCCTCCTTCTCTTCCTCCCTCCCTCCTTCCTTCCTTGTTTTCTCCTTTCCTTTTCTCTCTTCCTTTCTCCCTCTCCTTCCTTCCTTCCTTCCCTCTTCCCCTCCCTCCCTCTCTTCTTTCCTTTCTTCCCTCTCCCTCCTAGACTGATTCTGAGAAAATTTTGAGATTCTCCTGTGTAAAAGGCAGCTTAGCTTAAATACGTGTATTTTGAAATGTTTCCTTCATTAGACTTGAAATAGAGAACTCCTTTGCATCTGTAGCCATAAATCGGTCATTTCATTTTCCTGTGCCCAGATGTGGACCCTGAGGTGATTTTCGCACCTGTTCTTGCCTCAGTATCTGCCTGTCACCTCAGCGGCCACAAACCATCTGAGATTCTGAACTCAGTAAATTTGACTTTTAGACTTCTTACAAAAGGAAAGCAGAAGGGTCTAAGAGGAAGGACTTCAGGTTTGCTTCTTAGTAGATTTTTTGGTGCTAAACTTGGCTTTGGACTTAAATATCATCACTGGTTTGCTCTGACAGTCTTCAGTTTCTTGGCCTTCTTCAACTTTGGGCTTATTGGCTGGAGCCTTTGTGGAAGCATTCTTCTTGGACTTGGGCACTGTCTTTTGTGAGGACAGGATAAAGGATAACTTCTGTGGTTTGTGATCTCTTGCCCTCAGTTGGACTTCTGGATTGCAAGAGAAGAATCAGGAGTCATGGGACCTCAGAATACCATAACTGGGGATGCAAGGAAAAGATGTGTCAGTATCTATAGTCTAAAAATAAAGGCTTCGAATCCTGCTTAAGATTGGTTCTGTGATTGGGGATAGACAGTGGTAATCATTATTATTTGCACCTTTTTCCTAAGAAAAGTGAGTCTCTTCTCTTTGTTCATTTGAATAGAGCTTATGTGGTCCTTTGCGCAGAACATCCAAGAGGGAGCAAAAGAATGGAAGGAGAGAGAGAAGTGGAGAGAGTGGGTTAAGGGAAGGGAGAGTGAGACTGAGAGGGGAAGAGAAGGTAGAGATGGTAAGGAAGATGAGAGATGGGGGAAAGGCATGGAGAATGACCTTTTAAAAATATTTTATTTTCATGAAGATTTATCTGTCCTCCCTCCCCCCAGTAAAGCAAGAAAAGAAAACAAAACTTGTTACAAACCTTCATAGTCAAACCAAACAGTAAAAACCTACACATATGTATGTGTGCGTCCTACACACACACACACACACACACACACACACTTTCATAGTCAAGCTAAACAGTTTCTCACATTGACCATTTTCAAATATATACGTATGTACATACATATAATATATATTCACACATATACATACATAAATACACATACAAGTACATATGTACGTACCTGTGTACGTGTCCTGAGTCTTTCTCTTTGTCAGGCCCTGTGGCTGACAGGCTCATTCTGAATGAAGCTCCACCTGGTGGTCAACTCAAATCTTGACCTCCAGGTTTATGTAAACTCCCTGCCTGGATTTTTACCTGTTCGACAACATACATGAACCAGTGCTCCAAGAAAATACCACTCGTGGTAGTCACATCCGAAGACTAAAAACCAAGTTTTTTCTTTTAAAAAAAAAAAAAAACAAATACAAGGAATTTCAGTTCTTGGATTTTAGGGACAAACTTCTATTAACTGTCTTTGATAAGGATGTGTATTTATATAGCCCTCAAAAGTACATTCTTCACAGCATTCTTGATTGGTAAGCAAGGCAAGTATTATCCTCATTTTATAAAAATGAAAACTATAATTTCAGTGATTTGGCAAGGGTCATACTACTAGTGTCAGAAGAGGAAGTCAGTAGACCTGGTCTGGAGCTCAGGCCCTAATGGTGACCAGCCCTGCTTCCAGCATGCCCAGGGGACACTTGCTACAAGCAGATGGGAAAAAGTTTAGGATAATACCATTCATTTGGCAAAGACCCTTAAACTTTGATCCTGAGAATTGAAAGGAAACCTCAAGTATAAGTGGTTTATAGGTAATCTCTCAGTAAACATCCGGATTCTGATTAAATAGAAGTACTGAGAAAAGGATCCAGTTTTCAGTTAACTATAATGCCTGTTATTACTACATAACCTTGGGCAGGTTAGTGCCCTTTAGTAGATCAAACTTTGTTGCTTTGGGGTAAAAGCTAATAATAAGAGGAATATTGAAATGAATGAAGATCAGAGGTGCCATAATAGATAGGAGGAACATTGTATTTGTTAAGAATGATGGGGAAATAATTCCTTCTATTAGAATATCAGAAAGCAGCACATAAGCATATATGATAAAAATCTGTGAGTGGTGTACTGACAGTGAAGGGAAGAGATTGGAAAGGAAAAAATATATGAATATATAGTATCAGATGTTTTGTAGGCAAATCTGGTAAGGGATTGGAAGGTTTTTTCCCCTCCTTTCTGTTGACATTTTTAACAAATATTTTTAGTCATTTCTGGGTGCCTTTATACTATTTGAATTTTTATTCTTAATACCTTTTTGTATTGCCATCTTTCTATTCAGATTTGATGTTCTGAGTTCATCACTATATGAAACCTTTTCAAGCTTGTGTGAGTGATATGGCTTGAACTGGCTTCTGATTTTTGAATATAATGAGAGTGTATTTATTCCCTTCCTAGGTGTCCAGCACGAGATAAAATTGAAGAGTATCTTAAAGTCTTAAAGGACAATATTACACCAGAGACTCAGATTGTAAGTAGCCAGTTGTTCAGTTCTGAAATAGCAAGTATTTGATTCTTTATTTCTAGATGGCTACACTCAACTGCCCTCCTGTGACTTCACACTCAAGAGAGTTAAGAATGACGCGCTGGGGATGCAAAAACAAAAATGGGATGCCCTGACTGAGCCTATGTTCTCTGGTGGGGGTGTTGGGAGAGCTAAGAGAAGGCTATACCACAATCACATATATGTAAGTTGAGGGAGAAAAAACCAGCAACTGGAAGAATGAGGGAAGACTTTGTAAAGGAAATGTCCCCTGGGCTGACCTTTGAAGGACGGTGCTGGATTGTGAAAGATGGATAATCCAGAGAACATTCCAGTAATGGGGGATGGCTTGGGTGAATACAGAAAAGCAGGAGATAGAATGGCAGGTTTGGAGAAGACCGTTTTTTTTTTTTTTAACTTTTATTTTATTTATTTATTTATTTAACTTTTAACATTCATTTTCACAAAATTTTGGGTTCCAAATTTTCTCCCCTTTTGTCCCCTCCCCCCACCCCAAAACACCGAGCGTTATAATGGCCCCTGTCTGTCAATCTGCCCTCTCTTCTATCATCCCTCTCTGCCCTTGTCTCCATCCTATACCCCTTTACCTGTATTTCTTATTTCCTAGTGGCAAGAACAGTACTCAACAATTGTTCCTAAAACTTTGAGTTCCAACTTCTCTTCCTCCGTCCCTCCCCAACCCTTCCCTTTGGAAGACAAACAATTCAATATAGGCCAAATCTGTGTAGTTTTGCAAATGACTTCCATAATAGTAGTGTTGTGTAAGAACTAATTATATTTCCCTCCATCCTATCCTGTCCCCCATTACTTCTGTTCTCTCTTTTGATCCTGTCCCTCCCCATGAGTGTTGACCTCAAATTGCTCCCTCCTCCCCATGCCCTCCCTTCCATCATCCCCCCCACCCTGCTTATCCCCTTATCCCCCACTTTCCTGTATTGTAAGATAGGTTTTCATACCAAAATGAGTGTGCATTTTATTCCTTCCTTTAGTGGAATGTGATGAGGGTAAACTTCATGTTTTTCTCTCCCCTCCCCTCTTTATCCCTCCACTAATAAGTCTTTTGCTTGCCTCTTTTATGAGAGATAATTTGCCCCATTCCATTTCTCCCTTTCTCCTCCCAATATATTTCTCTCTCACTGCTTGATTTCATTTTTTTAAGATATGATCCCATCCTCTTCAATTCACTCTGTGCACTCTGTCTCTATGTGTGTGTGCGTGTGTGTGTGTGTGTGTGTGTGTGTGTGTGTGTAATCCCACCCAGTACCCAGATACTGAATAGTTTCAAGAGTTACAAATATTGTCTTTCCATGTAGGAATGTAAACAGTTCAACTTTAGTAAAGTCCCTTATGACTTCTCTTTGCTATTTACTTTTTCATGCTTCTTTTCATTCTTGTGTTTGAAAGTCAAATTTTCTTTTCAGCTCTGGTCTTTTCATCAAGAATGCTTGAAAGTCCTCTATTTCATTGAAAGACCAATTTTTCCCCTGAAGTATTATACTCAGTTTTGCTGGGTAGGTGATTCTTGGTTTTAGTCCTAGTTCTTTTGACTTCTGGAATATCCTATTCCACGCCCTTCGATCCCTTAATGTAGAAGCTGCTAGATCTTGTGTTATCCTGATTGTATTTCCACAATACTTGAATTGTTTCTTTCTAGCTGCTTGCAATATTTTCTCCTTGACCTGGGAACTCTGGAATTGGGCCACAATGTTCCTAGGAGTTTCTCTTTTTGATCTCTTTCAGGCAGTGATCTGTGGATTCCTTGAATACTTATTTTGCCCTCTGGTTCTAGAATCTCAGGGCAGTTTTCCTTGATAATTTCATGAAAGATGATGTCTAGGCTCTTTTTTTGATCATGGCTTTCAGGTAGGCCCATAATTTTTAAATTGTCTCTCCTGGATCTATTCTCCAGGTCAGTTGTTTTTCTAATGAGATATTTCACATTATCTTCCATTTTTTCATTCTTTTCGTTTTGTTTTGTGATTTCAATTTTGAAAGAACTATTTTCTTCAGTGAGCTTTTGAATCTCCTTTTCCATTTGGCTAATTCTGCTTTTGAAAGCCTTCTTCTCCTCATTGGCTTTTTGAACCTCTTTTGCCAGTTGAGTTAGCCTATTTTTCAAGGTGTTAATTTTCTTCAGTATTTTTTTGGGTCTTCTTTAGCAGGGTGTTTACTTGTTTTTCATGCTTTGCTTGCATGTCGCTCATTTCTCTTCCCACTTTTTCCTTCACCTCTCTAACTTGATTTTCAAAATCCTTTTTGAGCTCTTCCATAGCCTGAGCCCATTGAGTGGGCTGGGATACAGAAGCCTTGACTTCTGTGTCTTTCCCTGATGGTAAGCATTGTTCTTCCTCATCAGAAAGGAAGGGAGGAAATGCCTGTTCACCAAGAAAGTAACCTTCTATAGTCTTATTTTTTTTTCCCTTTTCTGGGCATTTTCCCAGCCAGTGACTTGACTTCTGAGTGTCCTCTCCACCCCCACCTCGCCTCCAGATCGGCCCAGCCAGCACTTGGGGTCTGAGATTCAAATGCTGCTTCCCAGCCTCAGGGCTTTGGGCGGGGGCAGGGCTGCTATTCAGTGTGAGATTAAGTTAAGGTGCTCAGGTCAGGGCAGGGCCTCCTCACGGACTCAGTTCCCTCAGGGGGTTTATGCAGAGACCTTCAACAATGGATCCAGGCTCCTGCCTACTTGGGGAGCCCTGGTCTGCTCCCGCCTCCACTGCTGCCTCCCGAGGGGGCCTGAGTTATGGGGGTACCCCACACCCCTCTCAACCCGCCAAAGAGACCCTCTCACTGACCCTTGTCACCTGTAGGTGGGGGACCCACGCGGCCGCTGGAGATTCTGTCCCTGAAGCCTGCTCGGATCTGCTCCTTTCCACACCATGCCGCAGAGGCAGGGTTGGGCTCTGCTCCGGGTCCGGGGTGCGAGGGGCCTTTTGCGAGAGGTTTTCAGGCTCTCTGGAGCAGAAATCTCCTCTGCTCCATTGTTCTGTGGCTTCTGCTGCTCCAGAATTCGCTGGTGGTTCTTTTTTTACAGATATTTTATGGGCAGTGGGTTCGGAGGTAGTGTATGTGCGTCTTTCTACTCCGCCGTCTTGGCTCCGCCCTCTCTGGAGAAGACCTTCTAATCCAGTATCCTTTTACCTTCCCATCCTTATCACATCTTCATGTATTCTCCCAAACATACCATGGTCCTTTTATGCCCTTTGCATGTGCTATTGAATCACTCTCTCTACCTGTCCTTCTGGGTTCCACTACCTTCTCTCAGATGTTTCCACTCCGCCCTCAGTCTGTAAGGATCTTAACTCCCACATCAAGTAACCTGCTTGATCTCTCTGTTTTTAACTATAACTTAAAATAATGCCTCACATATGAATTCTTTATAATCCTCCCAATAGATTGAGTCTGAAATCTTATCTTATTAAAATTTTGTGTCTCTCCTGATGTCTAGTATGAGGCTAGATACTTTGTGAGGGTTTGTTATATGTAATTGAATTCCATAGGGCCAAATTAGGATCAGGAGGTGAGGGAGGCCAATTTAAAAAAAAAAAAATTATTCAACTGTAGAATTGGCTGACTCATAGTAACCGTACTAGTTGATATTGATAATGCCCTTGGATATTTAAAAAACTATTTATTTGATTTTCTTCAGCCACCCTGGTGAGCACAATCACCTGTCTAGTAAGTGCCAGAGGTAAGATTTGAATATAGGTTTCACCTGATTCCAAGTCTAGCCATTTTTGGACTATACCATGTTGCTCCTTTTTTAACCATAAGCTTCAGTTTGCTACATGTGTTGAGGCAGCACCATGAAGACCATCTGTCAGTGATTTGACAGACTGACCCAAAGCTTTGTATAGGAAATTGGAATAGATAAATTCCTGGTATCTCTTCTCCATATAAGATTCTAATCTTGCTATGGTATAGGGTTTAAGACTTTCCATTTTCTGCCTCATACTGGTACATCCTTACTGGTTATTGTTCTGGAGTAGGACTTGTGTCATGTAAGCTGCTATTTGAACTGCTCCCCAAATTCAGGGTTGTGGTTTGCCTACCTACTGTTGTTCCTGCTATTTTGAGGGGGGGGGGCAATTTATAGATCTATATGTTTTCTAATCATATGCATTTAGGACTCAATTCAAGAGTTCTTTGATGAAATGAGAGCTGGCATTTATAATGCTTTTTAAAGTCTGTAAAATACTTTACAAATACCTTATTTTATCCTTTTGACAGCCCTAGGAGGTGGGTGCTAGGGAGGTCCTCCCTATTTTATAGTTGTGGAAATTTAGGCTTGGAGAGGTTAAGTAAATTGGCTAGGGTCATACAGCTAGTAAGGGACTGAGGCCATATTTGCACTTGGGTTTCTCTGTCTCCAGGTCTACCACTCTATCTACTATGCCACCTCATTTGCCTTACAACTTAATGAGTCTCTAGGAGTGGTTGGTTATCTGCTTTTATTTTATAATCCTGTTAAGGTAGTCTATAAACTCTAAGGGTTCCCTTCCAAGAATCAAGAAAGGGATTGTGTCAGGAGAATTTCTGGCTCAGACTTCTTGCTGCCACTGGGGTAAGAGAAAGACTATGATGAGAAAGGAAACCTGGCTCAAAAGGACACTGCCTCAGCCTTTATTTTGACCTTCTAGACATTGTTCCTTGAAAGATCAAAGGTCACAAAACCTGCAGAATCAAGATTGGAAAAGGAGCCACAGCTCCTTTTTTGTCCAGCTCTGAAAGGTGTCCTTATTTTCCCTCTTCTGTTACTTGTTTCCAGACATATAGTTCTGTAAAGTTCTGCATACTATTTATACTCTATAGATTATCTCTATACCATTTACAGAGTTCAGGTAAAGATAGAAAGCACAAATAATTATGTGAAAATGGAAACTCCAAATTTCAAATTTTCAGATGAGTTAGCTTAATTTGATGTCTTCCCTACAGCTCTGATGTTTATAAGGTTAATTCCATAAGGTGTGATCTGGATTTCCTGGAAAGGTCTAACAAAGGCCAATGTAATTAGGTTTTGTAAGACCCTACTAAGTTATAATCTTAGCACGAGCAAGTTTAAGCAACATGACCTTCCAAAAACTCTTTAAGTGGCCTAGAACCTAGAAAGTTGATCTACTGGAAGAAATCCCTCTGCAAATCTGCCTTAGAAAAGAAGATCCATTCCAGTACTGTTAAGTAACATCCCAATTAAAGATACCAGGAATATCTCAGAGTTTAGGTGGACCAAACTAGACAATTTGTGGATAGTAGGATGGATGGCTTTGATACAGAATTTTCAAGGGAAAGTGCTTCTCAGAAGCAGATAACTTCTGTAGATGAACTTTAAATAACTGTAAATAACTTTAGTAGATGACTAAACCTAGGATGACAGGATAAGAAATCTATGATTCAAATGTACATTAACTGAATGTTGCATATGTGTTTAACCAAACCACTAATATCACGAGGCACCTGAATTGCATTGTGTTGGGATTGGAAGCTCAATTCCGTGTGGACAGTCTCGGGCGGGTAAAGGTGGGAGCTTCTAAATCTTAGAGCTCTCACGAGACCCACCCCAGGAAACGGCAGGGAATCGAGGTGAACCGAGCTATCTCGAGTAATTCCGCCTCTTCCCGTGAGAAACGTGATGGGAGAGAGATCTCCCCGCCCTCGAGATGGTCCCAGATCTGGGCACACCTAGTTACCTAACAGCACGGTATTCAGATGCAAACTATGCGGCTGAAGGTTAAGTAGGATTGAGGAAGCCTGAAAGCGCTCTTAGCACGTGAGGAGCCAAGAGGACAGTAGGCTCCGCTTCTCTTCTTTCCTCTCTCCCCTCCCTCTCTCTCCCCGCTTGTACTTCTACTTCCAATCCCTTAAGATCCTAGCCTCCTTAACTTTCTGCTTAACTTTCTGCTTGCCTGGGTCCTCTGTCCCTCCCGTGTTCTCCCCTCCCCTCTCTCCACTTCCACTCTCATTCCAATCCCACCCTGGCCTCTCCGGCCCTTCCTTACAAAATTCTCGGAGGTCGTTTAACTCTATAGTGACCCCCGCCTCCCTGCATTCCCTGTAAAGTATCTCAGCCCAGACCTCCTGTTCCTCTGGCTTTATTACTGGCAGTAGATTCCCCATCTCTGCCCTTTTCCCATGGGTGTGGGAAGCTTCTCTCACTCTTTCTCTCCTTCCGAATCTAGGATTCGGGACTCGCTTCTTTCACAGCCCCTTCTGGGTGTTCCCCCAAAACACCCAGGATATCTGCGCTCCTGTCCCTGTTCGGAGACGCCAACTGCCAGGCCTAGAGGCCTGTGTGGGCTACCCGAGTCTTCTTACCTCACCTCCGAGGTCTTCGGTTGGCCAAAACCGGATGCTCATATGAGAGAAAGGACGTTCCAGAGTCGAACAAGGGTTGAGCTTTATTTCAGGGTCTCGGTTACAAGTGCAGGGGGGTCTTCCTTAGGAGGAAGAGGGGGAGATTTCCTAAGGAGGCTAAGATCTTAAGGGATTGGAAGTAGAAGTACAAGCGGGGAGAGAGGGGGAGGGGAGAGAGGAAAGAAGAGAAGCGGAGCCTACTGTCCTCTTGGCTCCTCACGTGCTAAGAGCGCTTTCAGGCTTCCTCAATCCTACTTAACCTTCAGCCGCATAGTTTGCATCTGAATACCGTGCTGTTAGGTAACTAGGTGTGCCCAGATCTGGGACCATCTCGAGGGCGGGGAGATCTCTCTCCCATCACGTTTCTCACGGGAAGAGGCGGAATTACTCGAGATAGCTCGGTTCACCTCGATTCCCTGCCGTTTCCTGGGGGGGGTCTCGTGAGAGCTCTAAGATTTAGAAGCTCCCACCTTTACCCGCCCGAGACTGTCCACACGGAATTGAGCTTCCAATCCCAACAGCATTGGGTGTTAAGGAAGGATCCAGAAGAGATTAAAAACGTGAAAGGATATTTAACTGGGACATTGGGGATTTGTTGCCAAGAATAGTCTGGATCAGGGCAGTTTTGAAAACACTGTGTTTTATAATACTTTATTGTGGTAGTTAGTGCTTCCCAATACTTGCATCTACCTGTACAAATGCCTGCCAGATAAATAAAAGTATCTGTAGAAGAAAACAACAGTATATAAGAATGTAGTTGGATCTTATGTGATATTAGACCAAAATGGGCACTGTGGCAGGAGGTCTCTTACTGCCACTGTGATGAAAGAACACATTGCCCAGTCTCTATTTTGAACTTCCAGACATTCTTTTTGAGAACTTGAGGGTCAAAATACCTGCAGTGCCCAACACATGGAAGGTACCAAATTCAGGTAGCCTTGTTGAATCATCATTTTCTATGAGTGAGATTATCTCTGTGCAGATTACTCTCAGAGCTATATATCCAGCTCTCATCTCTTTCCTGAGCCACAATTGTTAAACATTTCCAAATGGATATCTCATAGACATCTCAAACTCAATCAAGTCTAAAGTAACTCATTTTCTTGCCCTCTAAACCTCTCCTTCCTCTAATCTTCTCTTTTTCTCTTGAGAGATACCATCATCCTTCTCATCAGTTCTATACCTCATCTACTCATTGCTTTCCATTTCTATCTTCATGCCTTTGCACAAGCCATGCTTCATGCCTACATTAGCTTCTTTTCTTATTTCTACCCTTAAACGCCTTAACTTCCTTTGCAATTCACCTTAGGTTCAGTGTTCTCCTGGAAGCCTTCTCTGATCTTCCTACTCATTGTTATGTTCTCTCTAGCCAAATTACATTGTATTTACATATCTATCCCAATTCATTGTTCTTCTGGTAGAACAGAAGCCCCTCAAAGGCAGGTGATAGTCTTCATTTCACCTTCCTGCCTCTCTGCAGTGCGTTGCACCATGCCTTGTATACAGTAGGAACTAAATACATGCTTGTTGAATGAATGACTCTTTGTGATAGGAGTTATCTTTTGTTTTAAAGGCTGTTTGTCTGCTGCCCAATAATAAAAAAGACAAGTATGATGCTATAAAAAAATACCTGTGTACAGTCTGCCCAGTTCCAAGTCAGTGCATAGTAGCTGAAACTTTAAACAAGCCCCAAATTCTCCTGACAGTTGTTACCAGGCTGGCCCTGCAAATGAATTGCAAGATTGGAGGACATCTTTGGAAGGTTTCTATCCCTGTAAGTTGTACTTTATTGGAATGTCTCTTTTTTTGTGAATATTTACAGATTAGTGTTTTTGGCTGTAGTTTAGGCATATTTAGAAATTTTGATACTTCTGAGCAATAGTATTGATGGAATTTAGGAATTTTCTTCTGGAAGCCTGGAAATTCAGATAGAATTGAATGCCCTATCTATACAAGTCAACTGAGTAGATGGTCTTCCTGTCAAGCATTAATATAGTGCATGACTACCAGGTAACATGGTAGGCAACTCTGTTCTTATTTATGCTCATGTGATAATTGAGAAAGCTTTTCTTGAGACCTCCTATCATGGGTCATTCAAGATTTCCGTGATAGACTTTTAAGAAAATTTCTTGATTTTTCCATGTATCTTTTTTCTTGTGTTTTTGAGTATTATATTCCTTTTTTTTCCATTTAAGCTCACAGACGCTATGTTCATTGGTATTGATTGTTATCATGATTTCACATCAAGAAGTCAATCAGTCGCAGGATTTGTTGCTAGCCTGGATACATCATTGACTAAGTGAGTAGGACTTGGTAGGTGTAAAATGAATTTTACAAAGCTTTTTAATTTGAGTTCTCTTTGGGGTAAAGACCAAGGGGATTCTAGAGACTTGAATGTCAAGAAGAAAAGATTAGAGATATTTTTTCTGTGACCTAGATCTTTTTCTTTATTTCACTTGACCCCTAGCTTTCATTGAAAGTATCTTCATTGACATTCTCATGCCACTCATTTACAGAGGTGGGAAGTCCACACTTGTTAACTATTTGTATATTTTCAAACTTATATGAAGTATTGATCAGTTATGCCGATTTTTCCCTCTTTTATTTTTTTCTTTAAAAATACTGTTTGTTAAATGGAATGGCTCTCTGAGAAGGTGAGTGGGTAGAGTTACTAGGGAAACTATGATGAAGTAAAAAAACCAAAAGATCTGAATAAAATCCTTATTTTTTTAAGTGTTTCTATTTGCCCTCCCATTGATATTATCAGATATGGTGACAATGAGGAATATGATCTTTGGGGCTAGAGAGTATTTTTTTTTTGCTTGTTTTTCTTCTTTGAATCCAGACCTGTGAATTCATAGGTTTGAGGAACTTCAAATGTGAAAGCTTTCTCCACCACTCAATATCAACTGCCTGCCAGAAATTTAGTCTTAGAGAGTTGCCTGCAGAGGGGGAGGGAGTGGGGATGGAAAGAGGGGTTAAACGATGCCCATCTAGTATGTGTCAGAAGCAGGAAACTTGAACTTGGACTTCAGTCCTAATTATGGTAATTATAATGTTCATATTTATATTATACTTTAAGGTTTGCAAAGTACTTTACATATGTTACCGCTAGATGTAGGGTGTGTTCAGGGAGGACCAGTACATTTGGTGTGATGGCTGCTGAGTCCTTTTTGGGGGCTCTTTCCACCTTTGGTGTCCACCTGTTCCACCTAACTCTCACCTGTGGCTCCAACAAGCTGCAGCATATGCAGGGGCCACACCCTGGTAAACTCTTTTGGCAATGGGCCAAACTAGGTTGAGAGTAACCAGGGGTTCTCAAACCCATTGGTGAGTTAGGGGGATGTCTACCTCAGGCATGTAAAGACTTTTTCTGATGGAATGGGCAGATGAGAACAATTTGTTCCAACGGCCATGAAGACAGATGAACCAGATGATGTGGAGCACTTAGAGCTTGGTTAGACACCAAATGACACAAAGGTCATCCACTGTATCCTGAACCATTGCCAGCTATCTTGATTCTGTCCTGCCACTGGTCTATGATGACTTCATGCAACTCTGCCTCACTTAAATCCAACTTACGCACAAATCAAAAGACATCACCCATACCGTTTCACTACTATGCCTCAAAGTCCTGCAGCGACAGGCAATGATGAAGCAGCAGGTGCAGATACACTGGGAGTTGTAGTCAAAATCCTGCACACAGGCAACCCAAGTCATAGGGTCATTTCTCCCTGGAAGCAACAGTGGGACTCGGTAGCCCACCAGGTATCTGAGCAGCCTTTTAAGGATCACACTGCTCACCTCCTGGTGTGAGGAAGGGGGCTAGAAAAGGTGCCCTAAACATTGTCTGCTTACCCAACCAACTCTGGCCTGATTACTGTGTCAGGCAGGGAATTTCACCATGTGGTTGAAACACAAAAAAATGTACAAAAGATATGAAAACATCTGCAAAGATGATTCCATTCACCATCGGCACATGAAACGTGCACATACTAATGGCACAAAATCCAGTAGGCCTGAAAGAAGAACTGCTCTTGTTGGAAGAGAGCTCAACAAGTATCACATCCAAATTGCAGCCCTAGGTGAAACAAGGTTGGCAAATGAAGGCCAGCTTATTGAAGTTGGAGCTAGATACACCTTTTTCAGGAGTAGGTGCAGTGAAGGGGAGCACTGTGAAGCTGACGTGTGGGTTTTGCAATCAAAACTAATCTAATCAGCAAGCTGGTATGCTTTACAAAAAGATTGAATGATAGGCTCATGACAATGCAATTGCTGCTCGTAGTAAAACGCCATGCCACCATCATCAGTGCCAATACTGCCACCATGACAAACCCTGATGAAGTCAAAGAAAAATTTTATGAAGACCTAGAGACCTTATCGTCAATGTGCCAAAATACTGGATGACTTTAATGCTAGAGTAGGCTCAGACTATCAGACTTGGCAGGGAGTCCTAGGAAGGAATGGAGTTGGAAACAGCAACTGCAATGGACTTTTACTGCTGAAGACTTGAGCATCGCATGACCTTCTTATCACAACACTGTTTTCTGCTTACCTGAGTGCAATAAAACTTCATGGATGCACCCTCATAGCAAACATTGGCATCTAATAGACTATATGATTGGAAGGAGAAGAGACAGACAAGAAGTGAGAGTGACAGAGGTAATGTGTGGTGCGGAGTCCTGGACTGATCATAGACTTTTCCTTTCCAAGCTCAGTATTCACATTCATCAAAAGTGCTGCCCCCAAGGGAAAATGACTACCAGAAGAATTAATGTCAACAAGTAGAGCTCTTCTCTCAGCGTGAATAGTTTGTTGCCAACTTGGAGGAAAAGTGAGCCAACACACAGTTGGCAACAGTGGAGCAGAAAAGAAGTGGGCAGCTCTCAGGGATTTGGAGTACAGCACTGCATTTGCCCATCTGGGTCAGAATACTCCTGAATACCAAGACTGATTTGATGGAAATGATGGGGAAATTCAGAAGCTGCTAAACGGAAAATGAACACTACAGAATTTACCAGCAGGATGGTTCCTCCACCTCTAAGAAGGCAGGATTTAATTCCATCAAAAGCAAAGTATAAGCAAAGCTTAGAGAGGTGCAGGATTCCTGGCTCAGAAAGAAGGCAGATGAAATTCAATTTTATGCTGATGGTAACAATCCAAAGTGCTTTTATGATTTCCTGAAAGGCATTTATGAACCAAAAACCTATGGTCCATCACAACTACTCAGTGCTGATGGAGCCACATTGATTAGTAATAAGGACATGATCCTAGAGAGATAGACTGAACGCTTCTATAGTGTTCTCAACAGATCATCATCAATCAATGCTGAGGCCATTGACTGTTTACCTCAGGTTGAAGTCAGTCCCTCCTTAGCTGAACTTCCAACTGAAGAAGAGGTTTTGAGGGTCATTAGGCTCCTTTCATGTGGCAAAGCACCTGGTGCTGAGTCTACTCCAGGTGAGATATACAAGGTAGGGACACCATTGCTCATACAAAAGCTGACTGAAATTTTCCAGGTTATATGGCAAGAGGAGGTTATCCCCAGGAGTTCAAGGATGGCTCCATTGTCCATCTCTATAAAGGTAAAGGGAATAGATTGTCCTGCAACAGTCACAGGGGATCTCTTTCTTAGTCATTGCTGGCAGAATTCTTGCTAGAGTCCTCCTTAATAGACTGATCCTTCACCTGGAAGATGGTCATATACCTGAGAGCTAGTGTGTCTTCACAAAGGTCCAAAGAACAGTTGATATGGTGTTTGCTGCCTGACAACTCCAGGAGAAATGCCAGGAGCAGAACGGAGGTCTGTACACAATGTTTTTAGATCTGGCCAAGGCCTTTGACCCTGTTAGTCATGAGGGCTTATGGAAAATTATGTCAAAATTTGGTTACCTGAAGAAGTTCATCAATATTGTACATCAATTTCATGATGGTATGTTTGCCTGGATTCTGGATAACGGACAATGCTCTCATGCCTTCCCAGTCACCAGTGGAGTGAAACAGGGTTGTGAGTTTGGTCCCATGCTTTTTAGAATGATATTTTCAGCCATGTTGACAAATACTTTCAATGAGGATGAACAAAGCATCAAGGTCAACTACCATGTTGATGGCAAGTTCTTCAATCTGAAAAGGCTACAAGCCAAGACCAAAGTGGAGGGAGTGTTGTCGCATGATTTTCTGTTAGCAGATCATTGTACACTCCATGCAGCCTCTGAAGCTGAGATGCAACAAAGTATGGATCAATTCTCTGCTATTTGTGCTAATTTTGATCTAGTAATGGACACTAAGGAAACCCAGGTGTTCCATCAGCCACCACCACACCATCCATATGTGAAACCATTGTTTACAACAAATGGAGAAGTTTTGAATGCTGTAGATAAGTTCACTTATCTTGGTAGTGTACTTCCCAGGTATGTACATATTGACAACGAGGTTGATGCATGCATTGCCAGAGGTAGCTCAGTGTTTGGGAGGCTCCAAAGAAAAGTTTGGGAGAGAAGAGGTATTAGACTGACTACCAAACTGAAGGTCTCCAGAACCGTTGTGCTGACCTCATTGTTATATGCTTGTGAAACATGGACAGTCTACCAGCGCCATGCCAGGAAACTGAATCACTTCCATTTGAACTGTCTTAGGAAGATCCTGAGGATCACCTGGCAACGTAAGGTACCAGACAGTGAAGTCCTTGCTGGAGCTGAACTGCCAAGTATTCAAACTATGCTTCAGAGAGCACAACTCTGATGGGCTGGCCATGTGGTTCGAATGCAAAATGTACACTTGCCAAAAAGAGTATTTTATGGAGAACTCGCATGGGGCAGGTGATCACATGGTGGCCAGAAGAAATGATACAAGGACACTCTCAAAGTCTCTCTCAAGAACTCTGGATTTGACGGTGCAACATGAGAGACACTGGCACAGGACTTCTCAGCATGGCATGCTGAGGTGCTGTGCTCTTTGAGCAAAGCAGAATTGAGATAGCAGAAAGTAAATGCAGATGCACAAATTTGGGATATCCACTCCAAATATTCGCACAGACTATCTGTGCCCAAACTGTGGTAGAGCATTCCAAGCTCATATTGGTCTGATCAGCCGCAGTCAGACACACTGAAATTTCACTTTATCATGTTGATGTCATTTTGGTCCTCTTTGAAGACGAAGGACAACAACCAACTATACATGTATGCTTAACTGTAGCCTTTGGGGGTTAGAGGAGGGAGGAAAAAGAACAAACTAAAAAATACACAGCAGAGAACAAAAGAAAATTTACAAGGAAGTAAAGAAAAAATGGACAGCTCTGAACACAATGTGTATTATGTGTAGTATTTATTGTATAAGTTTTCTTCCAGTGGAAATTTATTCCAGTATATTTTGAATCCTCTCATGTTCTGCTGTGCACATAGCAGTTTTTTCTTTTTTCTTTCATATATAAGTTTATAATGTTTCTTTTTCTTGTGTATTTAAGTTTAAAATAAATTAATAAAAAGAGTAATATGGATAGTAGTGGGTTTTTTTTTTCTCAGAAAGCGGTAACATTGAATTGAAACACAAACCAGGATGTTGCTTGGGTTCAATAGTAATTGTAGACTTCACTCTTTCCAGATAAGTTAGAGCTTTCTCAAAATCAGATCATTATGGCTTTTTGTAGTTATCTTAGACATCCATCTTAAAAAATGTCTCTCAAAATGTTTTACATTTACCACTTGGCTGCCTTCTTGTAAGAATAAAGTAACCTGTCCCAGCACAGTCTAAGTTTCTGACAAGTACTTCCTGGTTGTAAAAGCTTTGATTGTGTGTATAATTTTGGGAGGGCACTGGACATAGTAATTCATGAAACTTTCTGCTAAGGCATATGGGGGGAGGGGGAGATATTGTGATGTGTATAAATGGGAAGTGTAGCCATGTAGGTGAAGTTAGACTCTGAATATTAAAGAAGAAAATCTCATGTAGTTAGAATTATAGTAGAGGAAGAAATAATATCTATATGAGGGTAGCTAGGTGATACTGTGGATAGAATGCTGGACCCAAACAAAAAGACCTGAGTTTGAATCCTGTCTCAAACTTTTACTAATTATATGACCTTGGGCGAGTCATTTATCTTCTGTCAGCCTCAGTTTCCTTGTCTGTAAAATGGGAGTACTAATAGCACTTCCTTCACACAATGATTACACAGAGCAAATGAGATAATGTAGTATTTTTCCAAAAATCTTAGTTCAATTGAAAGCTAGTAAAGCTTTATACACACACATACACACACACACACACACATTCACTCACAGTTGTTGAGTTTCCAATGCTTTATTGAACCTATTTTGGGGTTTTCTTGGCAAAGATACTGGAATGGTTTGCCATTTCCTTCTCCACTTCATTTTACAGCTGAGGAAACTGAGGCAGGTAGGGTTAAGTGACTTGCCTAGGGACACACAGCTAGTAAGTGTCTGAGGCTGGATTTGAACTCAGGAAGATGAGTCTTCTTGACTCCAAGCCCCATGCTCTATCCACTGTCCCACCTAACTGCCTCAGGGGAAATGGGCATACACCTATATAGATGTTGGAACATAAAGACCCATTTTACAGCCCAGCGTCCATTCTCCAATAAAGTTCTTCAATGAGATAGGAACCCCAAATACAGTCTTGTCTTTTAGAAAGTTATTCTAATCTATCTGAAAGCCTTATATAAATAAGTGCTACTTAGAATTACAATCATTATTATAATGTAAAATATTATATAATATTGTTACATTGTAATAATCAGAATTCTTATTATATTGTAGAAAAATCACCTGTATATGAATTTGACCATTTTCTTCTTAACAGGTGGTTTTCTTGCTGTCTCTTCCAAAACCCAGGGCAGGAGTTTCTAGATGGCCTCAAGATTTGCTTAGAAAGTAAGTTTCTCAGTACTTAATTACCAATATCTCAAGAAAAGTTAGTTTATTTCCCTTTTCCTCTCTCACTTAATAGTATTTTATTTTTTTCCAATTACGTGTAAATTTTCAACATTCACTTTTATACAATTATGAGTTCCAAATTTTTTCTCTAAATTTCCCTTCCCCAAGACAGCATGCAATGAAAGGTTAGTTTGAATTGAGTGAGTGACTTTACAAGCAACAACATCAACAAATATCACCCCACAATTGGAACCAAGGATGTTTTTTCCAGGTTACAGTCCATCTGAATTTTCTCCATATCTTTTCAGCTGCATTAAGTGCCTGGAGGAGTCACAACAGAGAGTGCCCATTGCCTAAGTTTATTTTCGTGTATCGGGATGGTGTAGGAGATGGTCAGCTCCAAACTATGGTGGATTATGAAGTACCACAGCTGTTGAATTGCCTGAATTCTCTTCCTCATTATTCTTACAAGTAAGCACATGTGAATTAGAAAATGATTACTGAAACAAGCTCTTACCTCTAATCTTTAAAAGCAGTCTATATCAGAGGATCTTCACCTGGGCTCCTCAGGCCCCTCCAAGGGAATAGATTTAAAAGGATGGGAAAGATTACATCTCTGCTTTAATACAGTTGACTTCCTTTGCAATCCTACATGTTTTACATCCATTCATAGACTTCACCAGACTTCCCAAAGGGTCCATAATACCCCAAAATGGTTAAGAATCTCCGAACTACATGGAAAGGAATTTTGTCTAGCATGGGCAGTAGGGCTTGTGGTGGTAGGGAAATATAATTCCAATATTCCAATGAATTAATTATCTCACCAATGTGATTATAACCTACAGTATTAAAGACTACAGTCCATTCATACCTGCCCATCCTATTCAGTTCTCATCCATGTCTTCCTTGGGAGAACCCACAAAATGTGCTGGGAGCCTTGTTTATGTCCTTGACATTGCATTCATACTGTTCAAGCATGTGTACTGCCCATCAGCTGTCTCCAGCTCACCCACCCATCTTTTTTTTTGTCATGTATCTTTTATACTATTTCTCTTTAATTCTTTGTTTATAATATGTTGCAACTTAATCATGATGGTATATGCCTCTTCATTACCTTTTGGGAGAACCCATCTTCATTCTTCAGAGACTGTAGTGTTCAGTGCCTTGCAGATATCCATGTAACATAATCAGAAGAATGCCTGTTTGAATGGGTTTTGTTTCATGCAGAAGCTTGGAATACTGAAAAGACCCAAGTCCAAAGTTGATCTACCCTCTTTCTTCTTGTATTGTTCTGGACCCAGTTCAACATCCATTTGCAGTGTCTGACCCAGATGTGTGTGTGTGTGTGTGTGTGTGTGTGTGTGTGTGTGTGTGTGTGTGTGTGTGTATAGATCCCACCTGCACAGCCTTTGTGTAAAGGCACACCAAAGGATTCCTCTACATACAAAGGATGTTTTCTTTTACATTTTTTGCAAACCATCCAAAATCCTTTAGTGTGCCACAAGCAGTCTGAGGACTATAAATGGTGGGCCGCAGGTTGTGCAGGCCTGGGTTAGATGGATGGATGGATGGATGGATGGTGGATGCACAAACTTGATCAGTTGTCTGTTGAACTGCACATCACAGTATGCATTTACAGTCATTCTTTATTCAGTTTTCCTCTCTGTGTAGATAGTTAGAATTGCCACATAAAACTGAAGGGAATTTTTTTTAAAGTTTGGCAAGAGACCCAACTGAGCGAAATCATCCCAAAGACATTTAAGAATGAAACTGGAAAATGGATAACAGATAGACAAAATGGAAAAAAACTGGAATCGTATTTATAAAAACCTCTTTTTGCCATCAAGAGTTGTAGAGCCTTTGCATTTGAGCTCTTAACATTACTGCCCTACATGTGCTTCCAGAGGAATTGGAATTGGCACTGAAAAAAAAATAAAGACAGGAAAAGCAGCTGGATTAGACCAAGGACATAGAGGTCTTTGCCCTGGGCCTCACAGTTTCTAGGGCCCTGAGGAACCTGGTCTCCAGATACTTGAAGGAAGGGCAGTGTGATACAAAGGTGAGATGGGAGAAAGGAACAGAAAGACTTAGCCTTTCTCATTTTATCCTCTTACCCCCTGCAGCAAAAATCTAAGCACAAGAGGACTGGTGGGTTCGTTTTACTTGCAGAGTTGTTTTCTGTTTTTTCTCCCCATATGTAGGGAAACTGAGGCTTTTCTATCATTTGTATAGCCTAATGCAGAGATGGGGAACCTATGGCCTCAAGACCCCATGTGGCCTTCTAGGTCCTTGTACAACCTTTAGACTGAGCCCAAGTTTTGCAAAACAAATCCTTTTATTAAGGAGATTTGTTCTGTGAAGTTTGAATTTAGTCAAAGGGTGGCACTTAAGGACCTAGAAGGCCACATGTGGCCTCGAGGCTGCGAGTTCCCCTAATCCTCTAAGTGAGCTCCAGTGTTCAGGGAGAGAAAACTTTTCCCAGTATGTGCAACTTGTTATTTATATTTCTGCTGCTGATTGAGGAAAAGGTCTTCTCAAGAGAGAAGAGTATCTTAGAAAAAGAAATGGGATTTGGATTTCAGGACAAGAGCTTAAAATATAGGAATGATGGAATGCATTTCACATGAGCTAGCACAGTATGGGAAGTATGGCAGTAGGAAGGCAGCCACTTACATTTGCTCAGTGGATCACTGAAGGGGGGGGGGCAGCTCCCTCAGGTTCAAAGGTACTGTGTGGGTCTATACTCTGAAAATGTAGCTCATGAACTCTCTTTATTATCAGCCTGAGATAATGAGCTTGAAGCAAAGGCCCTGTAATAGTATGAGCAGTAGCTACAGGTCGTCCCCTACCCCTCTAATATGAGGCAGGCCCTTAGAGCAGACAGAGCATCAATGGGAAGGAAGCATGGTCCCAAACTGAGAGGACTCTCGTAGTGAGGCCCATGTGGTCAAAGCAGCTCTCATGTTCAGTGTTCTCTGGCCCTGTGGCCCCTTCTCCAGTGGTGTCCTCACCCTTCTCCCTCTGGAGCAGGGTTACTGTGGGCTTACTGGGTCTCTTCTTCTCTACAGCCCAGCTCTTGACTAGGTTTAGTTCTGTCTTGAATTTCCAGAAGGAAGGAACACCACCCCAAAACTCTAGTAGAGGAAGGAGAGAGGACCCCGCTAACCCTTCTTCACTTGATTAGAGACACACAGGTCATGCCACAAATCTACTCCCTGCTTTGACTGTACCTCATCTCCTTCCAACTCGGCTGGCAGGCTTAGCTTTTTAAATGCCATCAGAGATAGAGCCAATGTTTCTTCAGCCAATTTAGAATGCCTTCACAGTGCATCCATGGATGACTAGGCATAGACTCACCTTTGTGCTTTTTTTTAAACCATATTCACATTTATTATTAGCACATTACTTTCTGTGATTCCATCAAATAGCTTGAGATGGAGGAGAACCAAATTTTCTCCACTTCAGACAAACCCAAGGAGTCTTATTTATATATAAACACATGAAGAATGGATAGTGAAAAAATTTAACTCCAAATTTGGATGGAAAAGAGACAAACAGAAACTTCCTAGCTATGCCACTGAATGGCATTGACCAGATGGATTTTGGGCTTTGAATATGGCTGTAGGCTATGTATTTTTGCTTATTTAAAAGAAAAAAAAAACAGGCTGACCCTTTTCCCCAAGATGACACTGAAAGTGAAGAAGGAAGCTATTGTCTCCCCCCAGACAGAAGCCAAGTTCAAGGCCTTGAAGGCCAAGGAAACGATGTTGAAGGCGTCCATAACCACAAGAAAAGGTCTGATCATCCCCCACCTTCCACCAACCTAAGACACTAAGACTTTAGAGGCAGCCCAAATACACTCAGAAAAATGCCCCTCAGAGAAACAAGCTTGATCTTTATGCCATCATTAAGTTTCCCATGACACTGAGTCTGCTGTGAAGAAAACTGGGGACAACCACACCCTCGTCTTCATTGTGGACATCAAGAGCAACAAACATCAGATTAAACAGGTGATGAATAAGCTGTATGACATCGACGTGGCCAAGGTCAACACCATGATGGGCCTGATGGAGAGAATGAGGCCTACATCCACCTTGCTCTAGACTGTGATGCTTTAGATGTTGCCAACCAAATTGGAATCATCTAAGTTGTGTCCAGCTATCCCACTCCACGTACAATAAAAAGTTTTTCAGGAAAAAAAAAACAGGCTGAGTAAGAGGTAGGTTTCCATTACATATTTAGATATATTCAATCAAGTCTTTATCACTGTTAGGTGTTAGGAACACAAAGACAAAAAATAAAATAAAATGTAAACTCCTTGAGGGCAGAGATTATTAGTGGAGACAACTTTACGTGTGTGCGCGCTCAGTGTACCTGTGAGGAAATTAGGAAACCAGAAAGAAGGCAGCATTGTAAAGAGTGTTTTTGCTAAGGATCAATAGTAGAAACACAAGCAGCATCACAGGGGAAAACTTCAGACTATCCACCTGGAGGAAATAGATGAGAAATTTTGGAAGCAGGTGACAAACTGGCTATGGAATCATGATGATGTCATAGCAATGAAGGGGTCACAGGACTCAATTATCCTGACATTGGAAGCCCAGTTTCTGCCAAAAGCCAAGCAGTTGGTAAATTATTCTTTCTCTTAATAGCCAATTTTATTCTTCAAAAATGACTGTTCTATTTTATAATTAATAGGATTGTGATTTTTAGATCAAGAAGGTACCTTTAGAAGTAATCTGGTCCATCTCTCATTTTACATATGAGAAAACTGAGAATCAGAGAGGTAGAAAATGTCAAAGCCAGGTTCAAACAACATCCACTTTCTTTTTTCCTTGAATACATCAATGATAAATTGGATCAGTTACGTGATAGATGTGGGAGCTACTCCAATATCATCAATGCTTCCTCATTTTTTATCATTCATATCTGTTTACCATTAAGTATCAATGGTGGCTTTTCTTTCTGTCTTTTCACATTCTTTGGGCACTGAGTGCCTTCAGTCTTTGCTCTTGTTTCATAACTGATTCATATCCCTTTCCAATTATACATTTTCTGGTTTATCTACTTTTTATGCCACTATTCACACAAGTAACCCCTGGCATGTCTTAATTTTGAAAGCACAGATTTCAAAGGATTCCAAAAACGGAATGAATGGGATCTTACAGCCAAATCTTTGACAGAGGAAGTTGGCTGAAGACAGAGAGGAGATTCTCAGAAATGAAATTATGAATACATAGGCTCTTTTGATGAAGAAGAATATGAGAAGTGACCAAAAGGAACCAATGTGGATAATTTTGGGAGTAATTAGCTAAATTAGATTAAAAAAATTTTTTAAATAGAAATAAGGGCAAATAACTGAGAATGAGAATATTATGATTGTTTAAGGCTGTGACCAAAAGTTCTAAGACAAGATGCTCAAGGAGAGAAGAGAAAAGACCAATATTCAGGGCAGTTGGGATGATAAGAAAACAATTTTTCTTCCATAAGCAAAATGATCTTTAGGCTAGAAAGTACGGAACAAAAATAGAGAGAAATTAAAACCCAAGAAGTGGAGAAATAATATAAAAAAATCTAACAGTCCTCCATGAATTCAAGTCACCAGACCTAGATGGACTACATCCCAGAATATTTCAAGAACCAACTGATATGATTAATTAGCCACTGTTGCTCATCTGGGGAGAATGCACAGGATGAGAGGTGTTCAAATGTTCCATTTTTTTAAAAAGGGAAGCAAGTAATACCATTAAATTCTAAACTGTTGATCTTGACTTTATCTCTTGGAAAAATCCTAAAGTGCATTGAAAGGATGACTTATGAACATCTAGAAAAGGAAGTGGTGGTCAAACAGAACTGGCATGGATTCATAAAACAAAAGCGAAACAAAAAACCAGGCCATGTCAGATGAGCCCTATGTCCTTTTTAAGAAGGCTTACTAGGTTGGCAGAGTGGGAGAGTACCATATATGTAGTATAACTAAGCTTCAGCAGAGCATTTTGTGCTGTCATTGTAGGCAAGATGGAAGGATGTGGTCTAGGCAGTAAAACATGTAGGGGTCTCAAGTAGATTAAATGATGATGCAAGAGTGGTCATTATCAAATCAGTATTAACAAGGAAGAAAATGTGTAGTAGAATGCAGGAGTTTATTCTAGGACTTCTAGGGTTCAGCATGTTTGTAACCTTGTCAGTTTTTCTCCTGATCCAGCATGAAGATCATTCTACTTAGAGGAGAGAACAGTCAGAATAAGAATTTTACCCCCTTTCCATGGTTTATCACCCAGTCTCCCTCTCCTTGCACTCAGTGTCTCTGTCTCTGCTTTGATGTTCCTCTTGCTTCTGAGATCTGATATGGTAGAGCAGAAGGAGTCTTGAATTTGGAGTCAGAGGAACTCGATTTTAAATCCCAGTTCTGTTATGTATTAGATGTGTGACCTTAGAGCAGGCACTTAACCACTTAAGGTTATAGTTTCTTTATCTAGAAAGTCTTAAATGAGACAGTTGCTGTGAATTGGGAGGGACCTCAATGGCTGCCTAACTAATTTCTTCTTGTACCATGTAGTCATCTAGCCTTTGCTTAAAGATCTCTGCTGAGGTAGAAACCACCATCTCCTAAGGCAGCTTGCTCTCTTTGGGGAAATTCCAATTGTTTGGAATTTCTTCCTTACTTCAAGCCCAACTTCACCCCCTTTATAACCTTTACCTGTTTCTTTTTCCAGTTCTGCCATCTGGGGTCAAGATGAGTAAGTCCAGCTCTTTTGGATGTTAGCCTTTCAAACACTTGAAGAAAGCTATCATCTCAAACCTTTCACCACTCCTATCCTCACCTCACCCAATAAACAAATTCCTGTGTTCTTCAGCCAATCCTCAAATATCATAAACTTATAGCTCTTCAATACACTGATTGCTGGCCTTGAATACCCTCTCATTTACTAATGTTCTTAATATGTGCCCAGGACCGAATATAATGCTCCAGATATGGGGTGACCAGAGCTGAACTGTTACCTCTTCATTTCTGGATTCTATAACTTTAAATTGCATGTTAAATCATGTTAGCTTGACTGACATATACTGTTGACTCATTGAGCCATTCTAAATCTGTGAGCCTAAAAACTGGATTATGGCATTGATATTTTGTTGATCAAGTTTACAGATGGCACAGGAGAAAGAACTAATAAATGAGATGAGTCATGATTCCAAAAGATTTTCTTCAACCAGAGGCTGCTAGGTCACTGGGTCAACTTAATAAGGAGAGTTTAAATTTGAAATCCTCTTTGAGTGCTTCCTTGTGGCATAATAGTTACCCTGAAAATTTAAAGATTATGCCAAGAGTTAGAGTGAACTCTTGTCAACCAATCTACAAAGGCTTCAATATGATCCCAGCAGTGTGTTTTCTAAGACTCAACCTAAGTATAGAGAAACTCATCACTAATATATGAGCCTCTCAATGACACATTCTTTGACCTTTGACCATGAAACAGAATTCTAAAAAATGATCCTTTGTTATTGTGTGGATCCCTTCTCTTTCTACCGTGATGGAAAAGGCTGAAAAAGGAGGCAGAGGATGCTAAGAATCACAGTTTAGACTGGGAATAAATATTGACTTCAATACTAAACCCTTTTCTGAAATTGATAAGATTTAATTCACATTAGTTTCTTTTCTTATCCTAGACACATTAGTTTTATTTGTACAGAAGCGTTGTGGTTTCACAAAATCAAAACTATCTAGTTTCTCTTTTTGTGATTGCCTCTATCCCTTGTTTAGTTAAGAATACATCTCTCTCCTATAGCTGTGGGAGGCATATGATGTATAATCTGCTTCCCTTTCATTTTTTTTGTGTGATCTTTAATATTCAAGTCATATATCCATTTTGAATATTTTGTGGAATATGGCATAAGATATTTGTCAAGACTGATTTCCCCCAGATTTATAGTTGTTTTAGCAGTTTTTTTTTTTATCAAATCAGGAGTTTTTTCATAAGTAATTTATGCTTATCAAAGACTGGGTTATTGAGTTCTATTGTTTCTAATTCCTCCTTGTCTATCCTGTTCCATTGATCTGTTTTTCTGTTTTTTAAATAACTAAATGGTTTTGATGATTACTGCTTTATGATATAGTTTCAGATATGACAGTGCTAGTCCTCCTTCATCCTTACCTTTTTATCATTTTGTGCTTTGACTTTCTAGATTTCTGTTTCTTTAAATGGATTTTGTCATTTTTTGAGTTAAAGTAAAGTAAGTGGTGGATATGTGGCACAGCAGATAGAGTACAAGGACCAGACTCAGAAAACCTGAATTCAAATCTGTCCTCAGACACTTACTAGCTGTGTGTCCCAGGGCAAGTCACTTAACTCTGTTTGCCTTAGTTTCCTCATTTGCAAAATGAGCTGGAGAAGAAAATGGCAAGCCATTCCAGTATCTTTGCCAGTAAAACCCTGCATGGGATCATGAAGAGTCAGATATGACTGGAAAAACTAATCAACAACAAAAAAGTAACGCTTTGATAATTTGGTATAACATTGTAGCTGTAAATCAACTTTGATTGTATTGACTTTCTTTTATTATGTTGGCTGGGCCCAGCCATAAGCAATGAATATTTCTCCAACTATATGTGACTCTTTATTTTTTTTTTTTTTAGGGAGTGCTTTGTTATTAATTTTTTCAGTATCTTCAGTGCTTTCCTTGAATTTTCTGTGTAAACCATCATGTTATCACCAAATAGGAATAGTTTTATCTCATCTTTGCCTATTTTTATGCCTTTAATTTCTTTCTCTTATCTTCTTCCTGTACCTAGCAAGGCTAGAACTGTATCAAATAACAGTGGAGACAGCAAGCACCTTTGCTTTATTCCATTACCGGGAAAGCAAGTTGATTTAATTTTTTTTCTAACATCACTTCCTAGAAAGTCATATAACAGTGTTTTTTAAGACCAAAGAAAGAAAAAGAAGGGGAAAATTAGTATAAGTTGATCAATATATCAGTGAAGTCTGAAAATGTGTACAATGTACAACAGTTGTGGTCCTTTGCAGAAGGGTGGAATGGGATTGATTTTTAAACCAAAGATGCATTCCCTTATTTAGAGAAGTTAGGTAGGAGTTGTGCATGATTTTTTTTTTTTAATAAAGCATGTAATCATTTCAGAATGATTCAGCTCTCTCTAAAATATCCAATTTGAGTGGCATTTGAATGGCAGTCTTTAGGTCCAGAACAAGGAAGGTAATGATTTCTCTGTTCTGCACCACAGTGTGCATTGGAATATCCTGTAGGTACTCTAGAAGACTGGCAAGACTAGAACATATCCCAGGGAGGAGGAATAGTCTATTAAGTAGACTTGAGATCATACCTCACAAAGATTAATTGAAAGTATTGAGAATTAGTAAGGAAAAAGGAAGAATTAAAGGAAGACAAATTAGCTGTCTTACAGCATTTGAAGGGCAATTAAGTTGAAGATTCTTTTGCTTGGTCCTAGAGAATGAAGCCAGAAAGTTGCAGATTTAAATGCAAATTTAGCCTCATCTCAGGAAAACAAAAACAAATTTAAAAACTTTCCAGTAGAGCTAGCCCGAAGTAAAACGGGTTGCTTCACTATCATTGGATTCCTCTCCACTAGATGTTTTCAAGCAGGATCTGGATGATCAGAATAACAGAAAAGTCTGGAAAGGGGCCTGAGAAGTCATCTAGGCCAACCTGTAGACAAAAACTTCCCACTAATATCCCCAATAAGTGAGGGAAACCCACCACTTAGAGGGCCAGCCATTTAATGAAGTTTTCCTGACCTTGAACTTAAAATTTACCTCTGCAGTTTCTACCCATAACCCTTGGTTCTGCCCTCTGGGGCCAAACAGACCAAATCTCTTATCTTCTCCATACTTTGAAACACTTTGAATATAACTTTCCCAACCTCACCCTGTCAGAGATATAGAGAGCAGACTCCATTCCACAAGGGACTTATACTAAATGACCTGTCAGAACTCTGAGTATATGAGAGTGTAGTCTTTAAATCTTACATGGTCTTTTATCATTTGTATCATAATGTCATGGAAGCCAGTCAATAAACATTTATTAAGTACCTGCTGTGTGTCAAGTACTAGGAATGTACTGCTGTATACTGGTGTATACTGGCCCCCCAAAAGAGGCAAAAAGACAACCTCCTCCTAAGTTGCTCATAGGCTACTGAGAAAGAGAGCATGCAAACAGTGATGTACAAACAATATAGCAACAAGATAAAATGACGGAAATCCACAGAAAAAGAACTCCAGTAGGACCCTCTCTTTGCCAAAGTTTCATACCCTAACACATTAATTCTTAGTTTTGTAATTTGGTGGTGTTTCTGATAGATTGAGGTCCCTTATTCCCCTCCCCCAATTTTATCAGGCTGAGTTAGAGCATTTCAGAGCTAGAATGAATCTCAGAGACCATTTAATCTATATCTTATCTAGATATCTATCTTTCCTATATCATTCCTCTGCCTGAGGCTTTTCCACCCTAGAACATCTCTCCTGCTTGCCAGTTCCCTTCTCCCATTGGTGAGTTCCCTCTGGAGGCCGACGTTTTACGTATAGGCCAAGCCAAGCAGACCATGATTCATTCAGTTCCTGGCTGTGCTGCTGACTCTCTGGACTTTGCCACCATGTCCCTGATTACCAGCTCTCCTTCTCCATTTTCAACCTCCTTATGTACCTTGTCTTTCCCCATTAGAATATAAGCTCCTTGAGTTTAGAGACTATCTCTTGTTTTGTTCTCAGCACTTAGCAAAGTGCCTGGCACATATTAAACATTAAATAAATGCTTATTACCCACCTGTAAAAGTCTGACAAATTATTCCTTATACAAAGTCACTCCTATGTAGTCATTTAGTCTCCCTTGGAAAATGTGAGGGGAGAGCTCACTCTTCACATAGCAGTCCATTCTGCTTTGGGTAGCTACGATTCTTAGGAAATTTTCCCTTATATCAAAATGAGATTGTATTTTTCCGTTTAAAAATTTGGTTTTTAAATGTTTAAAAGATGACAAGGTAGCATGTATTGTTTTTTTTTCATTAATTTGTTCCTCTGCTACTTTCTCCTCTACCACCCCAATCATAAATCTATTTCTTTGCAACTTCTAACTATTATTTTTTTGAGGCCAAGAAGAACCAGTCTGATCCCTTTTCTGCAGTATTCCTTTTCAGTTACTTAAAGGGGAAGGAAAAATATTATAACTTGGTTTTCTTTTCTGCAATCTAAACAACCTTAGTTCTTTCAACCAATTCGCATATGGCCTGTCACCTCCTTATGCTGGTTGACCTCTTCTTGACCTTTGGTTTCCTAATGTCACACCTAATACATGCACTCAGACTTAAATGCAGTATTTCAGATGTCCAACTTGGGTAGAAAACAGTGAGACTGTGACCTTCCTTGGCCTGGGCAGTACTCCCCAGTAAAGGCAAGGATTATATTAGTACTTTTAACTATTGAATCTTAGTGACCCTGCTGAGTTTTCAATCTACTAAAGCTGCAACATGGTTCTCTTGCTTTTATATTACTGATCTTGTAGTAACCCCTTCCCCTATTCTGTCTTCAACTCGATCCTTTTGAAACCAAATGTTCCCTAAGGTAAAATATTCCCCATATTGGGGGGGATAGGAGTGGGGAGTGAGGTCTTACATATTTTTTTCTTTTAAATGAGGCATGTGAGACTTTCCAAATGACTTAACTCCCTTGAAATTATAGACACTTTGAAGGTATGACCTCAAGGACATGCAAATGAAATGCACCATCTCTTATCTTTTAACCCCAAGACTTATAATCATCGTGGTGAAGAAACGAGTGAATGCCAGATTTTTTGTAGACAAAAATGGACATCTCGTAAATCCAAACGCTGGGACAGTCATTGATGGGGAGGTGACCAGACCAGAATGGTAAGTTCAATTAAAAAAAATGAAGGAACAGAGATTGGGGATCCAGTGAAGTGGGAGGAGTCATTTTCACGCCTAATTTCTGTAAATCTATTTGAATGCTGCTTCTGCCATTTAGTGTTGAATACATTTGTAAAATTCAGACTTATCTGATTTCTGTAGTTAGGGTATATGAAACTCTTAAGTTCTTTTCCACTGCTTAGATCCGTGCCTGGTATACTAGGCCCTTAATAAATGCTAGTTGACCAACTGACTGACCATGACTAATTTGTTCTTTCAAATGAGATCCAATCTATGTTGCTTTTAAAGAAGTTCTTAAGTGTTACATCCTTTGCTTATCTAGTTATCATCCATGGACATAATGATTATGATATGAGCATAATCTGAGCCAACTGATAGGTTGTCATTTTGGTTTATTTTTGGAATGTATTGTTTCTTTCAATTTTATTTCCTTTGGCTATTTTTATTTTTAAAGATTCCTTGCTGTAATCCAGGATTTGTGGTTCAGTCGTTCAGTTGTGTCTGACACTTTGTGACACCATGAACCGTAGCATGCCAGGCCCTTCTATCCACTGCCTCTTGAAGTCTATCCAGGTTCATGTTCATTGTTTCCATGATACTGCCTATCCTTCTCATTCTTTGCCAACTCCCCTTCTCCTTTTGTCTTCTGTCTTTCCTAATATCAGGGTCTTTTCCATTGAGTCCCATTTTCTTATTATGTGACCAAAATATTTAAGCTTCAGCTTTAGTATTTGACCTTCCAGTGAGTAGCCTGAGTTAATGTCTTTAACTACTGACTAATTTGATCTCTTTGATGTCCAAGGGTCTCTCAGAAGTCTTCTCCAGCACCACATTTCCAAAGGGTCAGTTCTTCAGTGCTCAGCTTTCCTTATAGTCCAGCTCCAGGATGGTGATGGGGTAATAAAAGTGAAGATTTAAAAGCAATGTCATTTACAGATTTAAAACTTCATGTCCTGTTCTGATAGGGTCCTTGCAAGAGCTTTTCATGGCTAGTTTGGCTGTCAACAGGTTACTTTAGGATGAATTGGGCTGAAAAATGGTGAGTACCAGATAATACCACCCACACACACCCACACACCCACACCCACACACCCCCACACCCACACACACACACCAGATGAAATTGGTTATGGAAATGGCTTGGGTTTTTTGTTTGCTTATTTTGTGGGGCTTTTTTTTTTTTCAGGTTGAAATTCCCTATTTTATTCAGGCTGGAAATTCAGTGGTCACTCATGGGCTTGATTTCAGTGCTGCCTGGCATGGAAGCTTTAACCAGCTCCATTTTTCCAACCTTAGCTGGTTCACACATCCTTACTTGGGCAACATGGTAACCCTCTGTTTTCAGGAGGTCTTGGTATTGTTGCCAGACTTAGTGTGAACATTCTACCAGGGATAGTCCACCTCCTGGGCAAATCCATCAGCCTCCTCGGTGGCAGGGACTTCAGGTATACACTACTACCCTTAGCCAGGAAATGATCTGTTACTGTTATGGAAATCATTCCTGAATGTGTAATTAGTCTGTGTAATTAGTCCACTGGCTTGTTGGAGCAAAGATCAAAAGTGATATAAAACTAGAAGAATAAAAATGAGAAATATAGATTGTACAAGTAAAACAGCCCCAACCTGCCATAAGTAAATAACTTGATAACACAAAAGGGAAAATGGATGGAGGAAAGCTGATTATAACAACTTTATACCAAAGTATAAGCCATGGAAATCAATTGTCATAAGGAAGCCAAAGTTACCTAAAAACCTCTAGAATCAGTAAATTCTCAATCTCCTTGCCAAGGAAAAAGATAGGCCCATGAAAGGCAGGAGCAGCTTAGAAGACAACCTTGTTTATAAAAACCTCACGAAAAAGGATGGTGGAAAATAATGAACAATGTTTCCTCAGACTGAGAAGCAGGAGAAGGGGTAAAAAAGATTCTCCCAATTATCTATCTGCAATACTTGGCCAATACAACCCTACTGGGGCTCACTGTTGAGCTGCATTTTTGCACAAATACACACACACACATTTGTCTCGTTATTATAGAATTCACCGAGGCAACTTGGCACATTCCTGTAATCCCTGCTACCAAAGAGACAGGAGCTGGTGGATCTCTTGAGCTTGGGAGTTCTGGGCTTTAGTAAGCTAAGTCTCACATCACTATGGTGAACCTCTTGCAGCGGGGGATAGCCTAAAGAGGGACAAACCAATCCAGATTGAAAATGGAGCCAGTCAAAGATTCTGTGCCAATAAAAAGTGGGATTGAGCCCTGAGTAAGTAACAGCCCTTTCTGCCCTTCCTGCCTGAACAAGATAGGGAAACTCAGTCTTAAAAAAATAAATAAGTGAATAGAGAGAGATAGAAATTTAAATATATGTATATATTATATATATGAAAATATTAGTTCACGTGCAGCCCAAAAGAATCTGTACAACCTTACATAGAACCTCCTTAGTAAAATCTTTGTTTAGAAAACAAAACTTCACCTGTGACTGTTGTCAGTATTTAGAGCAAGTGTTTCCTCCTCAGCTCAGAACTTTGGCATAATGTCTATAATCAAAAGACTTTTTGGAGCTTGTCAATGTGACATGAATGATTGTGATCATCTTGTCTGAGCAAAGCGTTCAAAGCTGTGTCCTTTCTTCCTCTACTGAGTCCAGTGCTTTTGAAAAAATCAGTACATAACTAGCAGTTCTTCTGTTCTTTTCCTGTCCATAGTGTGACCAGAAGGACATGTTGTACAACAGGGAATTGCCTGTGGAAGCCTGCTCTTCTCTCCTTGTGTTTTCCTTCAGCGTACTCTACGTGGATGTGTCATAATCAGCTGCATGATTTTCTTTAGAGTTGAGAAAGGCGTATATGAGCTGAGTTGTTAATGTTTGTTTGGTAAAAAGCAATTTCTGTGGTTTTTTTCTGTATCTTTGGAAGTTTCACTTCTTTGACAGAGTTTTAGAGTTCTGCCACCATAATCCTTGAAATATTTCCCTAGAGTTCTCTGGAGACATGGACAGGGCCAAATGTGGTGGTACGTGCCTGTCTCGCTCCCACTGGGAGACTGAGGTTGGTAGATTGATTGAGTATAAGGAGTTCTGAGTTAACTCTGTTGGGCATGAAAATGGTGAGCAGGTGGAATGAGGAGGAGGATACATCAGGCTGTTCAAGAAGGAGTGAAACAGTCTGGGTAAAAAATGGTTAGTCAGTAAGGAGTGGCTACAAATAGGTCCTATCCCACTCCAAGTTTCCAGCTTGGGCAAGATGGGGAGATTCAGTCTTACAATTAGTGAGATATGTGTGTGTGTGTGTGTGTGTGTGTGTGTGTGTGTGTGTGTATATGTGTGTGTACTATATATGTTGTTGCCCTGACCTGGTTAAAATGCATGTGTACACACACATATTACATGTACATTATATGTGTATTATGTGTTTGTATATATGCAATGTAACATATACACATGCACATACATAGATCTCTGGTCATCTGTCCCTCTCAAGTACATTGTTGTCACATGGGCTATTAGATGGATATCAGAATGGCAG
The DNA here is from genome assembly GCF_028372415.1 of Notamacropus eugenii. Taxonomy (NCBI): domain Eukaryota; kingdom Metazoa; phylum Chordata; class Mammalia; order Diprotodontia; family Macropodidae; genus Notamacropus; species Notamacropus eugenii. Next base: position 45,639,834 of record NC_092875.1, read on the forward strand.
CATTCAAATGTGGCATTCCATTGTTGCTGCCTATGACAACAGATCCCACAAAAACACTGGCAGATCCACTTCATTTTATCTATCCTTCAGTTTCATCTAAAAATGCTCTCAAATCTTCAGAGGCTCTTTTCCCCTTAAGTGATTTTCACTGTTTTGTGAAGTTAATAACTTTTCATATGCTGGCAAAGGTTTATCAGCTCTCTGGCAAAAAAAGAAGCAGCATGAATATGTATGTATATACATAAGTTTATTTTACTGATATAAAGGATATATAGCACAATTTGCAAATAATAATGAAATGTATAGTACTCTTTATTATAAATTCTGTATAACCAATATCTTCTCACAAATGCTTTTGTTGATTTTTGCCAAACTCTTTTATCCACAGACAATCTATGGTTGTAATTCAACTATAATTTGACAAATTACATTGCCTCACAATCCAACAAATCTTTTCTCAATAAATATATTGCCATTAAATCTGATATGTGATCTGCTGTTACATTATTTCTTTCCCCCATACAAATTATGTTTTATTAAAATGACATCTCTTTCAGCTTCTGCACTAGTGATGACAGTAATATGCTCTTTTTAGTTTCCTGAATTTTGGGAATTGAAACATTGATTCTACACCATTATTTAAAAATTTTCCCAAATCCTTTAAAACAGTTGCATATTTTCAAATTTCACTTGGCTGATATAGTTTGTTCCCTCCAGTGGCTATCCATGATGAAGTTAGCTCTTCATAAGTCTAAGTAGATGGTTCTAATAAATCAGAGTAATTAAAAATGCTTTCATTGGTGAAAGATAAATTCATGTGTTGAAGTATATTTTCTAATAACATATTCCTAGGAAGAGGATTACTAAGTGGAAAGTCTTTAAACTTATCTAACAGTCAAATCTTCAACTGGAGAGTTATACTTTCCAGTACCAGCCTTCAATTCTCCACAGGCTTCTTGGTCCTCTCTCCTTTCTCCTCCCTTATGAGCCTTCTTTTGTGTTCTTTTCCTCTATTGTATTGTAAGCTCCTTGAGGGTAGGGATTGGCTGGTTTTTTCCTTCCATATTTGTACAATCAGCATTTAGCACAATGCCTGGCACATAGTACGAACTTAATAAATATTTGTTAACTGACTGAATATCTGACTATTTTCCTGAAGAGCACTGCAAGCAGAAAATGAGGTTTGAAATCTAAAGCACAAAATATTTCTTTTGGCAGCAATTTTGATATCTTTTATTGTCTGTCTAAACCTCTGTCTTCTCGTAACCCATGCTTCTTGACTCCAAATGCTTGAAATGTAGTAAAATAGTTGTTTGTAGTCTCAAATTAAAAGCTCTCACTATATATTAATGATCCCTGTTGACTCCTCACTTTTCTAATAGGTGGACATTTTTGTGTTTTGGAATTACAGGTATGACTTCTTTATCATAAGTCAGTCTGTAAAGGCAGGCAGTGTGACGCCGACACATTATAATGTGATCTTTGATAATACTGACCTGAGCCCTGACCAGATACAGTGCTTAACTTACAAGCTGTGCTACATGTATTATAACTGGACTGTAAGTATATTTTTTCTTCTGCAGAATTTCTTAACCTAGGATCCCCAGACCTTTAAGGGGTCCATGGATAAAATTTTTGTGAGGATATATATATGAACTTGGCTGGGGGAAAAAGTACATTTTTGTGTTCACTAAATTTTTGTTTTCTTTGTAATCTCATGAATTTAATCTTATGCATTTAAAAAGCTTATTCTGAGAAGGCTTCCGTAGACTTCTCCAGACTGCCAGAGGTCTGGGATGCAAAAATGGTGAAGAACACTTGCTATACCAGCATCTAATTTATATGTAGATTAAATTTATGAAAGCTTGGTGGATGAAATGCTATCCACAAGTCAGTCAGTTAAGAGCTTTCTATGTACTAGGTGCCATGCTAAGCAGTGAGGATACAAAAAAAAAAAAGACAGAAGTTCCCATTCTAATGGGGAAGAAAAATGTAAATCTATATTTACTGGATATATGCAGAGTGGTTGATCAGTAATCTCCTAGGGAAGGCTATAACTTGGAATCATGAAGACTTGGGTTCAGATGTCCTGTCATACCAGTTGTGTGACCTGGGCTCAGTCTACATGCAAGGATTTATCTACTAAGAGTTACTGGATAGCAAGTTGCTGTTGGTGAAAAGACTTACTGATGTTGCTAAGATTAAATTAGGAAAGTGGTTTTTCCAAGTGGAAACCAATGATGTAGATGCTTAATAAACCCTTACAGACCGATTCATTTCTCAGTAAGCTTTTACTTTACTTAACATTGAAAGGACTTAAAATATGGTCAGCAAACTAACTGTTGAATTGTTTTCCTCTCCAACAAAGGGTGTCATTCGAGTTCCAGCTCCGTGTCAGTATGCCCACAAACTGGCTTTCCTGGTTGGCCAGAGTATTCATAAGCATCCCAGTAAAAAACTGTCAGATCAGCTTTATTACCTCTGAATAGCAGACCCTCCAGACTTCATTCACAGAGGGAGATTTTCAGAAGAAGCTTGGAATCACCTTTTTCATAGCCATTACACTAGCTTTCTTCATGGAATACAGAATAGGAATACAGAGATTTTCAGAAGAAGCTTGGAATCACCTTTTTCATAGCCATTACACTAGCTTTCTTCATGGAATACAGAATAGGAAGGGACATGAGGGAGAATTGAGTTTTCTTTACACTTGTTGATAAACATTTTGAAGAGACATTGGCTTCCATGAGAATCCTTCTGCAACACAGTAATAGAATGACAAAGGAGAACCACCCACAGTAGGGGAAGTAGCCATTATGGAGAATGAGACTCACAGAATCTGGCAGACAGGGAAAAATAGTTTTATTGTAGTGATATAATCATGGGTTCTAGCTAAGACTGTGATAGAGAGTCAAGGTTAAACAATGTAGCATTAGCATAGAGGATATTCTTAATTTGTTTAGTTAAAAGTTTCACTTTTCATGTTTTATTTAAAAATGTATGTGTTATTGCCTCTGAACTTAAATGATAGAATACTCCATTTAGGACCTTAATGGGTCTTGGTCCTTGTTGTTCATCCATGAGTCCTCTATTTCCTTTGTCAGTTAACCTATGGAGTAGATTTATAAACATTGTTTTTTGAAAAGTAGGGATCATTTCGCATCTTATCTGTACCAAAGCATCCAATTCCTTTTTTCCAGGAAAAGATAGAGAACCCATAGTTTTCTAGTTTGTTAATCTTTGTAAAAGTATTCATGATGTGTGAATGAACAATATGAAAAGTATGGATAATAATGATAAGAAATGAACAATAATAATACGACATGTCGGTCTTAAATGTAAACCCAGCCCTGGGTATTCTCAGGGTCATGGGGGCCGGGGTAGGTCTTCCTTTTCCAGGGCTGCCTTCTTTCTCATACCCTATCCTGTCCTTTGTTTTTGCAAAGAAAGAGGCTGATCAATAGTACATCCCCATCAAGCCATAGACATAGGATTGAATAAAGTAGAGAAAGGATGTGAACGCATACAAGTTTACATTTCCAGTTCTGATGCAAGAATCATCAAGTGCTTCTTCTGATTATTGATCTTTCCACACTCCCCCGACAGTATAGAACAGTCAGATCCACTGGAGTGATCAATATAAATTGCTTAAGAGTGTCTAAGTAGTTAAGATGTATAAAAGAGCTTTCTCATTGCAAAAAGAATATTGAGACTGTACATGAAGATACCTGTCTTTAACCAGAGGTGAATGATTTTTGCACATTAGATAATGGGCTTCCATGGATTAATTTTTTTAAGTCTAAAATTTCAGTATTTTGATTTAGACTGTTATGCTTAAATAATAACAAATTAATGCTTAAAAGGAACAGTGATCTCACCTCTTAAGGAATTGTATACAAAAAAGTCCCAAATGCTACTTTCCTGTAAATGTGTTAAAGTCATGATAGATAATGGTTGCAGTTGTATTTGAGATTAAGCTGATATTATAGTTAAATAAAATTATGCATGTTACTACTGTTTTGCATTTTGTTGTCATTACAATAGTAATCTTTTCCAACTGGTTCATGAAAACTATTAAACATATAAAGTCAGTCTCAGTAGGTCTCTTTGGCAGCATGCATTTTCCTTAGTCAGTTTCTTATCATTTTGGATTTTTACCCATCCTGCTTCACTTACTTAAACAGAAATCAACAAAAAAATTAACCCGTTGGGAAAAAGATGTTCAAAATCATAAGAAAGAAAATAACTCCTTGGAAATTAGAATTGGACAAGAGGAATATTATGATGTTGCAAGATACCAAGAAATAATAAAAAAATAGAAAAAAAATAGAGAATCTTAGACATCTCATTAGAAAAATAACTCATCTGGAGAATAGATTGAGGAGAGACAATATAAGAATTGTTGAACTACCTGGAAGTTATGATCATAAAAAGAATCTGGATATACAATTATAAGAAATTATTAAGGAAAATTTCCCTGAAGTTCTAGGACACAAAGTAAAGTAGAAATGGAAAAAAAAATACCATTAACCACCAAAAAGAGATTCCAGAATAAAAAGTTACTGCAATGTTATAAACTTGAGTTTCATGATTCCCAGGTTAAGGAGAAAATATCACAAATAGGAAGGAAATAAAAACAACACCACAATACAAATATTGCAGAAATACAATCAGGATTTTGCAAGACCTAGCAACTTCTACACTAAAAGACCATAGGTCTTGGAACATTATATTTCAAATAGCAAAATAGCTGGGGTGGTATCCAAGAATAATTTATCCAACAAAATTGAATATAATCCTGAATGGGAAAAAAAATGGAAATTTGAGGAACTGAAGAACTTGCAGATATTTGTAACAAAAAGACCAGAACTCAATGGAAAATTTGATATAAAAGTCCGAAAGAAATATAAAGAAAACATTAAATACTAATTATAAGGCACTCATTAAAGTCAAAACCTTTACTTATCGTGTGTGTGTGTGTGTGTGTGTGTGTGTGTGTATAAATAAACGTTATCAATATTCTTAAAACTCATCATTACTAACATAGTTTGAAAGAAAGGTTGGTCTGAGTTGTATATGATGGGAGGATTCTATAAAACAAAACTGAGCAGGAAAAGGTAAAAGGAAGCAATTATAAAAATGGGGCATGAAAGGAAGAACTAATACAGAGAAAGCAAGTGGGGGGGGCGGTGTGGAGGGCTGGTTACGCTGGAACCTTACCCTCACCTGGGTTGAAAAGGAAACAATGTGTACATCTAGAAGGGTATAGGAGTCTTCTGAACATGTGAGGTGAGAAAACTGGGGGACAGGGTGGAGGAGGAACTTCTAGGGGGGTGTAGATTAAGATTAGGGGTGTGGGAGGGGATGGGGGACACCTGAAGGGGTGGGTGAAGTGGGGAGTGGGAGGGTGGGGGGAGAAGGTAAGGTAACAAGAGGTTGATAATAAAATAAGATGGAGGGAAATCCACAAATAGTCATTATACTGAATGCTAATGGAATGTTTATAGCAGCTCTCTTTGTGGTGGCAAAGAACTGGAAACTGCAAATATCCCCATCAACTGAGAAATGGCTGAACAAGTTCTTGTGTGTGGTTGTGATGGAATACTACTGTGCTATAAGGAATGATGAGCTCAGTGATCTTAGAATAGCATGGAAAGACTTGCATGGTGTGGTGAATAGTGAAATAAGCAGAAACAAGAGAACATTGTAAACAGTAACAGCAATATTATTTTAGGAATGACTTTAAGCAACTAAACCATTCTGACTAAAAATAAAGGACATATGAAAAAAGATGCTATCTGCATCCAGAGAAAGAACTGATAAATAGAAGTATGTATAGAATAATTTTACATATATATATATATACATATATATGTATATATATGTAGATAGATAGATAGATAGATAGATAGATAGATAGATAGATAGATAGATAGATAGATAGATAGCTATTTGTGTCTAATGGTAGCCATCTCTAGGAAAGGGGTGGGGGAGGAAGAGGAAAGAAAAAGAAGGAAAAAAAGAAATTTACACGATAACTTGGTGGTATATTTGGAGGGAATAGCAAATTATACATGGCAGATTTGCATATTCATGTGTAATCATCTTTTTTATTGTACTGTATTATGAAAATGCTTTTGTTCCATGAATTGAAAACAAATTTTAAAAACTACTATTATCTGCTCCCTTAAATATAATTTAGTGGTTCAAGCTAAACCCCTGATCACTGTTTCTTAATGGGGAAAGGCGACCTCAAGTTTTATATCAAAGGATTGACTCCCTTTCCATTAAATACCATTTCCACAATGAATATATCTATATCTATACACACACACACACACACACACACACACACACACACACATGTTCATACATAATAGCAAAGAAACCCATTTATCCAAGTTAATAGGAAAACAGAAATCCAAGATTATAAAAATCTTAGGCAAGAAACTGAAGATGAAGGGGACATATGTCGTGTTTTAATCACTTGCCTAGTGAAGAGACAGTGTGAAAAAGAAATATAATCTGGGAAATGAACCCCTGGATGAGATGACAAAATGAGATTTGGATTTCTGCATCACAGGTTAAAATATAGAAATAAGAATGTCCTGTCCAGGAATGAAATTAATCTAAGAAATCATGGTAAGAATAAATTATTCTGCATATAATGTGCCAGCCCCATCCTAGAGATACAAAGACAAGGTGGGGCAATCTTTGTTCTCAAGGAGCTCACAGTCTAGTTGAAGGCAGGGGAAACAACATGTACATTTGTAGACAGATCAAAAAAATATATAAGGTCATTTTAAAGGCGGGGCATAGCTTCTGGGAAAATAATGAAAGGAGCACATTTAGGGTTAGCCCTTGAGATGAGCATTGAAGGAAATGAGGATTCTAAAAGGTGGATCATGAGCTCCTTAAGGGCAAAGACTGTGCTTAGTCACTTTGGCTGACCTGGTATATATATATATGAAGGGAAGCAATGAAAGAGTTTATATTTGACCTTTGAATCAACAGTTTGTTGAGTACGGAAGGAATATGGTCAGATCTGTACTTAAGGAAAATTACTTTGATGGCTATGTAGAAGATACATTGGTGTGGAGAGGCTATTCATGTTATCTAATGTCAACTGAGCCCTTGCTGTAGAAAAGCAATCCTTTTAACTTCCTCCCCTGAAACTCAAACAATGATCCTCTACCCCTATTCCACAGAGACTATTCCAAACTTTCTCTTCTCTCCTCACAATTCCTGTCCACTGTTCCATTAATCCTTACACCTATAGACCTCACCTCATACTCTACTAAGAAAATAGAGACCATTCACCAAGAGTTCCATTTTCTCCCTTTCTCTCTAGTCCTTGACATTATCTCCCATTCTGTTCTCCTTTATATCAGTCTCTGATGAAGATACCTTCATACCAAGTCCAACCAACCCTCTACATGTGCCCATGATCCCATTCCTTGAGTGTATTAGAGAGGTGTGAATAAGATCACATTCCAGAATGGACAGAACTAGAGAGGTTTCTGGAAGGAGGCAGCATTTGAGTTGGGCTTCAAAGGATAGTCCCCAGTTGCAAACAGTTGAGCCCCCAAAATGTAGGACAGGGATAAACTTTTCAAGGTAGATAGCATGGATTGCTTTAGGGAGTCAGAACCAAAATGGCTAAGAGTTCTTTCCATACCTGATGTGAACTATTACATTCATCCCCAGCCACTGCCACAGCCCTCTGGCCAGCACCTGAGACCAGCCAGAAAGTCCACTCCCCCTTTCCCAACCCTTTCTAGTTATGAAAGGAACTTTAGAAGATTATCTACAGCCATATGAGCTCATTACACAGCACTTCCTTTCATGCATCCCACGTTCTAGCCAGACTGACCTACTTGTCTATAGAACTTATCTTCTATCTCCCTCCTCCATACCTTAGCCCATGTAGTCTTTCACATCTAGAATACATTCTCACCTCACTTCTACCTCTTAGAATCTCTGATTGCCTTCAAATCTTTTCATGCTCTATCTCCTATTAGAAACTTTGTCTTCCAAGTTATTAGTATTGTAAGTACATATCTATTTACATGTAATCCACAGTAGAATATAAACCCCTGGAGGGGAGGGAATATTTTCCCTCTGCTTGCTTGATTTTCTCAATGCTTTCTGTATTTCACTTAATTAGAAGTACATTATCATTTTCTTGGAGCCAAAAGAAATCTTCCTTCCTTTTCTTAGTGAAGATTCCCCTCCATCTACCCCCAATCTGGGCTGTCTCAAACAGTCATCCCCTCTGCCTCAGTGATGGGCCTACCCTTCATGCCCACTCTATGAAGACCCTAGGGGGAAAGCATTTCTCAGTAGCATAAACTGAATTAGGTGAGATAAGACAAAATCTCTTCTTGGATCTTTTCAGATGGAGCAGTGAGCTGTTTCTGTTCAACCCACCAAGACCTTGACTGACATCCTGGTCTTTGGGTACCAGATCACCCCACAGTGCAAAGAGGCACCTGATCATGATTCTGCTCACAATTGCCTTTAATCAGAGCCTTAACTAGGGCAGAGTGATTGAGGCTTTGACTCAGCTGGGGTGCCAAAATTAAAATGACACTGGTAGCTCTTCAAAAACAGAAACTGCTGACTTTCACACCTCATTATCAAGAAATAACAAGGGAAAAAATGCTCCCAGCTGGTATGCCCATGGCTCTGGCCCAAGTGAACTCTTCTCTGAACCCCTACTGCTGCTTCTCACACTGACACGCCAGGTAGTTTTGTATCTGTGCTACTTGTCCAATCTTGCATTGACTGAGAGCACATTTCAGAAAAACTTGCAGCATTAATATTTTTGTGTGTCATGGACCTCATTCCTTGGAAGTCTGATGAAATCTACAGACAGATTCCTCAAGGACAATGTTTTTAAACACATAAAATAAAATCCACAGGATTACAAAAGAAACTGATTATATTTGAAACACAGTTATACCTAGAAATACTCAGAGTTCCTCTTTCTACTTGAAGGAAGCGCATTCCCCTTTCTTTATTGTGTGTATTTATGTACATGACTAAGTCATACAACATTAATGAGCAAGCCACCAACAAATACAAAGAAATGTCTCAACAACATTCTATAAAATATCAAATATTTTATTTACATAAAATATTTTACATGAACTGTACACATGCACACACCCACACAATATTTAACCACAAGTTTAGGCCAGTAGTTGTCTTGAATTTCATACATCTAGCACACACAAATAATCGCTTTTTTTTTTACAATAATTTACAGTCGAGTTCTTTGAAGACACAATGGGGGAAGCTTTGATCATTTATAAACCTTTCATAAGTTACAAAAGAAAGGCAGTCTGAAAAGTATGTATAAACAGTAAAAACAATTTTCAAGGGGACAAGAGTTACAAAAGAGCTACTGCCAAATAGATTGGCCAGCAACTGGTAAGACCGCTTTTGTTCAGCAGATGCCAATACTGAAAAATGGGCATGGAAGCAGGTGGGGCTCAGAATTCTAGGATGCCTTCCTTGTGCCTTTTGTGTAGTGTTTTTGACACACACGCACATGTGACACTTCACTGATGAGCCCATTTCCATAAGTTCACACTGACATCAATAAAATGAAATATGATTGAACCAAAATTTGCACAGCTACAGAAGAACACGGAAGGGGCAAAAATGTTTGCTTTGCAGCTGGCTGAAGGACTCAGACATTACGTGGAGGAGAGTAAGGACCCCAAAGTAGGTCTTTCTAGGGCATGAGAACTTTATAATTAAGTTGTATGTGGAATTCTTTGTTTTTCCCCCAATTAGTGAACTCAAGCCAATGTCTAAAAACAAAGTTAAAATGAAATAACTTTCCTTTTTCCTTTTCCTTTTTTTCCCAAATTACAGACATTAAATGGAACCAGAATAGGTTATTCAATTTCAAACTTGTGTTTCAATGAGAATGAAGACATTTGAATGTAGAACACATACAAAGTATACACTGTATATTTACTAGACAGTACAAATCACTGTGCATTTTATAAGGCAGAACATCAAGGCTGAATAAACTAGGAATTTCAAGACCATAGTTAAGTGACATTTACGAATCATGAGGCAAGCATTTGGAAAAAGAGAAACTTGAAAGTCATCCCTTTAAGGGCAGATAACAAATGCAGAAAGATGAGATATTGTAGGTGGGGAGTGGGCTACCCCAGTAGCTGTTCATACACCCGTTGTTTAATGGTTCCCTCCTCCCCCACAAATCATACTTTGGGAAATTAGAACAGATTGGCAACAATGACTTGGAAAGAACAGGCCCACTTTTACTCTTGCAGTCAAAGTGGACCATAGTGCAAAATTGCATTTTTTTCCCCTACTGATGTCAGAAAGGAAAGGGGGGAAAAGGAGATGGTTTTAGAAAGTACTTTTTAGTGAGTCATGAAAGCCCTAGTTTGGGATGAAAGGAAATTACATAGGCCAGGCGTTACAAGTCGTCCAGAAGTACATGGGTCACTTCACTGCACCCAGTTTTCTCAGAAGTTTCTTCCCTTTGGAAAGCAGACCCTTTTTCTTTTTCGAGGCCCTTTCCCTGCCTCTCCCAGGACTACCAGAACCCATAGATGACGGAGGTGACCCAGAATGGAGATGGACTGTGGGGGATGGTGCTCTCCTTGACGTACCTGTATTCTCAGGAGGAACCTATTAGGTATATTGTGACAGTTTATTGAATGTTTGAAAGCCAACAACATCAATTCAGTGAGGGTAACATCTTATGGTCCCATTTCCCACCAGAAAGGGTCAAAGAGGCTCATATCTTCTATCAGTGGCTTAAAATATACCAAAGGCAAATTACATATAAGCGACACCTCCCAAAGTACAGCGGCCACCAAGCGTTAAGACACATGCTTTGGGGACCCAATGGTTCTGAACAATTGCCACATTTCATTTCGCCAAAATAATGGCAAAAGAAAAAAGAAAATTTCGGCAAATGATAATTTGAGTTTTTTGAATTCACATAGCAGTTAGCCCAGGATAAGTACAATGGGCTAAGTACCAGCAACTGAATCTTAGGAGCAAAAGTTTCCCGAAGAATTTCCTACTGTATTCAGAACAAAACAAAACAAAACAAAAACACTATTTGATGATGTAAAATTCTGATGTCCTTGAATCCACTTTGCACAATTTACTGTGCTATATGTATATATTGGAGAGAGATGGCACATTGGTTAAAAAGAAAAAAAACTAAAATGAACCTTAATTGCAATCAAAGAAAGCTTAAAGACCCTTATTGTTTTGAGCGTGTGCTTTGTATATTTCAAAGTGAAAATGAATTTTTCTCAGTGCTTAGGACTTGAGAGGGTTTCAGTATATTTTAAATATAATATAACACCAGTCCTTGAACCCCATGGACAGAATTCTTTTGCTCTGATCATACAATGCAGTTACTGTTTGCCTAAAGGAGGCTACAGTTAGATGCAGATTTTAGAGTAGTAATAGAATTCACTTTCCCTACAGCCCTTATTATTTCAGGTCAGACCTTATTTTAATACAAAATGTTCCTTGTTCTACAGAAAAGAAAATTTAGCCAAGGGTCTTCAAGCTTCCTTAGATTTAAAATCAAGGCCTAATTCTAATGGAAAACAACTTGGTAAAGCATCCCAAGTACACCTGAAGATACCATGTATTTAGCCTAATGCATTCATCCACTGAGCTGCATCATCCATGACAATTAACATTGCATTGGTAAACCAAATACTATTCAGGGTCTCCCAGAAGTCGTTTGGTTTGTTTCTTTGTTTCTTAAATGACTGTTACAAGCTACACATCATCGCGTTTTTGTAGTACAGAAGTCGAACTGCCTAAGAAAACATTTCTAGGTAGTTCAAGCCAGGATTTGAGGTTGCTAATGTCATGAGACAACTCCAGGCCAACTTAATTAAACTATTTATGTAAATTATAATCTCCCTTATAATTTTTTTGGAGGGGTTGATAAAAATCTTTACAAGTAAGAGACTGTGCTTTTCTTTTTCCCAGGGATTGGCTAACAATGCAATCTGCAGCTTTTGCTTTTTAGAATCCTTAGACATTGGAACACTTCTCTACATAAACAGAAATGCTTTCTTCATTAAGAAATATGTTCCCAATGTTGACCATTTCATGAATTAGTTATAATATCATAGTGATGAATGGACACGAGAGAATTTGTTTTATGACAAATTCAGTTAAGCTCTATAACTGAGAAAATGCAACATCCTCAGCTTTTTGGGCCAATGATTTTTTGAGACATATTTCTTTTTCTGAATCCCACAGTTAAGTCTTAAGACTACTGCATTAGTTATTGCAAAGTAGCTTAAATTGGTATCTTTATTGGTATCTTCAGTTGCTCACTTACGTGAAGGCTACATTGCCTTATTAAGGTGTGAAATGAACACTCTTCTTCTGTTTCCAAGCAGATGAGCAAAGAAATAAAAATATATATAAAATATATAATATAGAAAAACTTGAAGTGATGAAACAAAATAAAGATGAAACACTCAACACGAATGTAATCTCAGATAAAAAAAAGTATTGGAAATAGTACACCAATGTTAATGTTAGAGGGGGATTGATAAACCTTAATGGAAGGCAAGCAAATAGCAATCATTGCTCACCAAATCAATTTAGGTTTTCTCCATAAAGAAGAGCTATTATCCTTTTGTATTTTATTATATTTTCTGTTTTATCATCTAAGTAAGTAAGACATGGGAAGCTTTTTTATGAATACAAGCTGACCAGATTATAATTAAAGTGGAACTGCTTGGTAAAGCAAATAAAATATAGCTTAAAATTTTAGATTCAGTAAGAAACCAACACTGAGCAACTAGCAGAACACATTGCCATGTTTCAGGTGGTACATTTCCCCTACCCCACTCCCAACCCCCAAGTGTAAAATGTCCATGTGTAAAAAAAGCATGAGACAACATATTATGAAAGACTAGAACATAGATTAAAAATATGTAATATAACTGCTTACCCTTTTAGCCTTGGTACGCATTGGGGCGTCTTGAGAATAACGGGATGGCGTATCTGAAAGGTAGACTTCGACATCATCAGGCACTTCTTCTAGAAAGTTTGAAGGAACCAGGCCCTTTTGTCCATTGAGCTCTCCCTATGACATAGAAAAATGTGTATGTGAGAAGAGAGGGAAACCATTGATTAAGTTATTAGTCTAAGATTAAGTTTTTTATTTCCTCTTAATTTTTAAAGTTTTGTTAACTCAAGTGTATATACACACATATACACAGATGTATATATTTATATATATTTAAAAGCTCTATTTGAATGTTTGACTAGTTTAAAATAACGGATTAATTAAACAATAGTCCCCAATATCTTACAGCTAGTAGTTTAGACTTGAAAGTGTGAATGAATGGACATGAAGTCACTGGGAGTTTTTGGCCAACTAGCCCCACCACAGATGAAAAGGCCAATTCCAGAAACATTTCAACGTCCTGCCACTCAAGTGCTACTTAATAACGATGACTTAAACTGACCATGGGCAAGTAATGTAAAACCTCTCTAATCCTCGGCTTCCTCAGCTGAAAAAGAAGGGGTTGATGGACTAGATGATATATGATGTTCCTTTCTGTGAATGACTGCACCTCTTTGACATCTAGATAACTTTATTTCGACAGCTTATGTGCGTTAGAAGGGAAGTGGGACCAAATCACACATGAATAAGAGCGGTAAGAATAATGAGTTTTATCTGATGTATATAAATCTCTTTAATAAATACATATGACTCAAAGGAGCCTATAAACTACTTGACTTCTTCAAGGACCTGAGAGTGTGATTTTGTTGGCGTGGGGGCAACCTGTATTGACATGTGTCAAAATCTCTCTGTGCCAGATGAGATAGTTATACAAGATACTAAAGCCACAAAAATATCCATCTCCTGGCAGCCAACCGTCAGGTCAAGAGCCTCTACAAGTTTATCCAGGCTAGCCCTGGGCCCACACTAGAAATCTTTGCTGCTTGGTGGATTTGATGGATCTCCAATGACAATAACTGTCAAGAGGCAGTGTTGCTCTCATGAGGGAATTGGGGTGGACTTTAATTTCATAATATATAGCATTCTAATACAAGTGCCTCTCCCTGGCCATCACTCCTTTCTGTGGAACTGGTCAGAATCTAAGCTCCATGAGGTTACAGGCTGTCTCTGCTTCTTTATTTGTACCCCCAGTTCTGAACATAGTGTTTCATGTACTCAGTTTGTGTGTGCTCAGTCTGAGAATCTAGGTGATACCATGAATAGAGTGCTGGACCTGGACTCAGGAAAATCTGACTTTAAATCCTGCCTCATATACTTACTAGCTGTGTGACCCTGGCCAAATTATTTAACTTCTGCCTGCCTCAGTCTCCTTATGAACCAAATGGAGACAATACCTCCCAAAGCTACTGTTAGGATAAAATAAAATAGCTTTTTTAAAAGCATTATATGTTGTAATTTGTTGGTGTCGAGTTATTTCAGTTGTGTCTAACTCTCCGTGACCCCATTTGGGGTTTTCCTGACCAAGATACTAGAGTGGTTTGCCATTCCCTTCTCAAGCTCATTTTACACATGAAGAAGCTGAAGCAAACAGGGTGAGATGACTTGCCCAAGTTCACCCAGCTAGTAAGTGACTGAGGTCAAATTTGAACTCAAGTCCTCCTGACTCCAGGGCCAGTGCTCTATCTACTATGCCACCTAGCTACCCAAAAGCAATATTTAAGTACTAGCTATATTATTATTAGTATTAATCATAATAATTACTTTTAAACTGATTCATTCATAAATACAATCACATGTTAATTTCTATTTTAAGGATACTTAATTTTTATAACTGCTCTTACAACACAGAACATGGTCCCTCTATAGCTTAGCAGAGAGACTTTTAAAGTTATAGTGGGTAAAAAATGAATCCTTTTCACCCCACTTAGCCCAGTCAGGGATGTGCTTCTCCTACCTTAGCTCATGTCTATGATACTCTGTCTCTGGGCCCATCCCTGAAGTTCTTCTAACCTGGTAGTACCTACTAGAGATTCTGACCCTTTGGCATAATTTTTGAGCACCTAAATTAATACTTTTAACTTGTCCTTGGAAAGAATTTGATTTCACTCACAGCAGTCTCTTTTGGGATACAGATCTAACAGTGGCATTACTAGGTCAAAGGGTATGCATGGTTTTATAGCCCTTTGGGCATAATTCCAAACTGCTCTACAGAATGGTAGAATCAGTTCACAATTCCACCAACAATACATTCATATCTCATTTTTCCCACATTCCCTCCAACATTTGTCATTTATCTTTTCTGTTCTATTAGCCAATGTAATCTGTATGATTCTCATGGCAGTCAAAGTTTTTGCTGACAAATAAGGTTGGGAAGAAATTGTTCAATGGACTAGAAGCATATTTATACTCTACCACCAACCCTTGGGTTCTTCCCAAGGCCTGAAAAGAGAAATTCTGTGTAGGGACAAGATCTTTTGTTCTCTCAAACCACAGCATGTATGATGAGGCTTTATAAGAAGAGTTATTAGCTTAGAGTTCTTAGTTATTTGTCTTACTCTTTGAATGATTTTGTACCTACATTAACAGAGAGAGTTTCTTTCTTTGGGAGATACTCATATCAACGAAATTACAGACTGAGTCCCTCTTCCAATTTAGACTTTCAGCATATTTGGGGTTGACTTACTGTATGTACAAAGTTGTTTTTCCCAGTCTTCTAGGTGACTTGAAGATCCCTGAGGGTAGGGCCTGCTTCCATTTTTATTTTTAATCTCTGGAATCTAGTGTGGCACAGACTTTGTTCTTAGATCAGACCTGTGATTTTCTTGGTATAAGAAACTCCCTCCACCATGAAAACTGGCACCTTCTCTACAACTTAGAGGTTTAATGAGTGGCCTGAGAGCCGTGGAAAGGTTGTGACTCACCCAAGGGTCACGCAGGCCAGAGGCCAGACTTGAAGCCAGGTCTTCCTGGCTCTGAGGTTGGCTCTCTACCTGCTACACTACATTTCCTTTTAATTAGTGTATTGTAAATGCTTAATAAGTGTTTTCAGAATTAAATGAAAATAGAAGATATCTATATTGATCTATATCTATATCTATATACATATACAACACACATGTATACAAATAATATAGAGATATTTCAGTTCTGCAATGGATATATAGTTTTTATATTTTGCTATTATTCTTCCTTCCTTTCCCTCTTCCCTTCCACCTTCGTTGAGAAGGCAAGGAATCTGATATAGATTATATATGTGTAGTCATGCCAAATCATTTCCATATTAGTCATGCTACAAACGAATCAAAGAATGGATACATTACTGTAATGAAATTAGAATTATTTCTTTTTCACTGTCTTTCTTCTTCGTCTCTTTCTCTTCCTACCCTTTCCTCTCCCTTTTCTCCCCCTCTCTCCCTGCCCCTTCTCTCCTCTTCTTTCTCTAAGTTCTCTCTCTCCCTCCCTCCTTTCCCCCCATCTCTCTCTGTCTGTCTCTCTGTCTATCCCCCTCTCTTCCTGCTCCCTCTGTCCTCTTCTTTCTCTCAATTCTCTCCTCTCTTTTTCTGTCTTGCTTCCTCCCTCTTCTCCCCACTCTGTCTCTCTCTGTCTCTCTTTTTTTTCTCTGTCTCCCCCTCTCCCTCCCTGCCCACAAGCTAGCACTTTCTCTGTGTCTTAGAAAGTTTCCTAGAGCACAGAGAGTTTGAATGACTTGTATAGGGTCATGCAGACAGTATGTGTCAGAAACAGACTTGAACCCAAGTCTTTCTAGATCAAAGATCAATTCTGTACCCTAACCCTGCTGTACCTCACAGGTGAGTGTTTTGTGCAGGTACACACACACACACACACACCCACTGACACACACACAGATGTAGCAAAAAAACAGGCAAAATTTGTTAGCTAGATTTTCCATAGTTCAAATGAGTCTCATTTCAGGGGGCAACACACACACACACACACACACACACACACACACATACACACAAGAATAACCTCTTTTGGTACATCCAAAACTTACATAGTAAAATCCATCTTCATCAATTTCACCAAACACAGTAATAATGTCTCCTGTGCAAAATGTCAGTTCTGCCTATAAAGATAGGAAAGGAAAGTAGTATTAGGTTGTAATAAAGGAATAGTTTTGAGAAGAAATTTGACATTACTGTTTCTTCCATGTGGTTATCTTAGAAATGGTAGCATATACTTGCCCTATGAAGCAAGTTTTCCCCCTGTTTACTGAGGCTGGCATAAAACCATACAGACTGTCAGCTACCTGTGGACAGAGTATTTCATTTTTGTCTCTGTATCCTCATGACCTGACACAGTATATATTGTGAGTATCTAAGAAGAAATGCTTGTTAAATTTAATTAAAGAGAATAGCACAGAAGGTCAGGAAGGAAAGAAAGAAAGAAGAGAGGGGAGAAAAAAGGGAAGAAGGAATAGAGGCAGAGAGAGAAAGAAGAAGGAGGGAAGGAAAAAAGGAAAGGAGGGAGGGAGGGAAGATGGAAGGAAGAGAAAAAGAGAGGAAGTCAAGGGAGAAAGAGGGAAAGAAAGAAGGAGGAAGGAAGAAAAAGAGTAAGGGAAGATGGAAGAAAGGGAAGGCAGGAGAGAGAAATATAAAAGAGATAGAGAGGGAGGGAGTGAAGAAAGGAAGGTGTGCTATCTTTACTTATCTTGGTTTAGATTTATTTTCTTGCCTGCTTTCCTTTGCAGCATATCTCAAAACTGACAAGTTCCATTCATATTCCCTCTCTTACCTCCTTACGTGTTGTATACACCTAGTAGACAGTAAGCTCCTTGAGGGTAGGAATTGGTTTTTGTCATTGTTTCCTCAGCATGTATTGTATGCACATAGCAGAAATTTAATGCATAATTGGTTGACTGGATTGGTTGGCTTAGAGGGGCTGCACTCAAAAGAACAAGGTTGAATTCCAAATCTGCAGCTAATTGTTAGCTTCCTAATTAGGAGAATTAGGAGAAATCATTTCCCACCTCTTGATCTCAGTTTCCTTATCTACAAGATAAAGTGATGGGGGCAGATGATCTAGAAGAGCATTTTAGCACTGAATCCACTGTTCTCTTTGGAAAATGGTAGAGTACCGCATTCGGAGTCAAAGGATACAGATTTGAATTAAGGTCACCTGTGCGACCTTGAAGTCGCATAAACTTCTTTGAGCCACAGTTTCCTTATTTTGTAAATGGACTGGCTAAGTGGACCCTTCCAGCTCCAAATAGATGATCCTTTCTCATTAGATTGGAATCTCCTTAATGTGAGATCTTAATTTTTAAGAGCATAGGGGCCTTGTCGAGCTGTTCAGTTATCTAGTTGTATTCTAATTGTCTAGTTATTCAGTTGTATCTGACTCTTCATGACTCTGGGGAACATACTGTCCATGAGGTTTCCTAGGCAAAGATACTGGAGTAGTTCACCATTTCCTTCTCTAGCTCATTTTACAGATAAGGAAACTGAGGCAAAGAAGGTTAAGTGACTTTCTCAGGGTCACACAACTAATGTCTGAGGCCAGATTTTAACTCAAGTCTTCATGACTCTGGGTCCAGAACTCAATCCACTGTGCCACCTAGCTGGGATCAGGCATATTTTGAAAAACATGAAAATACAATGGAAGATCCTGAGGGTAGGAATTTTTTTTCAGTTGGGGCTATGTAACTCACTATATAGCACGATACTGTGCATAGAGTAGGCAATTTATTAGTGTTTCTTGAATCAAGTTGCAAGCAAAAACAAGTTGTACTTTCACTATTACCATAGAAATGCCTGTTTATAGTTGTAAGTAAATGAACATAAATCCCACTTCCTCGAAAAAAAAAACAAAACAAAACTTGTTCCATACAGTAAACTTCTTGAGACAAGGGACTTTTCCATCCTTTTCTTTTTTTAAATAAAGTTGGTACTTCACAAATTCTTGCTAAGGTTCAGAGGAGTTTATTTGATTTGTCCAAGGTCACACAGGTGCCCATAATCCTGCCTTTTGAGTACTCTAGTTCCCATAATGTCATCATTTTATAACTTGGTATCTGCAAAGACATGCAGTGGAAAGGGCACAGGGCTTAGAATGAGAGGATCTCCTTTGCGTGTCTTGGAGAAGTCATTTTAATATTTGTGAATCTCAGTTTCCTCCTCTTTAAAATACAAGGTTTGAACTAGGACTCTCTTATTAGCATACCACAAACGTTTCTTACACAAATAAAGTCAGATCTAAACAATTGGAAAGATATCAATTGTTCATGGATAGGCTGAGTCAATATAATAAAAATAACAGTTCTACCTAAATTAATTTACTTATTCATTGCCATACCAAACAATATTGTACAGAGCAAGGACGTCCCACCTCAGACTCTGTGATTTTGTAAATTCTACTGGGATTACCTTTCTGAGCCCCAGTTTTCTCATTAATGAAATGAAAATGACAATAGTAATCAGTTCTATGAGAAACCTTAGTGATCATCTCATCTAGCCTCTTAATTTTGCAGAGCTAGAAACCAAGATGCAGAGAAAATAAATAAAGGGACTTGCCTAAGCTTACGTAGTTAAGTTGCAGATTCAGGATCTGAAACCAGGATCATCATACCACAATTCCTACCTTATAATATTTGACTTACCTCAATCAGTTGTTGTGAAGAAAATCACTTTGAAAACCTCTAAGTGAGAATGAATTGTAAGATATAACCAAGATTTGCAGTGTCTACATCTATACAAAGTTCACTTGCCTTGATTTGATATACTCCAGAGACAAAAAGCTTCATATCCATTTATTTCTTGTATTTTTTCAGGCCCGCCCATTACTTTCCTTAGAAAACAATGGTTCTGGAATGATAACAACTGAGCATCCCTTTTCTCACTCCAAACTGCTGGCAGCTAAGTGCTGACCTCAATCTTTGAAACTAGTGCCTGAGGGTTTGGTGGTGCCATCTGTGTCCACAGGAAAATATTAAAGGGACAGGTGGTCATGTAGCTAGAGAGGCTGACCATATCTTTTATTTCCCTTTGGCTGTTTCCAAGCAGGGCTGGGCACTATTGCTCTGGCAGGGGAACAATAAAGGCCAAAGTCGATGGGATGGTGTTGGTGGTGGGGGCTTTGACAACCAGCTCTCCAAAATAAATGGACACACCACATACTCTTAAGTTTAATTTGCATTATTCTCATTTTATCATCACTTTCTGAAGTCTAGACAACCAATAGAACAATACACCAAGCATGATTTGTAGCATTTACCAATTTTGAAGGTATAAATGCTCATGTTGAAAATTTAACTATTGGCTCTCTTGATTAGGCTAACTAGCTGCCTCTAGCACCCCACTGGAAGGGGCCCTCTTTCGACAAGGTGGCAGGAAGGGGGTTTTGTAGGAACAAACCAAAAGAGTGTTGATTCAATACCTCTACATCAACATTAGGAGAGCTTTCTCTTGGGTCATAGTCGTAGAGGGCAACCATTCTTCTCGTAGACACTGGGTGCTGCCGGCCACTCCGTCTGTTCCTTTCTGCTCCAGGGGGAGGGGAGAAGAAAGCTATCATCAAGTATTTTAAACATAGACAGTGTTTGTCCTCCCTAATGTGGCAGCCATATCACAGATCTAGCAAGCTAGATAGAGACCTACTCCATCCAAGAGGATGGAACAAGATCCAACCAAGGCACAGCACCTACTCACAGAACGAGCTGTTGTTCCTTTACATCAGTTGCCTTGGATTTCATTCGTCCTGTTTTTCTTTTTTTTCTTAAAGAGGTCATTATTCATCATTGGATTGTTTCCTTTTCTCCAATTCATTGGTTAAATTACTTAAAATTTAGGGAGGGAGAGAACAAACTCACCTGGCAAGGGTTTGACTCTACCCATATTGAAGTCATCCAACAAAACTTTTCCCATAAATAACTACATGCCTGGAACATTATCTGGTACAATTGGTTGTGTCCCCCTCCTTCCCCTCACCTAGAAAAGTATAAGTTCCCTGAGAGCAAGGACACTTTTGTTTTTGTCTCTATATTTCTAGCGACTAGTATAAAATATAACATAAAATAGGCGTTTAGTAAATAGTTAATTGAATTAAATTGAATACTCTAGCTATATCAGGAAACAGGACCTCAAAAAATACAGATCATATAAATGTATTCTAGAAATATATATGTGGAGGAAGAAATTCATGATCCCTTGGAAATGATTGGTCTAACGCAGGTGTTCTTAACCTGGGGTACATGGATAGATTTCATAGGGTCCATGAATTTGAATGGGGATAATATCTTTATTTCAATATATTTTACTTCTTTTATAATCTTATGAATTTTATTTTATACATTTAAAAACATTATTCTGAGAAGGGATCCATAGGCTTTACCACACTGTCTAAGGAGTCCATGAAAGAAGAATGGTCAAGAATCTTTGGTCTAAAAGATCTATCTCTCTATCTATCTCTCTATCTGTCTGTCTGTCTTTCTGTCTGTCTGTCTGTCTATCCATTCATCTATCTGTCATCTATCTGTCTGTCTGTCTGTCTGTCCTTCCATCTGTCCATCGGTCCATCCATCCATCCATCTGCCTATCTATCTGTCTGTCTGTCTATCTATCTAATGTATCTCTCTTTCTATCTAATATATCCATTTATACACATACGTGTGTATGTATGTATACACACAAACACACACACACATTTCAAAGATGTGTTTATTGCCGGTGACAGTGGTGGTGGTGGTGGTATGGAACTTTGCTCCACTCGTACAGATAGATTCCACCCTTTTTAGGCCTTAATAAATAGTCTTTGTGAGTTACTGTGACTGAAAAATTCACCTCCCTCTAGCCAACTTGGCGAAGTCTCTCTCTGATCTTAGCTAGACTGGACTTTGGATGATAAGAGTCCAGTGGTAAGCTTACACCAAGAAAATCATTCTGTAGCATTTAAGTGATCAAACTAGCTCTGTGAATGGCGTCCTCTCCCAGAAGAAAGATGGATATTTCTTCCATCCTTCTAAATAGAACCAGGGTCAACCCCTCTCCATCAACACTATTTTTGAAATTCTACCAATAGTGATTAATTTTTTCCTGGTAGTACCAAAAAAATGAAAACACATCCAAGGCAAAAGGTTTAAAAGCAATGAGAGCTGGTCCTGTTCCTTTTGAGTGACCACAAGTGCTTTCTGTAGACTTTCAATTTGTGTTTCCTTAATATGAAGAAATCAAAGCACATCCAAAGCTTACAGGTTTCTTTTTCTTCCCCCCGAAGTTGGATGTGATATGAAAATAGAAGTGATACAATTACAAGGAAATTTGAGAAATGCTCCATCTTAGGATAATGAGAGGCATGGATGATTTTGAAGCGTGGATGAAGCGATACAGGAGCAACATGCTGGTTAGTTTTACTTACAACAAACACTGGGGGCTGGCCAGATGAGCTAGTGAATGACATGGCTTCCTGCCACACAGTACCCTGAACTTGGTAACAACCTGAGGACTGAAGTTCCAGCTGATAGCTGGATCAGCCATGGAAGGAGGGTGGCTGTGAGAAGGAAGCATAGTGAGAAGTATTCTACTCTGGGTCAAAAGAAGGAAGTGTGTGTGTGTGTGTGTGTGTGTGTGTGTGTGTGCATGTATGTATGTATATATACATATATATACATATACAAATATATATATATGTATATGTATATATATATATATATATACATATATATGGATGGATAGATAGATAGATAGATAGAGAGCCTTTTTCCACTGACATGGCAACTAATTCAGAGAAGTTAAGTCTCCTGAGGGAAAGTTGGACAGATATAACATTAATTGTAATGCTGAAAGGGATAAGATGAATCAAGATAGAGAAAGCAGGAGAAGGGAGAATAAAATGAACATATGTATGGAGAAGTAGAAAAGTTAAAAACAAAAAAGGTGGAAGGAAAGAATTGAGACCCCCCCCCTTCATCTTGGACATTCTGCCTTGGGAAAATGAGAACCACCACCCTTGGCACATTTCTTAATAAGTTAGTGGGGCAAGTAGATACTAAGCCTGGATGTCAAGGGTCCCTCTACTACAAGCAAAAAGGAAAAAGAACAAGAAAGAAAAAGAAGAAAAATAAAAGGCATTAATTGAAAAGTCAATCTAGACAGTTCAAAACATTTCCCCTAATTGATCGCATGAATCAAGTTACTGTTTCTTAGCACAGACCTCTTTTAGACTTTTGGGATCTGCAATATAAAGAGAGAATGCTCTCTTTGAAACGATCATAGCTGATTTCTGGGAAGGGATACATACAAATAAAAAAGAGGAGAAGATATGAAGCTGTTCAAAGACTTTCACTCTCTTGGATTTAATGTCAAGGTGGGGGGAGTGAAAAGATACTCATATTTAAACCTTGGACCCTGGGGGTGAGTTTGAACTTGAAACAATGTAGCTATTTATAAACAATTCCAAAAAGGATGGGATGTCTCTTGGAATGGACTTGGAATGGAATTTGGTTGTACATATTTTTTAATTTGAGAATTTGAAGTGGAATTTTTGAATTCTGAATTAAAATGCTTAACCCCATTTTTAAAGAATTAAAATATTAGATCTAAATAACATGAAACTGGACTTTATCTCCATTTCTGTAGCTGTTTAGAAGAAGTGTATGGGGGTGGGGAGATTTTCCCTATTACTTAAAAAAAATGAATAAGGGATGTAAAAGAATTCTGTTGAAGACTTGCTGAAAATGGTTTCAGCCAACGCTTAACCACTGGTTTAAGATCATTGGTTTGAGGTGAGAGGTTAAGAAAAATGAGTGAATGTCAAATACCTAACCAATTAAAACATTAGTCACATGTACCCACCACCACCACCACCACTACCACCACAAGAAAGCTTTTAAACCTTTTGGATAAGCAGTATTAACTTGAAGGATGCAATAACCCTTTGTCATCATCCTTTCCTATTTGTTGTAGATAGGATATTGTTGAAAGAATTAAAAAAGCATAATAAACAAATTGTTATTTTATGCTTTCTAGTTGGGGAACTCTTAGGTACAAATAAAGCGATACTTAAGCATTGAGTTCTATTAAGAAGAGGGGTCTTATGTGTTCAGGACCCTTTTGGTCTTTGAGATATCCAATAAGACCACCAAATCTCTCAAGAACTTTGGATTTGACTGTATAACATGGGAGACACTGGCATAGGACTGCTCAGTGTGATGTGCCCACATTAGAAAGGGTGCTGTGCTCTTTGAGAAAAGTAGAATTGAGACAGCACAAAGTAAATGTAGGATGCACAAATCTAGAGTATCCACCCCAAATATTCACATGGACTATCTGTGCCCAACTTGTGGTAGAGCATTCTGAGCTCATATTGGTCTGATCATCCACAGTTGGACACACTGAAATTTCACTTTACCATTCATCCTCTGATGACAAAGGACAACAACCAACCAAGACCATTAAAATTTTGCCTTGACAAGTTGATTTTGCCCAAGGCACACTGATATTCTCATTTTCCAGAGAGTATGCAACAATTAAAAGACACAGAACATATCCCCTAATGAGCTGACCGTTACAAAATTAGAGAAACAAAAGCTTTAACAGCCAAGGCAACAGCCCCCAAACCTCAGACCATGGGTTGAGCCTTACCTATTTTTTCCACAGGGGTATTCAGAGGGAGAAAGCCTTGTTTAAGGAGCTGGTCCATCATTTCTTCATCATCAGCTTGTATTTCTGAGACCATGTTACATGGTATAAGGCCAAGTCGGGCACAGGTTTCCCCACGGTAGAAACCATCAGCATCTTTGTCTCCATAAACCTAAATGGTGTGTAAAAGTCATGTGATTATATGTGGTCACCTTCCCTGAGGGAAGGAACTGGTTTTTTTTGTCTTTGTATCCCTAGAATATCACATGATGTCTTATTCCTAGGTATAGGGAATAGACACTGATGAGATCACTAATATTATAAGTTGTTAAAATATATAAATAGGGGGATGGATCTCTTCTATAGGTACTCTCTCCCCTATTAGACTCTCTCTCCCTCCTTGAAAAGAAGAATGGTCTTTTCTACTTTTATTCTCAATGTCTAAAACAGTGCTTTCCATAGTAAGCACTTCATAAAGTATTCATTTCATTCATAGAAGTGAATACTGGACCTCTTATTTCTTTTGTATTGGGAAATCCCATATGACAAAATTTCCTCTGTCAATGCAAGCTATAATCACCTTCTCTTCAATTTATGACCTTAGATGCCTAGATTATTGAGAGGTTAATGATTTGCCCAGTGTAATACAGTCAGGATTTGTCAGAGGCGTTGGAATCCAGTTCCTCCTGACTCAGAGGTTTCCTCTCTGTCCACTTCCCCATAGCTGCCTCTTGCCTTGCACATAGCAAGCACTTAATAAATGCAAAATGACTTGGATTGCAAGCTGTTCGTGGGAGGAGTTCTTAATTATGAATTTTAAAAAGTATATTTTAATGATTGAATATTTTGTCTTCTTTGTAATCCTGCATATTTTAATTTATACATTTAAAAATATCGTTCCATGAAAGGATCCAGAGACTTTGTGAGGTTACCAAAGTGGTCTACAATACAAAAAAAAGGCCAAGAACCCTGAGGCTGGCAGGTCTTGCCAAGCTGGATAAACTATGAGTATATCCTGGCAATAAATTATACCTGCTCCCTGAGGAGAAGTATGAAGAGGTTCATCAACCAGCAGGTTATCACTGAGTGATTAATCCTTTGGCCATGAAAATTCTCAAAATGAATTTTGAAAAATACAAATAATGGCAGTCTTTAAATTATGCAAACTCATATTGCCTTGCTAATGGCATTGTGAATCATTCATTTAATCTAACTACCAAATGTATTTAAAATTGGGAGTGAATTAATCATTGGGTTCAGTTAATATTACAGTTATCAAGGTTCTTTTGGAAATCACTAGGCTGACTACTTTTCCCATGGAGGAAAAAGGAAGACTTTGGGAGGCATGGAGGGGTGAGACAGAGAAGGAGATCGAGTATTCCATCCCGTTGCACCTTAATGATCTGTCCTTCCTTAAATGGTAGCTCTTCTTCTGCCCCATCAGGATTGGGAGACATTGTATGTGGATCGTAGTCAAAGAGAGCGACAAATATTCGGACTGAAAGGTCCTCGGCACCGGGGTCTGTTTCAGACTCCTCATACAGTTCTGGAGACAGTCGATCCCGGCTGCAGTATCCATCTAGAAGCATAACATGAGGAAACATAAAACTTGGTGGTTCTTATCAATTCTGTCCCTTGGTTGAATTGAGAAATTCATCTCTGCTTTGGCAGGAAATATGATTTCAAATCAAATTCCATCTAGAAACCTTGTTGGATACTCATTTTTGTTTTTTCTTACATATAAAAATTAATTTAATTAAAAATGAATGCATATCCAAAACCACTTTGAGGAAGAAGACATTCATTGGGCTAGGCAGAAAAATTGTAAAATGGCTATCATTCCTCCGTCTGGTGTTAGCAAACATGACATAGGAGGAAGGGGCAGTTGTACATCTCTTTGAGTGGATTCTTTTGGATCAGAAACCGTGGACAGGAGAAATCTATTTCCCAAGCTGATGGCCTTGTGTAATATAAGAGTCAAAACCACAGCATAGTCAGTGTCTCATTTCGGTAACCAATATTTTCCCTAATGCCGTATTTGTTTTAGTGTTTTTATGGGAATATACGAGTGAGAGTCAAACAGGGCAGGCAGGCTTTGGATGGATTGTAATTTATATAATCAGAGGGACAGTGTCCACATTGATAAAACCATAAACTCACTGAAGTGTGGGATAATGAATAGCCAAGGTATATATGTAATTAGATAGAAATGGGGACTTGACCTATGATTTCAATGATATAGGGAACCCCCTTCCTCCAGTTCATACAAGGAAGTACCTTCTCTGTGACTTGCTGCCTTTAGAGAGTTTTTTAGACTCTAGAGCACTGAGTCATACAAGTAAATGGCTTGCTCAGTCACACAGCCAGTGTGTGTAAGAGGCAAAAGTCAAACCCTGGCTCCGAGGCCAGCCCTATATTCACTATGCCACATGTGAATAAACAAGGGTTAATTCATTATTAGTGAACCAGTACCTAATTTTATTTGCCCTGGAAATAAATGGCAATCTGTCATAACTATTAACCATCACCACCAATGTTTCAACTTTTCGAAAAAATACAAGTTGAATTTTTTTTAGTAGTTAGGTGTTGATTTTTTGGTTGGAAAACTGAAATAATATACCCATATGTATGCATATAGATACATATATATATATGGAATGACATTATATGTATAACTATATAGCTATACATGCACCATAGTGGGTTGATGGGAGATGACTGAT
This sequence comes from Notamacropus eugenii, assembly GCF_028372415.1. NCBI lineage: Eukaryota > Metazoa > Chordata > Mammalia > Diprotodontia > Macropodidae > Notamacropus > Notamacropus eugenii. The sequence goes on from NC_092875.1 coordinate 45,667,160, forward strand.
GTATATACTAAGTATTCTTTTTGTCCTAAGGTTCAGCAGGAGGGAGGAAGGCAAATGGGAAGATCTAGAAGTGAGGAGGTTGGAAGGACAGTCGAGTTTAGTACCAATACACACATGCACATATACACACAGAAGGGAGAGGAGAAGAAGACAAAGGCATGTAAGAGAAGTGAGAAAATGAGGATAGCACTTAACAGAGCTTTTATTTTTTTTCCCTAAAGGCAACGATCTTCTTTCAAGGGTTGAATGTTCATCTTCTTCCAAGGCATACATCAGTGTCTACTTCCTCCACAAAGCCTTTCCTGGTCCTTCTCTACTCTCACCAGTACTTCTTTAGATTACTGTGTATTTCTGTCTGCCTCTGTGGTTGTCTTCAGGGGCCATATAGATGCTCAATATTAGTGAATCATACTTGAAGGACAACCATCAGATTCATTCAGTAAAAAAAAAATGTGATTTACTCAATAAATTTGTGTACTCTGAAAGCAGTACATTGTATATGTATGTATTATATAAATTATAAAAATATATAATTGTAAATTATAAAAAATTATTCACCCCCAAAATTATAAGAATTCAAATTTTTTCAGGTAAATAATTTTAAAATAATTTATAATTATATATTTTTATAATTTATATGTAATATATTCAATATAATTTCCATGTTCTGTAATTACATATATAATATATAATGATAAATGAATATATAATTTATAATATAATATAACTTTTATATAACTTTTAATAATTTATATTTTTCAGGCAAACAATGATTTGCTTCATAATTGCTCCCTGCTAAGAAACAGGACTTCTAAACATTATTTTGTGGTCCTGGCCTGTTATTTAATTGAGGCTGGGGATCTCCTGGAAAAAGACTCAAATCTGATAACTCAATTTGTTTGTTTTTCCCGGATGTCACACTGCTATGTTCGTGGGCCTTGTGAGGGCTAGGAAAATGCTTTGTTTTTGGTTTGTTTTTAACTTTTAACTCTATTTCTCCAGCACCAAGCTTAGTGACTGGCACATAAAGAGTCAGTTAATAAATAATTGCTGATTGATTAAATTTGTTGAGTTAATGAGTGGATATGTAAGGTATGATTCTCCAGGGTGGGGAAGTTCAGGGCTGGGTAAAAGATGCTTCTGTATATCTTAGTTGGGATGTCAAAGTTTTGCTAAGGAAATCCACATTATGTACATGATAAACATTTATTTAGCACCGACTACATGCCAGGCATTGTCCTATGCTCAGGAGGTATTCTGCTGTGTGCTTATGAGCGTCAAACAGCTATGGAGAGAGAATGGATGATTTCATAGAGGTTCATGAAATGAAGTGTTCCTAGCTTTAAAAAAAAATGCATTATGAAAAAGTTTTCTGGAGTGCAAAGTTGAGAAGTTTGAGGCTTCCCCCCGCCATTTTCTTTTGGGGATTAGGCTGGACTGAATCCCAGAAACTTACCTGCGGTGATACCCCCTTGGCCTCCTGTTAGGCCCTGACATACAAAGTTGTCACAGACACGGAGTTTGATTAATACGCAGTTGGAAGATGCGTCTTTGTGATAAAGGAGGAAGAAATTCTGGCATACCGTGTCTAAGGCCAGGGGTCATGGCACGATGCAGAGGCCGCATTCTGTGTCCACCCATGCTGCGACAATAAGCTTCTTCGTTTACAGAGGGGATATTTCCCTCACTACCTGACCGAGACCGACCGCCTTCACTGTTACTGTCCATTGTAATTTCTATGGAGAAAAAGGGAATGGTCTATTAAACAAAGCCTCCTTTGGCACGGGAGGACCATGGAGATGAA